>NC_045493.1:7750013-8091928 GCF_009650955.1 Corvus moneduloides
AACAGTGGTAGAAATGCATAAAACCCAGGAAGTCCTTCTGCACCCCTTCTTTTAGCAGAAGGCAGCTCAGCTGGGGTGGCTTAAAGGAATAAGGCTGAATTAATTAGTTTCTCTGTTTAGGTAATAATACCATTAATCATGATGAACCATTTTGTGAGAAGGCTGATACTCGACACTGCGTAATTCCACAGGAATCCCACTGTAGTGCAGCATTATTGATGGGTCATCCTCCGAAGGTGGGAGAGCAATGCCTCCTAATACAGTAAATGGCAAACCGCTGATTTTCTTTTAATATTCAGACCTCCACAACATCAGTCATGATGAATTCTTCTGGCAGCAGGGTGGCTGCAATAAGCAATCCTTCAGGAATGCCAGGGGAGCATGGCATTGATTTAATGCTCACTTTTAAGTCCTACACAGACCAAATGCTTCCAAAGGGCATGGTCCATTTTTGTATTTTTTTCTGAAGTTTGCAGGAACAACCTCCTTGCTCACACATACCTGCACCAGGAAGATGCAGCTATGGACTCTTAACAGAGGTTAGGGGGGCTCATTTATGCAGGTCCATGTCAGAGATGGTGTCAAGCAAGATCCCATGTTGGACACTAGCACCAGGAGAATTACAATCCCCCTGAGCCAGCACTATGAATCTTTATGCTGAGTCCAACACGCTTTTCACATCCACCATGTGTTCTATGTTCCTCCAATTTCAGCTGGGAGAGCAGGTGCTGATTTTTAGTGCCTATTTTGTTTTAAGCCTCCTTTCATCAGATTAAGGACCCTGCAATTTTATTTCATTTTATTTTTTCATGCTCAGTAATTTAGTCACACGCAAACCTAAACCCAGAAGCTGTAACATGCTCCTAAAGCACCGTCGCCCACCGCTCCATCAGCCGCGGAGCACGAGGGGTTCGGGGCACGGCTCCATCCCCCCGCAGATGGCTCAGCCCACGGGAAAGGCTGGGGAAGCAAATGGGAAGTGGAGAGCAGCGCCTGAGGCGATAAACTTCCCGTGGTGACGCCGGCAGCAGGGTCCCTCCAAATGAGCTGCTGCACGCTTCCTTTTCTGTCCTTCTTTCCCCCAGCAGGAGATGCTGGACCAGCCCCCGAGGCGCAGAGCCCCAGGTGTCCCCGGGCCGTGGGGTGGAGATGCTGCAGGGCGGGCGACACCGCTCCGCTCTCCTCCCCAAACCCCAAATCCCGACAGCAGCCACGGCCTCCAGAGCGTGTCACGGACCGTTCTCCTTCTGCTGGGAAGGATTCACAGGCAGAAGCAAATCCCTGTCCCAGCACCAGCCCCTTCCGCCAGCTGCCTCCTCCCAGCCGTCAATAAACCATTAGCCTCGAGTCAACAGCGCTGGCTACGACACACAAACACTCAACTGCCTTTTTCATCCAAAATCAATGTTGTATTTATCTTCATTGATCTACAAGGAAACTGAATGTTTAAAATTACAGGGGGTGCAGGGGGGAGGACGGGGAGGGGGGGAAACAAGAGTTACAGAGCCAAGAAAATAGTAGCGGATGGCTGAATTAACTAGAGAGAAAAAGCCCAGGATATATAAAACATGGACACTGAAAAATAAAATAAGGGAAGGGGGGATGGTACAGCAAGTAAAACATGGCAAAATTTACATATGGATGAAAAGTAAAATCGGAAATAAAAAATAAATCATGCCAAAAAGCAGTTCAAGGCAGAACCACACTGAAACAAACATTTGCTTATGGTCTTCATGTACTATAGATAATATATCAGAATTTCTTTTTTTTTTTTAATCAACCATTAGACTTTTTTTTTGCACTCCTAAAATTCTACTTTGTCTTGTATACAGATTCCAATAAGAACACTGCACAATTAGCACAAGGGGTCCACGGAAAATTGTCCTTGCTTGCCAGCGATCCTGCCCACAACACAAAAAAAGAGAAAAAAAAAAGGAAAAAAATAAGGAAAGGGTCTGCCGCATGGTACTGTGCCAGTTCCATCTGCTTTTGCCAGCTTGAAAAGTAGGAAACCAAAATTCCCTTCCAGGAGCGTGTGTCTTTCTCTTTCCTTGACGAACTGTCCCTTGTGTTTGTACAAAAAAATTCAGTCTCTCTTTTTTTTTTTTGTTAAACACAAGCAGCCTTCTTCCTGTTCACATGCCATTGCCATTATGTCTCCAGAGTTGCGAGTTGGTTGTTTTTGGGTTGTTTTTTTTTTTTTTTTTAAATTTTTTTTTAAAACCTTCCTCCCCCCAACATCCACTAAGACCTGCCTCCAAGTTCTTGCATAGTTGAAGTATATATGCCGTACTGAGCTTTCTGAGTGTGAACTTCTGACTGTGACAAGAGTATGAGTTGTAACCATGTTAACAAATAACCAGAGTGGTTCTAGAAACCATTTTTATAAAGTCTACCTATGTTAAGAATTTAATATTGGTGTACATTTATATTAACAGAATATTTACAGTTTGTTTTCTTTTTTTTTTTTGTTTAAAACAAGAAGTCAAAAAAAATTCCTCTTAAATTTCTGCATAATATAATAAGGCAAAAAACAAACAGTTTTGTACATTATTATTATTATTAATATTTTAATATATATCTGTAACTTCGGTTCCAAAGTACCAAGGTAAGTGATCAATTGGCCTCAGAAGGGAACCTCACAGTGGACTGTAAAACTACAGTATTTCCATAAATAATACTTTTAAGAAACCCTGGGTATTTTTTTCTTAAGGATCTGAGGCCTTTAAAATGCAAATTTAACTAAAAACAAAAGCAAAATTTCTTCTTTTTTTAAGTGAATAAAGAGCACAAAATTAAAAAAAATACAAATCCATTAAAAATGTTTCTCACATTTGGGAAAAAATGTACAAACTTGATATTCTTAACTCATTTTTTTTAGCACAGAAACAAAAAACAAAACCAAAAATCAATACCTATATATTAAATTCCCATTCTCAGCAACCTTCTTGTTGGAAAGTCCCCAACCCCGTTATTTATGGAAATGTGCTTAACTTCTACAAATTTTACATTAAAAAAAAAGTTTACAGCAGTGCATTTTGTAAAAGGTTTGTTGTTTTCTTTTTTTGTTGGTTTTTTTTTTCCTGTTTGTGTTTTTTTTTTTTGTTTGTTTGTTTGCTTGCTTGTTTTATGTACAGGTGAGTTTAAAATTCAATGTTGGGGACTATCGTGCCTCTACTTCTTTGGGGTTCCTAGAGGGGGAATAGTCCCTGGACTCTGAGTTTGTGAGTGGAGTAGTCCTGCGAGGGGAGGCAGGTCTGGTGCTGCTGGCTGGTACGAGAGGCGGCGGCGCGCTCAGCGCTGCGGTCGGCGGGTTCCTGTTCAAAATCCCGTTGTGCATGGCAGTGGATGGACTCAGTCTGGGGTAATGCATCCCGCTCAAATGAGGCATGAAGGATGGCACATGTGCCAGGTGGCTTTCGATGGGGGACGAGTGCAAGTGGTGCATTCTGGCACGCTCAAGTTCTTCCCGTAAGTGCAAGCGCTCGCGCTCCTCCACTTGCCGCAACCGCTCCTGCTCTCGGCGGGCTTCCAGAAGGTTCTCGTGGTTGTAGTCGTGTGGTTCCCTGTCTCTGTAGGAACGCTCATGGTCATAAAAGCCAGAGGTGGTAGGAAACCTATGGATAGGATCCGTCCGGAGCTGGAAGTCCATTCGACGGTGCAGGTCTAAGCTCCGGTAGGCATCTCGCAACGGGTCCCTCATCGGGTCCCAAGAAAATCCGGGATGCGGCAGCCTCTCTCTTCCTGACAAAGGGTTCATGCCTATGAGCGGGGTCATCATCCTGCTGCGGTCCAGGACATTCATGTTGTTCATCTGGTGCACGCTGCCCATGGAGATGGGCATGGAGGCAGCCATCGAGTGAGGCAATGATAATCCATGGAGAGTGGGCGGTGGGGGATGCTCCACTGACCGGGAGTGCTGGGAAGGCTCAGACCCAACCACCAGCACATCACTGTCTTCCTTCCTCTCCTCCTTGACTTTGATGTCATTTTTAATCTTCTGGAGGTCGCTGGGAAGCTCTGCCTTTCTCTCCATGTCCTTGCTCATTAGATTGGTAAGCTTCAGGCTCTCACTTAGTGCAGGTTTGCTGTATGGGGATACAGACTGGATTACTGGCTTTGTGTTGTCCTCAGAGGGTCTCTTATCATGGCTTGGAGTTTCCTTCACTGGAGAACGGCTCTCTTTGATCTTGTGTTCAGCTATGGGTGGCTCTCTCAGCCGGTCAGGGTGCTCTCGCTCAGGCTCCTTGGACCTCTCCCTCTCCCCGAGGCTGACCTGCCTGATGGCATCGCTGGAGCTCTGGCTGTTGCTGCGGATGAGATTGCTTATCTGGTGCGTCACTGGGGCTGATGCCGGTGAGGATCTGTTCGAATGTCTGTTTTTATCCAGGAGGTCTCTGTAAAAACACAGAAGGTACATCCTTGGTTATGTGTGAACAAATACACTCGTGATGTTGGGCGTGCACAGTGCTGTGTCCAGTTGTACACTTTGAGATTGCTCAGGATTTGGAAAACTCTGCAAACATCAGCTGCAGCTGTGATGCTATGCTAAGGGACATGCAGTAGCTGCCTTTACATACTTCAAAGACAAAAAAAGTTAAATGTTCACAAATGTGGGACTAAATTGGGGATGTGGCTGGAAGATTATATTCACCCTAAGACCATTTCACTGAGAAATGTAGGGAAAGAAGAATTCTAGACAACTTATTTTTCTTAAAAAAAAGCTTATTGTGTGTTCATGTGTACATCCTGCTGCTAGACAACGACCTTCTTTCTCAGCTATAAAACTCAGGTTCCTTTCCAAAAATATGGATCCAGGCACACAAAACAGAAGCCTACAGAAATATATGCAGGTCATTCCCAAGTCAGCCTTGTTGACTGGAAGCAGCCATAAGGTGAGGCTGATTTTCCTATGGAGCTGCAGGAGTTTTTGTTGTTGGCAGTTCTTGCAGGTACACCAGGTACTTCAGGAGGAACATGCTTGAATTGGCCACGAGACTGAGCAACTGAGCTGTGTTTCAAGAGGACCTGCTGTGACAAACAAGGGGTTTGATGACAACATCCATGGTTTAGAAAGAGAGGCACAAAGGTTTACATTTCCAACTGCACCTCTGCCTCTGAGCAAGCCAATTAGTCACAGTTAATCCCACCTTTTTAACAGGGGAATAAATAGTGCTCACCTTCTAAAAGCACTTTGCTCTGAATGAGAGACACTTTAAATGCAAAATATCATGGTGTGATTGAGAGAACTGCATTATGCAGCTGAGAGGTTCACTGATGCCTAAGTTTTATGCTGTGTTTGCTTTTGAGAGCTCTAAGACCTGAGCACTGAAAGCTGGAGGTGTTTTGGGGAGTTGTGTAAGTATTTATCCCTTATGGTTGCATTTGCTAACCCAGCTTTCTTCCTCTGTGGTAGTCATGATTGCTGGTCAAGGATGTGGTTTATTAAAACCATGTCCAAATAGGGATGCTGGGGACAGCTTAAGCTAAATTAATAGAAACATAATAGAGCTGTTAACCCCTGTGTGAACACTCTTGGGAGTAAAGTAACCTTGGTCTGCAAATGAATTCCACTAGAATTCACTGGAAGAGAGCTTCCTACCTGAACAGTATCTGTGTGCAAGGATGTCAGACAATTTAACATTTAAAGTAAGATGATTCTCAGCCTATTGCTGCCATACAATCTTGTTCACAGGTATTGCCTGAAGATCTCATTAAAAGCTCTTCAGGCAAACTATGAACCCCTATCACTAGTCAAGCACACACATCTAAGACGTGCAGGCTGTTACTGCCTACAAAGAAGTAGCCTGTTGGAGACGACTGGGCTCTGAAATATAAAGGGCTTCACAGCTTCAAAATCATGTAACTGGGAGCTAATGAAGTAACTATAGCCCAGGTGATACAGGCCTGTCATCGTTAATAAGCGTTTGCCCACAATGCAATTTTTTAAAATCAGTTTTGCTAATGGATTCATGCACACTGCTCCAGATACAGGCATTTGCATTTTTATCTCGTTAATGTCCAGCTAGCATTTGAATTCATCAGCATATCTGTACATTAATGAGAACTATGACTGTTTCCAAAGGACCCATCACAATGCTACCATCACCATTTAAGGATGCACAGCAATCCTAAAGCAGCTGCATTGAAAACAGCCAAGTATACACTGAAACCACAGCAACACACCCAATTCCTCAGCCTGGTGCTTTTTGTTAACCTACTAGCAGGGACTAGTTTACCATATTTCCACAGAAGACAAATCCTAAAAGGTGAAGAGGAATTTTTTTGGTGATGCTAGTACTTGTACTTATCTGAGGGAAAGGCCTCTCAGCTGCTTTAAGGACAAGCAACATTTTCGGGAAAACAGAAAAAACAGAGAGGAAGAATAGTCCCAGGAGGAAGTGGTCAGAAGCCCACAGTGCTCACCTCTCTTTGTCTCTGTCATCTTTGCTCAGAGAAAGATCCCTCTTCTCGGGCTCCCGCTCCCGCTCTCTGTCCCTGTCATGGTTTGTCACCGAGGAGCTTCGCTCTGAGTCCGTGGGCTTGGGCCACTGTGGAGGTGTTGGGAAGGACGGCGGGGTCCGGTGGAGTCTATTCCATGGTTCATGGGGGTTATTGAAATTCTGCAGGTTTGGGCCATCTTTGTGAGTAAAAATGTTGTTGTGAGCTAGAATAACGGCAGGGGGAGGAAGAGTTAAAAATAATTCAAACCAAATAATTATACAGACATTTTTCACAATATTAGTCACAATCAGACCTGTCCTTTCAAGACTTTTTAATGGTGAGGGGGAGCAACTAGTGAGTGGACATAGATAATTCCAACACTGGGTGTAAGATCCACCAGCTCTTTTAAGGCTGTTGTTGGAGGAAGCTTTATACACCTCAATAACTCAGAGACTACTGAAAATGCCCAGCTTCTCTTCTCCACCCACCCCAGGCAAGGGCTCCAGCACTAAAGCAGTATTTTTCTTCAGCTCCTCTCTCTGGTAGAAACTTTAATTTGTGCATAGTTACAAGCAATCAGCTGCCTGCAGCTGATGCTTCAGGGACTTTTTTGTTGAAGAACCCAGAGTATTTGGTGGTATGTATGTGTGTGTATAAACACAGAGCTTGGCTGTAGGCTTTTCAGAACAGTCATTCGATTTTCCTCCATCCATCTTCAGCTGATTCCTGTTGCACCATGAGATGCACAAGCACGGTCTTTTATGTGCTCTCTTATGTGTGACTCTCAAGCACGTTTTGCCTACAGGTAACATGTTTTTGAAGTAAAATTATTTTATACAGGTAATTTCAACTTCAGTCAATGGTTACAGAGGATATCTACACAAATTGGAAGAAGTATCAATAGCTGCTCCACTGTGCATCTTCACTGGTGAAGGGTGTTACTTTAGGTGCCCACAGGGTCCCAGAGCTCGGTGGGGTTTTGCAGCTCCAGTGTCTCTCTGAGCACACAAGGTAGCAACCCTCAGCAGAGAGGAGGCACAGAGCACAGCCACTGATCTCTGTGACATGCAGAAAAGCTCCCACCGCAGAGACCTGGAAATCTTAGGTGCAGTGTTTTCAGATAGGAGAATGGAGGTTAGGAATTAAACTTCTTTAAAAACTACCACCAGCTGCTGTAAATATTAGCATGTGGCTTTTCTGGAAGGGATATTTGTCTGCAGTAACCCAGCCAGTACTTACTCAGAGCATGACTGCCTAATCCTCCAAAGGCATTGCTGCCTAAGTTCCCAAGGCCGCTGAAGGTGCTTGACCTGCTAAATGGATCTGGAAAGGCAAACAGGGATTTAGCAGGCATTTAGCCAAGAATGTTGGAGAATGAAATGCACCCCTCCCCTTCTTAACGGTTTGAATCCAAGTAGGATTAGGCCAGACTTTAAGCTGATCCTTCTCATTGCAAGGTTCTTTGCACAGAAAATTCCCATCATGTTAAAATGGAGAAGGGATTCAGTGCTCACTCTGCAAACAGGTGCTGTAATAAACTTTTGTATGCGAGTCAGAAGCAAGCTAGAAATTAATGTCTAATAGCTGAAATTAGGGTGGCTGCTGAGCTATAACTCTCTTTTCTTATCAGTACTAATAGTAGAAGCATTGCAATTGCCTTGAAAGAATCTCAGCAGGCCCCTTGGCCAGCACTGAGGAGATGCATTGTCTTGTTTCTGCACTTTTTTCCCAGTAAAGGCACCCATCACCAGAGGAGGTTCCTCTCTGAGAGCACATAGCCTGACTCAGGCTTCCACACTCCAGAGACAGCTATGGGTTAAATCCTACCAGTGTACTTGTTTTCTTTCCTACTAGTCATCTCTAAACAACTCCTCCTCCTGCCCACTGGCTTTTCGAGTGTCCCTTTCAAGTCCTTAACTTGCCATGTTACAGGAGGTAAGGTTGCTCTCCACTTCCTCACAGATAACACATTTAAAAAATCAAGGCAAATGGCACAAATAGCTTGGATCTTTAAGCAAACAGCTATTTGCTTATTTACTTATTTTAAAACAGATGTTCTTGCCCTTCCTCTTTGATATTAAGTAGCTGAGTGACTCCACAGAGATAGTTAATTTTGACAGAATGTTCAGGAATTGATGTAAATCTGGGTATTTGCAAGAGAAAAAACAGTCTACTAGGTCATGTGGCATGCCACATTTACTGATTGGATGAATGTTAGTAAAACATTAATCAACAGAGCTTGAACTTTAATTGGCAATGAGCTGCTTGTGAGCTTCTAAAATGAGGACATTTGAGAAAATCAGGCTCTACTTACTGCCAATTAGGAAACTGAAAGGCTGGCAAAATGTGCAGAACAACTATTTGCCAGGAACTGTTCCCTGAACTCTTTTGAAGAACCTAGTCAAGACCTTTCATAGGTGGAAAATGATACAGGAGGAGCCCATTTTAAGCTGAGGCTTGTCTGAGGTATCTTTGCATAAATTTCCCCCATTTCCTCGGGCACATTCAGGAGCACAGGACTCTACAGGTCACATTTTGGCTCTGGTGCAGTGTCCCAGCAGTGACAGATGTGACAGCTCTGCACTGCCCTCTTCTTTGGGGGACAGTGAGGGGATGTGCTGGGAGCTGGCAGGGATGAGAAGCTGGCCAGCTTCTGGATCCTGAGGCAGTTTAAGCCTTTCCCTCCCCTAGTGCTACAGTGCAGGACCACATTGAGAGCCAGGAAGGGGGCACAGGTACAGAGGTGGAGGCAGGGTTACTTACACTTACCTGCCAAGTGGTTCGTAGGCAGGAAACTGCTGTGGTGAGGTGAGGGACCAAAAGGGGTGGTGGCTGGATGTGTTGCACCTGTGAGAACAAGATCCCTTTTTAGTTCAGGGGCAAGTGACTCCTTGTATACACAGAGCTTGTGGCCATCACATTCAAGAACTGGATGCAAAGGCAACATTCAAACAGCAAAAGCAAGGGAAGACCCCAAACCTCGGCCGGGCGAGCAACAGGCTGGATCTCCCTGAGAACCCTGCCAAGGAGTCTGTAACAGGGCTCTAAGAGGCAGGAGGAGACCTTGCACTGAGAGCTGCTGCTCACCTGGAGTAATGAGGAAGCCAAGCTCTTTGTCTGACATTTTCAGTCATTACTCCATGTTTACACTAAAAAGGGTCAGCCCAGGTTATGGGCCCAGACAGAAGGTGCTCGGAAGTGACTGATTAGAGTCTATACGAAACATCAGTTAATGACAGGCACGCAGGGAACATCAATCATGCCTCTCCCATGAGAGCTCCAGCTACGCTCTCACATCTGTCCCTGCATCTACAGGCTCCCCTCGGTATTTTTTCCCTTTCCTAGACACTCTCATTGCCACGGTGCTGTGCTTCCTTGTGGGAAAGAACACCACTGCTGAGCATGCTGGATTACATGAAGCTGAAGAGAGGGGAAGGAAGGGGGTGAAACAAGCAGGTCTGCCCTGTATTTCAGGGTGGACCAGGCTCATGCAGAAAACTCCGCTCTCCTTTCAGAGCAGAAAATGAGAGATTTTCTTCCTTTGCAGGCAGGCATACATGAATCTGAACGGGCTCGTAACCTGAGCGTGAAAAGCACTGGTGTCACCTGTCACTGGGGTACTTGCTCAGCCCCTGACCTGGCCTTCCTTGGTGACAGTGCCCAACCACTGATGGTCGCTATGAAACACACTCACGTGTCCAGGACACAAGCAAACTGTGAAACCTGAGAGGGAGACAGAGCTCTGTGTCCCTCACCAGCTTGGGTACCTCAAACCTAAGCAGCCAGAAAATGAGTTGAAGAAACTTAAGAGAGACCACAACAAGGAGACCTATCTAGTACCTCTCTATAAACATTCTGACTGCTCCAATGCTTCAAGACGGATGGAGACTGTCATCTTTCTAATCCTTTAAGATTTCAGAAGGTGTATAATGGATGGGAGATTTCTTCAAAGGAGACGGCTTACAAACTCAACTACATGGGCTGATAATAAAAAATCCTCTGGAGAAAGCCAGGAGCAGCACTGCAGGCTGTCAGGCAGTTATTAAATAGAGCGTCTGCCAGGCAGCCCAGCATCCGTCCTGGAGACAGGTGGCCCTAAGATAACTTATGTCTCCCCCAGTAACCAGGCAATGCAGCAGAACCAATGATTCACATCAACTGCACACATGTTCAGTAAGGTGAAAAGAATGCCTTGGATATTCCAGGGTAAAAGATTTATTCCTCCATGTATTCCAGCTGCAGTGTTTGCTCATGTTGACAGCACTTTTTACCTGGATTTACCGTGTGATGGCTCCTGTGATTAATATACTCACAGACAAGTTGTTGTAAGGTTGTTTCTCTCTATTGAATGTTTTCTATTAGTTTGCCCTCTTTAATACTTCTATTTTGTACTATTTCCCCTCCTGCTTTTACAAATGGAAAGCAAGCCATGCTTGCATCTTTTAAGGGAAAAAACTCTAGATACCAACTGGACTGGTGCTTTTCTGCCTGTTAGGGTAATTCTGTCCAGAACAGCCTTCAGTAGCAAAACCAGACACGAAACAAGGTTCTTGTAATGACAACACAGGACAGACTGAGGACAGTGATAACGAAACATCTGCCATAGGAAACAGCCAGAGGTTTGTAAATAAGCTGTGCTTATGCATCCAAGTAGATGCAATGAGTATCTTGGCCTTGTACTATCGAAGTACCTTTATAGAGACCAAAATAAAGGGTAGCACCCTACAACGTAGAGCTGGTACCAGCACTGATCACATGTGGTAGAAATGTGCATTTGATACCTAACAATTTCCACCCACAGATAGAGCAGAAAGACAGACTGAAGCACTAGTGGAGTTCCTGAAGGCCATCTGCATTTGAAACTCACTTCTCACAGAAATTTCAGCTTGATCCTCATCTGCTGCTTTTCTGGCATGTTTGGGACAGAGTTCAAAACAGTTCTAACGTCATTAATTTCAACAGGGTTGAACCAAGGCTGAATATGACCATGCATGCACTGAGTTAGGGTGATTGTGCAATATTGCATCATAAAACCAGAGTAAAATTAGGGGAGAAAATTACATTATTTGCCAATTAATTACATACACAAAGAACTAAGTTACATCTCGTCAATTGATGCAGCTCATTCAGAATGCAGACTTTGGCATCTCAAACACAGACAGAAAATGTGAAGAAGTTGAGAGGAAAGTTAAGCTTGAGAATAAAAACAACATTTGGCACTTGGTAGACAGAGTCCACATGAATCCACACTGTCCTCCCAGACCAGAATGTGAGAGCTGCAGTCTTCCATGGTCGGAGCCATTGAGAACAACACGGTGAAGGTTACTGCCCTTTGGTAATTGCATAATTGTAATTACTTCTCCAACAGACTGGAAAACAACTGATCAGCGTAAACTGTATTTAATTCTTTGGGGCTTTTTGTAAATTCAATATACCATTTTAAGCCCTAGACTGTGCTAAATTTTGTAACACATAGGAGAATTTTCTATTTAAAAAACAAACACTTAACAAATACACCTTCTGTAATATTTTCAATGCTGTTACTGAAGTTTTCCTTTTACAAAAAAACCCTTGTTTTCAGAAAACAAACAAATTTGGTGAGTGGAGAAGCTGACAAGAATAACACGCATATAAAAGCAAGAAAGAGACTGGGGCCACTTCCAATCCTGTGCAATGGTAACATTTTCAAGTGTTTTGTCAAAATCACTTTTAAAAAATCACTCTATACCCTATTAATCAGGCACCTAAGAACCAGCTGCACAGACAAGACTGTGAGCGAACTGCTGCAGCTCAGTGATGTGCACAGGATCCCGCACTGGAGGTGGTGGCAGAGCCCTGGTCACAGCAGTGTCTCTGCACCCCTTGAACCAACCCTGCTTCTATTTTTGAGGCATATGTAGCTGTAAAGACATGCATGACATATACCGACTGTTGGTTGGTTTTGGTTTTTTTTTTTTTAAATCAACAAGGAATGATCTTCCCTTACCTGTGGTAGAAAACAGAGGCCTGGCAAGATCTTGTGGATAATGGAAGCCTGGAAACACTCCAGGGGCGGGAGGTCTGCTGAACAGGTCAAGTTTACCACCTATCTCTAGCTTGTGGGGATCCAGCTGCATTTGCTGTCAAATGATATAAAACCAATCTCATTATACACTTCCTTTTTTATGGGAGAAAAAGAGAGGGAATCAAGGCTCACTCCTCCTTAGCCCTGCCAGGGAGCGTTAGCGAGAGTGACAGCAGCGTCTCCGGTCACGCAGCGCAGTCGTGCCCTGCCAGGCTCCGCAGGGCCATCCCACCCCGCGGCCTCTCGGCTGCCTGCCCCATCCCAGGGATAAGGTCTGCAGGGAGCACTCAGCCCCGCAGCACACGCTGCAGCAGGAACATGATACACCGAGTGCACGGCACCCCAGGAGCAGTCTGCACTCTCAGCCTGACAAAAACTACTCTGCAGGCACAAAGCTGCTGACAGAAGCCTGGAGAGCTGGGTGATGGACTCGTCTGTTCTGCCTCTCCAGTTTGAGAGAGACGTGCCCATACTATGCCCTTCCTGCAGCCAGTACAGCTCAGTGTGCAGGCAAGGGGCAAAGGGTGGAGGAAGCTGTGAGGCTGTTTTTATCCTTGCCCTGTAGAAGTGAGCATGACCAGAACTGCACGTTAGTCATAGAAGCCAGCTCAAAGATTACGTATTTGCTTATAAAAATTTATGCCCCTTTCAGAGGCACCTACTTAAGCACAGAATAGCCTTCATTAACGGGACAAAATAACTACTGCAGGAGCTATGAAAAAATAAAATCTACACAAGTCCCTTTATCAGCTATTCCACATGCCATAGGGAGCCTCGAGCCTGCAACAGCACCCCAGGGTACCTACATCCTGTTACACCTCGAGTGTTAAACCCCCCTCCCTCTGCCCACCATCACATCGGCACAGGAAGCCCCACAACCTCTAACACTGGTGTTATCAATCTACTCTCCTGCTCTCTGCTCTGTAATGTTCTTCACCACATTGGCCATTTCATTACCTCCTCCACAGGAGGTACTAATGCAGAAAGGAAACGACATTAAATGTGCATGCTTTGTAAAAAAAAAATGGACTTGGGGAAATTACTCTCCCCCTCACTTTCTTACCCTCTTTCTGGCTGTACACCCTTCCACCCAGCTCCTTTGCCCTCAGATAAACTTTACAGTTGCTACAATAAATGTTAAAGGAGTGCAAGTATTAGTTAATCAATACAGGCAAGCTTGAGAATCACCACAGTAACTGCTTCCTGCCCATTACTCACTCAAATACAATCTGTAAGCTAAAAGACTTGGCTTGGTTCCAGAACCCGTCCGAATTACCTTTATCTTTTGCTGGTGATGGTAGATCTGCCAGGCAATCTGTACATGAACCGCACACCACTTCCCGGGTTTCTGCAGTGGAAAGCACAAGAATTTAGATTAATTTATACGTTAGCAATCTACATCAGATAGAACATTTCATTTCCCTTACTGTCAACCAGGCAGCTAAGCAATGAGAAAGGCTGATTACTAAAACGGCACAATGGGTGATCAACATTTTCTTCTGTACTGCAGCAGATGATGTTTAAATTAAGAAGGAAACAGGAAGAATGTGGGATATCTTCCCCATCTCATGGACATCTGAGATCCTGCCTT
The DNA here is from genome assembly GCF_009650955.1 of Corvus moneduloides. Lineage (NCBI taxonomy): Eukaryota > Metazoa > Chordata > Aves > Passeriformes > Corvidae > Corvus > Corvus moneduloides. Next base: position 7,764,113 of record NC_045493.1, read on the forward strand.
GTTCTTTCCTACGTGCACTCCCCCCTTCCTAAATTGAAATGAATGGCAGCAAAGAACAGTATGCCATGCTTAAGAGAAAGCAACTAATGGTTCAGAGTTCTGTTTCTGAAAAGAGCCCTGTTCATTCACCCCTGCTGCACTGCAGGCTAAGTCATGTGTGGTTATTATGGCTGCTGGCTTTTGGGGAGGAAAAGGGTACGGACAAACAATCCCCAGGATGAGCAGTGCCACAGCTGAACAAGTCCCTGTTTTCAGCTGAGCTGTGGTACTCACTGTTCCACTCTTTATGTGGAACATCAGCACACTGACCTCAGCCACCATGAATCTGTTCACTGGTGAATGTCTGCCCATGCTCACAGTCATTTATTTCTGTGACCCTCATTTCATACGGTGAACTATTAATGCACACAAATGGATGCAAAATAAGGCTGGGATTCAACCTAAATGTTATTAATCAGAAGTGGCAGAGAGCTAACTGACATTTTGGTTTAAGTAAAGGATGAGCATGAGATTTTTCTACCGGACATGTCAAATTTCAAAAGCACATGCACAATATTCCAAGCATCTGTGTATAGATATGTATATAAAATCCCCCACAAACCTTACTTACTCTTACTGGAGGCCTATAAGGGTCTGACACCTATGGAAAAAGCAGAAATAAAACAATCAGTCTTTCTAAAACTAGCCAATATACAGAAAGGTGGGGAACTTCCTTCCTCTGAACAAGTAAAAGCATTCAGAAAGCAATGTTCCAGAGAAGTCCCCTGTGACACAGGAAACCTAAAAGGCTTAAAGAAGGCTTAAAACTTCTCTTTCATTCCTTGAACCAAACTCAGCAGAATTTTATGATAAACAAAGCAGCTTCATGCCAGAAATGAACAGTGCCAGTGCTTTGCTGAACCTTGTAATCATTCTGAAATGGAGCGCATAAAACTACTCTCCAAGCAATACTTAAGGGATAGATATTGAAGGGGTTTCCTGTCCCATTTTCCTCTGACTTTTGAAAGAAGCCAATACATCCCCCCTTTGAATTCATGGCTGGTGGAGGTTACCGTCTCACCAGAAAAAGACAACTTCTCTCCTCACTGCATGTTCCCAGTCTAGAAGGCCAATTTGCTCACCAGCCTGCACTCCTTTTTTTATCAGCAATCACTGTGTTTACTGTAAATCCAGATAAGCTGAAAAGAAGGTTATATATTGTTGCCTACCCCTGGAGTCTTCTGCAGCAGCGTATGGTGGACTGTGCCTGGTCTACCTGCTACATCAATAGGGTTTGAAGTCTGAAAGACAAGAACAGAGCGTGAATAATACTGTATCATACCAGTGGTGCATTTAACATCTCTATCTGATGTTAACAGCATTAATTAGTCCATGTTTGCACTGTGCTTTGAACACGCATATTGCTACATTAGTGTTAAATGTTATCTCTTACTGACAGCCAACAGCATTTAACCACCATGTCATTTATTATTATTGAGCAGCAGTAACAGTATTCCAGCAGCACCCCTAGGCCCTGCTGAGATCACACCCCATTGTGCTGTGCATGTGCATGTGCATGGGAAGAGACAGTCCCTGCTCCCCAATATTATTCTTTAGACAAAACAGGCAGGAGAGGAGGTAGGAGAGAGAATGAGAGAGGTGGCCTGACTCCCTCCATTTTTCAGGCAGCAACCAGCACAGCAGTCAGGAACAGAATAACTCGAGCATCCTAGTCCCATATTCCACACACGGGACCATGGCCCCTCTCTGACTGGGGCCAGGGAACAATGCCTGAACCAGCAACAGCCCATCTATTTGCTTCGACAAGGCAAAACCAGAAACCTTAGAAAGTGCTTGTGGGTCTTTTATAGCTTTGCATTATTTACCCAATCATTTTCCAGCAAGAATTAAACACCTCATTGAATGAATCCCTGTTCCTCCTCCTCCGGATCCCACCTGTTGTCCTGTCCTAGATGATCCCCAAGAACTCGTTCATCTCCTCACTCTGGCATTCATCCATCTCCCACTCCAGAGCAACTGCACCTGGTGCCTCCACACAGCTGAGTGTAGAGGGGTTAAACCTCATTCCCCAAGAGATTATTTCACTCATGTTTTAGGTCAAATTATAGCAGATTTAAACAGTACAAGGCATGAGTACAATCCTGGGTGTGGGATGGAAGGTAGGTTTTAGTTTGTCTAAGGCTACATAACTTCCAGGCTCATTAAAGAGTGAATTCTCCGGTGTGTGTAGGTGAGTCAGTGCACTCCCCAGGCAGATCAGAGCTCTCAGGGGCTCTCTGACAGCTGAGGTAGATATAAGGTGGCAAATAAGTTACAGCTTTCATACAGGCAAGAGCTTTAAGATCACAACATGTTAATAGCATGGTGTCATCCTGTCCCTTTGTCCCCTGGAGAAAGATGTGAATGCTTCCTCCAGCAAAGTAAACTGAATACTTCTGACCTTTTCAAGTTCTTAGCTTGTGAGAAATGGCCTTTGGGAAACTCACTGAGAAATTTACCGTCAGCCTGGATTTATGTGCAGTGGACTCAGACGCACAGCTGTAGGCAACTGACATGGGAAGGGGAAAAACAAAACCAAGATCTCTGCTTTGGAAAGCAAGAAGTGCAGGAGTCAGAGTGCCAAAACCAAATCATCAGGTATGTAGTGATTATGCAGGCTTTAGTTAAACAGCTTGGGAGGGAGAGAGCATGGAAGAACGATGCGGTAACGATGACTGGAGTGGCTTTGCCTAGAGTTCAGCTCTGCCTCCTCTGGGAAACTGGAAAGTAATGTGCCAAAGCAGCAGATCCATTTTTCAACCTATCCCCCTCTTTTTCAGATGTTAGATTGTATGTAAATACTGCACTGTGCAGAGACCAAATGATGTCAGTGATTAACCATGGCACCAGAGCGTGACCTTGCACTGCTTAAACTCAAGCTAGCAAATGTTGGATCTATCTATCACTAAAATACATCAAAAGCTAGTTATAACAGCACTAGGAACTGCTTAAAAATGTAAAGGGTCTGTGCTCACTTCTTCTTTCTCGCTATGCAACTGCTCCTTGGCCTAATGGTATTTTACAGTGAGATGGAATCTGTGAAGCTCTGTAGTGAAGATGGAAAGCAGAAGAAGGTGCCATTGGTGTAGCAGCAGCTCCTCATGAACAGGAAGGAGCCTTATGACAAAACAGCCCTGGCTGCACGTCAGCAAAATTTGTCCAATGCCACCTTATTCGTGCAGCTCCTTTTCTTGGAAAATCAAATTCACATCCTGACTACTCAGGGTCTGTAGGGACTCCCTGGCACCCCTTGCAGTAGTAACAACAATTAACACTGGCAGACAAACTTCATCAAGGGATGGCCATGTTCTGTCCCTCTTGCTCCCTGTGCTTCCATGACCTGCTCCTTCTCTAGGCCTGCAGCCACTACATACAGAGCTCCCACTGAACAAAGCCATTTTAGAGACTCTGCTATTTGTAATGTATCCCTAAACCAAAATAATGTCAAGGATTCGATGGGCACTGAGGAAATACTCTGGCTTCCATCAAAAGCATTAAGTTAAGTGGGAAGGTGGTAAAAGGCCTTATTTGCAGCAGTTGCTAATTACTGACTTCCACTGACATCAGCAAGACTGCTGAGGGAAGCACATCCCACAGACCTGCCTGGTGTGGGTATGGAAATCACCTTCCAAATGCAAACAGGAATGGCCTGGCTACAGTACTGGTCCTTCAAGCCTTCTCACACAGTAGCAGAGTTCTATGGAAATGCAGTTCAAGATAAGAAATCTCTAAAATCACAGCAGGTAAGGAAGCTGAACATGTCACCTCACAAATGGAGTACATGCTCCATTTTCAAACAAATGCTATATAGATACAATCCATTATTTCTTGTTCGGAGAGATTTAACAGTTTTGGTACATTTAAAAATAGTTAATAAAAAGAACATGTCTGGGAGGAAAAAAAAAAGCAGTGCATACCACAGAATTTGCCAAAAAATGGGGGTTATCATGGCAACATTTCCAAATGCCAATCAGTGCTAGTTGTAATGACATGTTACAGCTGCAGTGCACCTTTCAAACACATTATCTCAAAGAAGCTTGCAGGCATTAATCAACCCTTATAAAACCCACTGCAAGATAACTTCATAGATGAGGAAACTGAGGAACAGAAGGTTTAAGCGACTTGCCCAAGGTCAGCTGGGAGCTGGGAATAAAAATTCAGCTCCTTCAAATTGCTCTGCCCATTTACAGCAGTCTCTCCCTATTGTTCCCACACTTGTGCAGTCAAATTCTCATTGTTTTTTCTGGGAATAAACAGTTTATCTTTTGCAATCTCAGACCATTAGATTTACAAAATGATTTGGGACTCTTCGGTCTATTATGAGCTGTAAATATTTCAATCAAAATAATGCACTTCACTGTATGCTTCTCCTCCAGTTTCAGCAGACCTCCCAAGTGAACCACTACATCCTTTCCAAGGAAGGATCTGCAGTGCCAAGAGAAAATTTCTGCTAAAGAGCTGGCTGCTTTGTGCAGAGGATGCTCACAGTTCTGCGGGGTGATCCTTTCCAACCCTGCGCTGCACTTCTGCTATTCAAATCATGTGCTGCAAAATCACCAGAGACAAGACTCTGAACACAGTTTCTCTCCCAGAAAAAGAACAAAGCCTTCAGAAGAAGAAGTTTGTACCTTCGGTTGAAATGCTCCCTGAAGTGACCCAAAGGGACCTGAATGTGGAAGCATGGGTGGCATTCCAGGCATTGCTGGAGGATAGGTTGGAAAGAACTACAAAAGAAAAAGAGATGCTTATGTCACAGGATGACTTGAACAATAATGGAGGTAGGTGCCAAGCCTGGCACATACAAAAATAGTACTGTGCTGAACAAGTGCCACAGTGAAAATACACAATAAATTTGCTTTCAAAAATTTTAAGAGCAAAGCCAAAACTTGAAAAATGCACTCATCTGATAAATTTTCTAGATAGTGCTGAACGAGTGTGCCTTTAAAAATTGTGGACTACTGCAGGAAGCACAGAGCATAATTTGGGGTTTATGTTCACTTTCCATTAACTTTGCATTTTTCTGCTGTTGCAAACAAATTGATTCTGTTTTGAAACGTGACCTGCTTTAATTTTTAAAGCAAAAGGAACCACAAGATGCTGCACTGCACTCTAACCACAGGCAACATGCATACCACCTTGTAGTTGTGTAGGCTAGGTGAAATTTTGCTTAGGCCTCTCCTGAGCACACACAGCAGTTTTACAAGTCCCAAAACATGTAGTTTTTTGTGCTTTGGAGCAGTGGGGAGCACCAGGAAGAAACCACCAGTCTGACTTACTCCTGTGACCTGAGCAAAACCTTGTGAAAGAGCCATGCACTCCGGGCTGCTGCACTGGGAGAAGCACCAGCTGCAAAGGTACTGCAATGACCACTGATTGAGCAATTCCTGCGCATTCCCTGCCATCCCAGGCACAGCGATACAGAGCCGCAGCAGCAAAAATGCAGGAGACAGAGAATTTAAAAAAAAATAAAAAAAAGCCCAAAGAAAACTTGGTACCTTAAAAACATAAAAATCGAAGATGGAAAAAGAGCTTTAGAAATGAATGGATCAAAACACTACTCATCAATTGAAAACAAGCAAAAGAAGAGCAAGCAGAACCATTAACAAAGAAACCAACGAGAAAGGTGAGCACTCACGTTGGAATGTCGAAAGTAAGGGTTGTCTAATTTGGGAGCGTACTTGTCAAACTGGAAAGAAAAGAGAAAAAAATAAGGAAACAGGTGAGTTTGGTTTTGGCAGTAGCAGACACATCAGGATTTCAACACAGACAAATAATCATGGCCCGTGTGTAAGCGTTTAACAGAGCAGAACTGACTGGTTATTCCATACTCGCTCATCGGGGAGACGACTGATTTCCCCAGGCTAGCAGAGAGGAGCCCCCAGGCCACGCTGGGCACCTCCAAGGCTCACTGCAGAACCCTGTCTCAGGCACTGCATGGACAGGTTCCTGCTCTGGGAAGAGAGCAGTCCTGATAACGGCAGCAGCGAAACACAGGGAAGTTCAGCTCCAGGTCCAGATCTGGGATCTGCCCCTGGATCGCTGAATTAGATCACAGACTAGCAGGTAAGAAACATTTTCCATTAGACCCCAACATCTACTGTGGGGCAGCCAATACCAATTCCCAGTTTCCTGGGTTCCTGTAAGCACCAAAATTCTTTTGGAAAGGGCTTAATTACTTTAAATAACAAATCTCAGTATATTCCCTCTCCCCTGCAAAAGGGAGAGTTCCCCAGAGAAAAGGTGACTGTAAACCTTTTCCTTTCCAGCATGGGGTTTTAACACCTCCATGTGTGTAGTCTGTGTCCTGTTTGTCCTGTACCATCTCAGAAGCAAACCCAAACACACACACATTGCATTTCTGAACAGTATGTACATTCTGCTGGGGAGGAGGGAGTGGGGAAGAAGGCAGGGAAGGGAGCTGTAGGACCCCATGAAAAGCTGCTTATTTGGCAAGTCAGCTGCTGTTTCACACTCCTCTATGTGCAGGAGAGTAGATTTGTAATTTCATTAATTACAGTTATTACTGGAGCCATGTCCCCTCCAGTGTAAATACCATAAATTACCAAACACATGCAGCTGTAATTTCAACACTCTTCTCTGGTGTTGGGATTAGCCGACCTGATCTAGTGGAATATAAGATGTGAGTGAAATATAACAAAAGAGCCTTGCAAGTTGTTTTTGGTCTGAAGGCTGACATCAACGGCCATGGGTGGGAGGGGAGGGAGCTGTTCACAGGCTCGAGTATCACAGTTCTTAAATAACACAGGAGACTTCTGAGAAAAGATTCAGGATTGTTTTACACAGACCAAGGAAAGAAGGGAAGGTGTTTACACACAAATACATTGAGCAAACACCTGGGGCTGGATTTTGGGTGGATGATACTGCTTTTAATTGTCCTGCTGCTAAGCAGATTACAACCCAAGAACGTCATCGAGCAGTCAGCAGTGGGAAAGAAAAGTGGGAACACTACGCTCCTTGAGTCCTTGGAAGCTCTTCCCAAATGCTGCTTTTGCTAGCCTTATACAGGGTTGTTTCTGCATTTTGGACACAGTGTGAAACTGAGAGGGGGAAAAAAAGCTCAATCTTGTGCTTTCAATCTCAAAAAGTAATTGCCAGAAATGGGGAGAGAGTGCGTTTTAAAGTACTGACAAAATCCATTTGTAGCAGATCCCTAACAATTTTGTAACAGCTGCAGCAAAGTCCCATTGTGTTACAAGCAAATTCAATGACAAAATGCTTATTACACGGACAGGAGGATCTCTCCCAGCAGAACCAGCCACACACAAATTAGTGCTTGTTGATGTAATCAAGTCATAAAATGCCTAAATCAATACAGATCAGGTATTAGGAGGAAGAGGGACAGAACTCGTATCGGATGATGCTGCACTGTGGTGAGAGCTCTGGGTAAGCCAGCACGGTCTGCCCTGCACCCAGCAGTTGTGGGGACAGTGTTTGGGGCTGGAAGCCATCCATCCTCTGGCATCCTGGTTGGTGTCTTTTGGTGTGTCAAGGCAGCTGGCTCTGGGAAAGGGGGATTAGAAATACACAGCAGGACACACAAAAAGGAAACTAAAGGGATTCTGGACTTGTCTCGTGGGTGCTGTATCTGCTCATGGGTGGCAGCAGGGGGACCAGGAGGCTTGGTGTGGGGGCTCTGGGTGGAAAGGGGGTCCCTTTGGGAGTGTTGGCCTCCAGGTTGGAAGGGCAGGGACAGCACACCTGGCTGAAATGAAGAGGGCCGGGTTTTGTTTGACAAGAGTGGGTTAGGCTTTTTGACCAGAGATGCTCTACTTATCCTCACATTTTGGGCTGGGGTACGCACCATGGGAGGTGCAGAGGGCGGCATGAGCGGCGTCTGGGGCAAGCTGGATGGAAAAGGAGTGAATGTGTGCTGGTGGGTGTGTTGGTGCTGATGCGTGTGTTGGTGCTGGTGAAACTCCGCTCTCAGCAGCGGCACCGGGCCAAGTGAGGCAGCGGCCCGGTCCGAACTCTGAACCAAAAACCGGTTGTTCAGCTCTTGCCTGAGCAGTTCGTGATCTAGAGGAGAGAGAGAGAGAAAAAAAAAAGACACAGAGGCCCGTGGGCCTGTGAGTACCACAAAGACGGAGGAGAAAGAGTCAATATTCACCTGGCATTCCCTGTTTCTGCAGGTCATGCTGTGGTGGTTTTCTACGTGAGGACTCATTGGTGGAGGTAAGAGAGATGCCTGTGACAAAGTACCAATCAGAATCCCCGAATGAGGCTGGCAATACATGATTGGTTGGTTGAATGATATCAACAGGCTGGTATCTAAAGACAAGAGAGAACACCATGAGTCATCACAGCAGAAAACATCATCGGGGCTCGCACTCCGCCCGGCCCCGCCCGCGGCCCCGCGCCCCGCCCGGCTCTCGTCCTCCCCGGCACCTGCTGCCACCGAGGTGTGTCTGGGAACGCGCCTCAGAGGCGCGGCCTCACCTCTGGGAACACACCTGCGGGAACACACCTCCGGGAACACACCTCCCGGCCTCACGGCAGCCGCACCTTCCCGCACCAGCAAGGTGCTGGGGAGCGCCCTGGAGGCCGACAGCTCGCTGTAAAACGAGCAGTACTGACCTTCATCCTCTGGGAGCGTGACAGGCAGAGAGAGGCGCGCGCACACACACACACACACACACACAGAAAATGGATGTGTGTTATGCTCTGACAGATTTGTACTTCACAGGTGAAATTTTGACAAGATGTGCAGCGCAATAAGGTAACTGGGGGTTTGGGTGGCTGGAAACTGCCTGCTTGGACATCCAACCCTGTGCCATCCCCCCTTCTCAGCCCCAGGACATGCACGCAGTGACCAGAAACATCCATCCTACAAATCAAGGCCTTCTTTACAGTAAGATTTTTTTGAGATCTTAAATACCTAGCAGTCCTTTTCTCCATTTTTAACAGGCTGTAATTCTCATTTTTTGTCATTGCCTCCAGGCTTTTCTCCTCTGAGAAAATACAGAGGAGGAATCAGTGGGAAGAGGAGAAACATTGAAGTGGCTCAAGATCTCATCAAGGTTGCAATGACTGCTGAAACAAGATGTTCCACCCTATGATGTGGCCTCTTCTCAGCATCTTCCTCTGGAATAACAACTTGCATGAATGTGAATGTGGTTCAGGGAAGGGGAAGACAACAGTGCTTTAGAAATGATGTCACTGAAGACAGTAAGGACCAGTGTCCACTTTTCCAAAATGTCTGCTGGTGTAACAGTTAAATCCATCTGTGGCTTTGCCTAAGAACTTCGAACAGGGATCAGCATCCAACAGGTTATATATTTTTTAAGCGAAGATCAACCTGTGTCCCCACCTATGGATGACACGCACCCAGTCCTGACCGATCTACTTGCTTCTGAATTTACATGAATCCACTTCTTTCACTGTAACAACCCTTTAAAACTACTGCTCTGAATATAAAGGGGCAAAAGAACACCTGCACTTTGAAGTTTTATTTCATGTTCTGCAGGGAGTTCTTTCACTTCAATTTTTTACAGTAACATTAGAAATGTCTAAATCAATCACTTTCTGAAGTGACATTGTAAGATCTTTGAAAACAGGCACTCTGATGGGGAACTTCAAGGTCTTTACTACCACTTAGAAGCCTACACCCTATTGAAAGTCACATTTGAAAGCAAATGTTGGGTGCCTAAGTCATTTGCTTTTCAGTACTAAATGTACTGCTAAGAGTAGGTACTGTATACTGCTACAATCTATATAATTAATACAAAAGCAGAAAGTATATACATTTGTGATACTGAAGCCTAAGGCACTGGAGCAAAAGTCTCTAATGGGTTCTCCTTGGATTGAGCAAGTAAGAAAAAAACTATAGGCTGAAAGCACTTAGGTCCAAAACCTAACCTCTTTAGAGAATATGAGCATGATTTCATGTGTGCGTGTGTTTACGCTTTGAAATCTGGCATGACTTAAAGAAACTGAATCCTTCTGTTAGCATCAAGATAATCCACTTTTCTGGAGGGAGAGATAAAAGCAAGTTGGCAGTTGTAAGTGCTCTGATATCCAATTTCTTTAAGAGACTGGAAGTCAGACTGATAGATTTGCAGCTGGCTCCAGCCCATAGCCCTCTACCACAACTTTGGCCTCTGTCAGGAAAAGAAAAGGCCTGGAGATGTTTGGAGAAGCTGTGTGGCACTCGGAGGAGTGGCTGCTTCATAGTAAAGATGGAATTGCCAAGGAATAACCCAGGTCTGTGAGGGGCTCTGAGCAAGGTCTGGATCAGAACTGGTACAAGAACCTGCCAGTGATGTCAGGTCTGGTCACACAATAACACAACCAGGAGCAGAGTGCCTGGGCAGCCCTTGGGACCTGGGAACACCGGCCTGCGTGCACACACGAGCTGGGCATGGCACAAAACAGCACTGCTGCTCATGGTGCCCTCATGTTCAGGAGAGAAGAGACACAGACCACCGTTTCCTTTGTGTATCCTACATCAGGGTAGCCCTTAAACCGAGGGCAGAAGCCCAGCAAGGATTGCTCCTAAGTTACTTGTATTAGCTTTAGGTTTCAAAACAAAGAAATGCCACCAGAAACGCATTCTTGTCTCGCTCTTCAGGGCTGCTCAGCAATATTGTTTGCTTTTAAGAAAGTTTAATGTGAATGACAACAGAAGCTCCTGGCTCTGCAGCACTCTGTATTGATTTTATGATGTGCCACTTTGCAGGCATTTCATATAGTGCAGACAAGAGGCATTTCACTGTCTGCAGGGTTAGACGCCCGGACCTTTCCCTCCACTAACTTAGGCTTCTCCTACTTAAATTGCAGGAGAAATCCTTTTAGTAGGAGCAAGACTGTTACTGTTTTCCTGGCAAGCTGCTGAATGTGAATAGGTCACTTGATCTTGCACCTCCTGAAGTTAATGGTGAAAACATACTTGCTTTCAGTGACTGCAATATCATGCTTTTAGTGAGCGCTTTGCTATTTCCTTTCGCAAGGCTTTCAAAGTCTCCATCACAGTAGTCCTTTGCCTTAAACAGGGGAAGCAATGAATAGGTCTCCCACAGTGCTGCCAACATCTTCCCAGCCATGTGGTTGAAATTCTAGATGGTGCCAGGGCCCGTGACAGCCGCCAGCTTTGGCCTATGTGGTCCTGTCTCTGGCTGGGAACCCACAGCACTTTTGTCTATCATCATTCTCAGAGCTCACTTTGGACCAATTCGTACTTTTTTTTTCACTTAAAGAAGCAGTTATAAATAATGAGACATTATTTAGCTCCTGGAAGCAAAAAAGGGGATGGAAGACCATCAGATTTTTCCACAGCAAATCTGCCATTTCCTTATTCCTTTAACTGACTTCATAGGAAACAGAGAGTGAGTTTTTCGCAAAATGCTTGTCCTGTTTAATCCCTGCTGAGTTAGTCGTGGAGTCAAATGCCAGATCAAAAGGAGGCCCCAGCAAGTGAAAGTTGCTGGGAAGTCTCCAGCTGCCAGGGTCTCTTCCAGAGACAGCTGTAGGCTAATGGATAAGCTGTAAACAGGGCATTTAGGGCAGAAGTGACAATATAATGGGGGCCAGGGTGAACAAAGGAAACTTTTTAAAAGGATGCAAAGATAGTGAGAGTTGAACAGCAGAGCTTGTCAGCTGAGCTGTCTCTGACTCAGACTGAAAGGCCACGGAGCCATGGGCACAGAGCAGTTGTGCTGCTGCAGGCAGAGGATCCTGCTCTGCCAGCAGGATGTGCTGCTGGTCGAAGGATCAGGCAAGGGATTCAGTGAGATTCAAGTGCTCGCTTAGAATAATTGTAGAAATAGTACTTTCTCATCAGTTCTAACAGCAGCAGCTTTCTTTGGAGAGGGGAGAGAGAAGGGGAGAATGGCAAACTGTGCATCACTTCTCTGTTAATCTAAAAAATGCCTGATGACTGTAGAATGCCACACTGGACAACTCATGCCCTGAACAGGACTTCTATCTTTTTGAAGCATTTGTTTTGAAGACTTCCTATAGGAAGCTACAGTGCTGTGTCTACAATCTCTCATCTGGTAAAGCACGTCCAGGTTTCATGAGCACTGTCACAGTTCCAGCACACACTGAGGGGCCTGTGTCAAGGTATTTCACCTGCCCACCAGCCAGCCCATCTCTCAACACCCTCCAGTGCATGCACGGCTGATCAGCCCTGGCAGAAGAAGGGAACCTACCCGCAGGGTGCCCTGGTATCACGAGGCTGTTGGTGGGTAACGCTGGTGGAGGTGGCAGCGTGGGTGGGGTGGCGAACATGGCCGGATGGTGCTGGTGTTGGGTCTGCGATCTGAGAGAGAAGTGCGAGGTAGCAAGATTAGAGATGGAGAGGGGCAGAGCTGGGCCGGAGGAATGGTGCGGAGGAATCTGGGGAGACAGGGGCAGGTGTTTCGGGAGGCTGATGCTTGTTGCACTGCTAGCACTGCTGCTCCGGCTGCAGAGAGAGAGAGATGGGAGGGAGGGGAGAGAGACAGAGAGAGAAAGAGTGTGTTACAATACAGGACTGAAACAGTGCAAGAAATATACTACCAGAAACAACACAGCTATGGAACATTGATCTCCCCAGGCTTATGCTTTTGCTTGTCTTAATGGCAGTGGAGACAGTTAACGAATCTTAATGAACGTCTCCAACAGGGCAGAACGGGCCTGGGGCTCTCTGGAGGGACATTTCCTCCGGTGCTACAATCCTCAGAGCTATCTGTGAGTACTGATGAAGGCCACAGAGGCAGATGGATTTTGCACCTTTATGGAGCCTCTGATGACCGTGCAGTGTCCACGTGGGTCCTTGTGACCAGAGGACACAGTGACACTGATTCCTTTTTCTGTTGCTCTGGGTGTGCAGAGCTGCACAGCACGAGTGGCTCCAGGATCCCACTGCATCTGCTGCACATGTGCTGTGGAGCTTTAGTCACACAAGCATGCAAACCCACACCATGTTAATCATTTTTCTCATAGTAATTTGTATTTTACATCTTCTATTATTACTCCATTGCAAGTGATCTGAGTTTTGTGGGCTGAAACACACTATCACTGCAGTTATTAGTTGTGTAATTCCCACAATATCGAGTATTTGTTGCAAGCTAAACCTCAGGGAGATCTTGAACAGTTTGAAATATTATTCACCATTTATACTATGGTGGCATTTACAAGGTAAAACCACAACAGAGCTTACGTATGCAGGATACTATGAAATACACATTAATGACAGCTCTCTGTATTCATATTCTGACCTTTGTGCAGCCAAATATTATGCTTTAAATCAGTTTTCTCATCTTGTTTAAACTAGCCCAGCTCTTGCTTGGGAGGCAAGGCATGTTTTCTGTACCAGCAAAAAGACTATACAGGTTCCAGTTGACTGACTAAACTCTTTTCTCTAGAAACATTTTCACCCACCCTCCTTACTGGACGGAGGCAATTTAAACAGTGGAGCTAAGCCTCCTGCAAGATCTGAACATGTCAGATTGAAGCAGATTTATCAGGCCACACAGGAGCCCTGGTCTCAGGGACACAGTGTTTTCCAATACAGATCATAGGATATTCTGAGTTGGAAGGGACCCACAAGGATCAGAGTCCAAGACAGATATCCATCTTTTGATGCTGGTGAGACAAAAAACTTGATAACTGTGAGCAAACCTACTTCAATGGAAGTATTTCTGAATATGGAACAAAGGTGTTGCTCAAATTCAAACCCCCTTAAATTTCTAAGGCAAGAACTAGCCAGCTCAGACAAGACCGTGCAAAATTTTTCTTGAAACCGGACTGAAAGGAACATGTGCCTTTCTCCCAGAAGGTGTGCATTTATCACCTCATTTATCATGTTTCAAATGCACTGATCCACCACAGCTGGAAAATCCAGCCTGTAGTCAGCCCATGAAGTCCAATATCCAAAGCATGGACCATCCTACCCCAGACGAGTGCTTGCCTTACCTCCCAGCAATTTCTGCCCAGTGTGAAACAAGCTTTAGCTCAGCAGCAGCCTGAAGATGACGTGAGCATCCCCTTCCCCCTACCTGATATTATTGAGTCCGTTGTGGGCCACCTGGTGATGCACTTGGTAGTTGAGAGGCGGAGGGATATGACTCGGAGGCTGGCTCCGAAGGTCAGGGATTAACTGAGGCTGCGACTGCGGCCGAGGTTGAGGTTGTGACTGCGGCCGAGGCTGCGGCTGAGGCGTGAGCCTGGGTGGTGCTGGTGCTGAAATCACTGGCTCCTTCTTCAGCAGTGGGCTTGCTCTGGCACTTGACGTGGGCGCTGAGGAAGTCGAAGTCACAACGGCAGCGACTGGCTGGGGGCTGGGGATGGGCAGGGCGAAGGGCACGTCGGTGCTCAGCTCCCGGCTCCGCTCTAGCCCAGACACCTTTGGGACATTGGCTGCTTTCGCTTCTGGCTTGTCATTCAAGGTGGGACCTTATGGAGCAACGAGAAAAAGAACAAAGCACGTACTGAAAGGTGTGTGTTTCCTTCTCTGCTTGGTAGAACATATGCCTGGGAAAAAACAAGTCATGTTTCAGCTCGTGGGAGCGCCGTGGGAGCACTGCTGCTACAAGATGGATGTGTGTTTGCGGCTGTCCTTCCGCTGTCCTTGGCTGGCCAATCCACAGTACTTTTAGCATGTGTGCAAGAGACTTAGCTGTCATTAAATGAATGCATACTACACAGAACACACAGCTTTGTGACTTCTTCAGAGGCCCAGGGTTATGTACAATAGGAGTGTGAACATGTCTCAAGTTACTGCTACAGTATTTCCCCCTCAATGTAAGTTCCACGTTCATGAAACACATGCCTCGTCATTAAGATATTTCATTTTCTCAATGCTCATTCAAGGTAACCCACATCAGATTTAGGCTCAACTCCAGCTACAATGCACTGTGACCCAAGCATCAATCCTTAATGATAACCCCACCTGTCTTCTAGGATGGAGGCTACCTGGGATCTCTGTAGCAAAGGATGGGACAGCTCTGCAGAGAAGCTGTGACCCTGCTGTCCTCTGGCCACACGCTTGTGTGGAAGAAAAGAATAGAGAATGCTGGAAAAATCCAGTCAGAAGTTCAATGAGCACTGAAATGTAGTCCTGCTTACCCTAAACAGTGCAAACATCTGTATGCATGGCATGCCAAAACTATCAGGAATGCTGCAACTTTGCAAAATGCACCTACAGAGAGAATTCCATATGGAATTACTCTTTCTATGGTGCCAAACTCTGCCATTTTTCATAATAATTAAGCTAAACAAAGCATCCCAAAGAGTTAAAAGGCTGGAAAGGAAAAAGGGAGGAAAGAAGAGATATTTCAGATCAACCAGTATCCAAAAGGTCGAAGACAACTGAAAAGACCAACATGAAAGCAATTCAACTCCCACTGTAACTCCCTTTTCGCCCTAATCTGTGTATCCTTGAGTGCACACATACCCACAATTACAAGAAAAGCTCTTCATGGGCTACAGGACCTAACATTGTTGGTGTGTTTCACACTCACACCCCCCCCCGTGCACACACAGCACCTCTGACTTTTAGGAGACATGCTTTTGTTACCCACCAACACGTGCCAGGGGCTGCCTGCATTTCGCTGCCTTGCAGACACGCAAGAGATGCTACCTACACTCATTAACATGCTCCCAACACCCTCACAAACAAATTCCACCTTTGAAATTCTCCCGTCTCATCAAAGGACTGAGCCAGTTCCTGATGTAGGAGGGTGTGGAAATAACACACAACACACACCATGAGCTAATTCTGGACGTGCAGATGCTCTGGCCAGGCGTTTGTGAACCAGCCCATGCGAGGCCAGAGTCCCCACTGTCACTTCCACAGCCTGAGTGCCACCATGCTGGCATTGGATGGGAGGAGGACAGCGATGAATCAGAGCCTGCAGCACACCAGCTCATGTTCTGTACCCAGAATGCCTACGTGGTGAAGGCATCTCCTTCCTTGAGATAAAAGGCAGCTTCCCACACTGCTTCTGGCTCTGCTTGCACTCTCACCAATGCACCATTTCCTTCATCCATCAATCAATCAGCTCATCACTGCATATGTATAAATTCAGAATGTGAGAAGAGGACGAATGGAAACATATGAACTATATTTATCAGCTGAAAATGTCTTGAGGTCTTGGGGCCTCAAACCCACAAGTAACAGGAACAGAAGCCTTTCCAAACACCAGTGTTTTGGCTGGCAGCAAGTACTATCAACACTGTACTTTCCAGCACCTTATATATCTTTACAGGTCTGACACAATGTCTGGAGATCCTAAATTATTCTCTACAATAAATATAAGGCTAACTCTCATTTCAGTGAATTTCTTTTTCAAATACGAATTCATGCATCCCAGGTAAACTGGTTGTGAGATGTAGCTAGACTTGGTTCCAATGCTATTTAGAATTTATTTTTAAAGTTAAATTCTCAGTGCTCTTGCATACCATTATTTTTTATAACGCCACCTATGTTTGTAAACTTTCCTCAGATTTTATTACTAACGATTGAAAAATTGTCATTGCCTAGTCAAGCCAGGGCTCCCCACACGGCATTTTGGAGCAAGTGTGTTCACAGCTGTAGATTCCACTATTTTTCAGGAGCTACCCATTAAAAGCAATTGGGTTTCATTCCTGAGCATAGGTTTCCTCAGAGCCCATTAGCTCTTTACATCCAACAGGCCTCCTCCTACAGAGTTAAACTTCATATTGTGTAATTATAGGCAATGTAGACTAATAGTGTATATTCAAAACACACTGGCACTACAAAAGTTAGTTGAGTAAAAAGTCAATTAGATCCAAAACAAATCAATAAAGTCCCACATTAAAAGCAGCTGTTTGACCAGTTTTATGTGCAACTGCTGATTCCCCGTGGTTTCAGCATTAGTTCTCATCTGCAATTTTCTCAAGGCAAAAGCTCAGGCTCCCTTGCTGACTGAATTGACCAGCCAAGCCTGGTTGTGTTTGTTAGTACTAGGGGTACATGACTAGTTCCTGATGCCAACTTCCATCTCCCAGGATGCAGTACTGCAATATTTTTGTGTTTCGTTCTTGACAACAATGAAAATACCCACATGCCAGTTTTCCTCCTTGCCAGAAAAGCTACAGGCAAGAGTGCATCTTCTCTCCTTTTGCAGCCGTGTTGCACAAAAGCAGAAGCACTGAGAAGGGAGAGATATGATGTGAATTCATGGGCCAGAGGGGAAAAAAGTGAGAGAGCAGAGTCCCCAAGCCTTCTCAGCCACCACACAGGAATGGGAGAATCCTGGTGTTTGGTGACTTTGCTGTTTCTCCTCCTGATGACTGCAATGCACACATGGAGGTCTCTGAGTTATCTTTCCTGAAATCCCTCAGAAAGTTAATTTTAATGATTTTAATGAGAGATGTTGCCCATTCTCATCAGGATCTCAAACTCCGTAGTTTCTCTGCAGGATGCTTGAATATCGCTCCGAAGGGAACTACACTGTTGTGTGCCCAAGCTCTGACCAGGCTGACTGCTGCTCACATATGGAAATATCCCAAGGAAACCAAGCAAATATTCCCTTTTGTGCAAGCTGGATCAGGTTGCATTGAGATCCTTTCAGAAATTTCTGTTCTTGGGCTCCTAATCCTGCCCTCCTGAGCAGATGGACCCACGGAGCTGAGCACAACTGCCCCAACAAAAACACAGACCCACCCGACCACACCACAACGTTCTAGAGGCAAAAATGTGTTTATTTTTACCAAGTCCTAGAGTAATTTTCATGCTTAATGATAACAGGCTGAGCCAATTTGCCTAAGACTTGACAGTCAGCTCCAATAATTCAACCTTAATTAAACCTGAACGCATGTCAGTTCAGCTTGTCCCTTCACAGGAAATCTGACATTTGTAATGATTCATGTTCCAGCCATGCTACGGGAAGGCTGGATCACATCTGCCACTCTCCACCGTGCAGAGCGCTACCCCTTTTGAGTATGCCAACTTTTGTTTATTTTCTAACCAAACACCTTGGACTTCTTCCATTGAGAGGTTTTCTTAAATGAACACACAGTGAAACGTGTCTTGATCTTATGGGGATGAATGATGACTGAGTGAGAGAGACAGGGAAGAAAAGGCTGAATCTACTCTAACAAGAAAAAAACGTCCAACAACCTTGGATTAGTAATTCTTGCCTCCCTGATTGACTAATTTGTTCATTTGGAGTGTTGCAAAATGTTAACCTCCCTACATCTTGGGCTACATCCAATTCCAACTTCAACTGGTAAAGAAAAAAAGTAACAATTTTTAAAAGCACAGAGAGCTTTAGCTACTGCTCTGTAAATCTGCAGAAACCAGAGGTGAAGTTTAAGGGAAACCCCAAAGGCAACTACAGCTTAAATTACTGTATAAAGCATTCTTCAGGAGGAGTTACCCGAACCTGAGAGACCATCAGCCAAGACCCCATCTGGAAGTTGCCTGAATTCTGAATCCATGACTGGAATAACCGTGCACTGCCCATCCCCAAGGCTGCACAGGGTGACATGCTTGCCAGCATGTAACTACACGGCATTGCAGGCTAAGCACAATACGGAAAGTCCCAGACACAAATTAAACCTTTCTGTTACAGGAATTTGCTTTCAAGCTGATTAAGAGTAGCTCAAGTGCAAGGGATTAAACATGTAAAGGCTGCTTTGAGAACTCCAATAAGCAGTTACTGTGTTATAAAAACAGTACTTAGGGCAACAGCAGTTCCAGCCCTGCCTCTTGCTCTTTGCAAGCTGCTGGTTGCTGCTGAAAGGGGACTGTCAACACACGTACAACGTGATTGGAAATAATCTAATCTTGCTTGCACGCCTTTCCTTTGTCTCTTGAAAAAAAGGAAAGTGGAGTCATTCAGACGTCTTTCTGCAGCCTCCCTCTGCAGTCTCCCTTGTTGCATTCAAACAGCAAGGGTGATGGGGTGATGTGAGAAAGAAATTCCTCTCCTACATCCATCAATGACATCTTTACCAATGGCAATTTCCCAAGAAACACAACAACCACCATCTGTAGCCCATCTATCCGCCCTGTACATATCCTTGAAAACAGACGCAGGCCAGACTGGCTATGGTGAACCCTGCTCCATATTCCAGCAAGAAACGCTACAAAAGCACCACTACAGGAATTACACATGGCAAGAAGCTGAGAATTTCAGAGGGAGTTGATGAGTCCCAGAGAAGAGTTTTGAAGCATCAGCCAGGGGAACAACTAAAGAAGAGTAGGACTTTACAACAGAAATAACTAAATGAATGTCAGTGAACATTCTGTGTTGGTTTTTTTAAAAAAAATTATTTTAAATTGAACTTTTAGGCTTCTGCATAATGTATTGTGGATATGCAACATATCATAAGCAGAAGAGAGAATAAAGCATTTTGCATTGACAGTGATAACACTGACACTGGTAGAGTGCTTACAAGTGAAAATCAATATTTAAGTGCTAATTCTTTATCCCTAGATGGCTTTTGCTTTTATATAAATGGCTTTTTCATTGCATTTTAGGAGGGTAGCACTACTTAACACTTTAAGCAATTAGGCTGTTTGCAAAGGTAAGGCAAGCAGAGCTACAGCACAGAAGCTCCCCAACAAAGGGGGCACAGAGTTCCTCCACCTATTTTAATGCAAATCAGCTCAAGATAAGATATAAAGACATGGGACTTGCACATAAAACTACTGTCTGGAAGGGTCCATGGTGTGCAACACAACGATTTTTAACATTACTGAGAAGCAAAGGCCAAGTTTCCATCACGACAGCAGAACTACGCATGAGGTTGTGTGAAAACAATGTTCTCCTGTGCCATGGGCTCCTCTGAATATCACGGGCTTCTGGCGGATTTTCCACAAAAAATTACAGTGTTTTCCCACAGAGAAAAGTAAACTGAGTGTGAGCACAAACCCTGGAGCCCGGCTCTGAACCCGCACTGCCGAGCGCGGCTGTGGAGCCGGCCTTTGTTCCCGGCGCTGCTCCCACAGCCCATTCCCAAGCCCGAGTGGGAAGGGGCTTCCCAGCCCAGTCTGGATTCGTCCCCTATCACTCAGTTCATTTGTACAGAGCTGTCTGTCAAGTCACATCGCCCCGCCGCAATCTGAAACACCCTCCGAACAGCTGCCACTATCAATTACTCTCCCAGGCAGCCCTGACTATCAGGAAGAGAACTGGAGCGAGCACTTGCCAGTTTTAATAAACTGTGTTGCCCAAGTCATTTAACCTGCTAGATTGCTGTATGCTGGGGCTGTAACAAGCCTTCAGCTTTTCAACCTAGAAGAAAGCAACAGTGGCAAAAAGCTGTCAGCTTGGTCCTCAGAATTAACTTCCAAGGGTGTCTTCCCCCACCCTCCCTCCCGAAGTGCCCAAGTTTAAAAGTGCAATATCTTCGAGTCATTTTCATGTGTCACGACACAGAAAGCAGCTCTCATTTTTATCAGAGAGCCAGCAACTCCCAAGGATGAAGGGCTGACATGCTCCACGATTTCCATGTTAGGAGCACACCTGAGCAGAGAGTTCCTCTCTCCTGCACTCGCATGGACACATCCTGTGGGCACTCCCCAGAGCCGGCTCTGGCCACGTGTCGGTCACCACCACCCCAGCAATGCTGATGCAGCCCAAGGGCTTCAGGTTACTCCGACCACCTCGAGGGCTTTGCATCTCCCACTCTCAGTATGATTAAAGTTTCTCCCCCAGTCAGAAACTCATGCATGGCAAACTTACATTTACTTTGATTCTTCCAGGACCGGTAGGAAAGATTTCTTAAAGAAGTACCTATTTAAAATTAAAACACCTCCATCCAGACTAGTGTTTTTGGTCTGCGGCTCATGTATATACCAAGATGTTTGTGAATGTTAATCGATAAGAAAAGGTCTGCCATCACTAGTATTAATTTGAACATAGGGATCTGCTGTCCACCAGAAAGCTTACTCAACTCCACAAAGCAAAAAGATTCAAATGCACTACACAATGTTTTCCTCAGCCAGCTCTGTAGATAAGAGCCTTTGCTGAGAAAGTTTGAAGCACAGAGAGGTTTCACCCCCTCCTGCAGAAACTGAGGAGCAACAGCATTAAGATCTATGGACTTGATGCCTATTTGCTGCTTTATGGTTCTTTAATGGGATGTTTTATTCCTAGAGATTTGAGAGCTTTCCATGCTCTATCGAGGCATGTTAGCTGTAAGCATGCATGATGACACACCAAAGCTGCAGGAGCTGAATGAAAATGGGTGCCAAACACAAGGATTGGGGCCACAGCATAAAGAAGAAGGATCACCATTCAAATCCCCCCAAAGTAAGTCACACTGCATTTTCCTAGCAATGCTGCTTCTAGCAATGTCTCAATGCAAAGCTGGAAGTGGATTTGCAGCTAAAGCACCTACTGTAGATGCTGGCGTTGTAATGAGATTGAAAGTTTCATACAGGCTTTTTAATCTAGGGCTATAATGGTGAATCAAATGGGTTGAATCTCTTCAGCACTGCTCCTAAGCAGATGCTGAATGCCTACAAACCAGTGATGTAGAAGCCACGCTACTTCTCTGGCCAGAAATCATTACTAAAGTTTCTTGCAGTTAGATACGAAAGGTGTGTTTGCCTTGTTCTGTTTTTTTAATGTGTGATGGCCTATTGTACATCTAATCTGAGTGACAGATAAACAACAAGGTAAATAAGTTATTTAGAAAGACACTCCCCCAATATGAAAGCAAGCAAGCACACATCCTCAACTCCAGCTGTAAGCTTTTAAACAGACAGAACTGTTATAAACCAAGGAATCTTTTGATTTTAATTAGGCAAACAAGGGCAAATAATAAACCATCAACTACTACATTACCAGAGAAAATGTACTACTTTTGCTGTTTCAAATCCATATCGATTCCCATCTAGCCTGCGAGTGAGTTATTAATCACTCCAATTAAATCATGAACACAGGTCTTTACACTGAAATTGAACCCCCACCAATAGATCAATAACTCAAACCTCCAAGAGCAATTACTGCTCAGCATAATAGAGCAGCTTGTTACACAGAGTTCCATGCAGACCACAATTCTCTCTGTCATATCCTTCACAGGCAGTGCAAACAAACTGGGAAAAAAAAGATTTTATAACTATTATTTTCAAAATAAACAGACATCTGCTTAGAGTTACCTAATCTCTCACATCACAGAGGCAGATCTGCCAAGGTCACATTGGAGACATGATTACATTTTTTCACAATTTGTTATTCTAGCAAAGCCCTGATAAGATTGAACTATTGAAGTTCACACTCTGGTTTAATTTCAAGAGGTTAAATGCCAAATCCTTTTCTTATTGCTACAAGGAAGGGATCTGCCAGGCTGCATAATACCCTGTGTGGGCTAAGACAACAATTTTGTTTCATCTGCACAGTTTTATGAAGGTTTTGATTTTTTTTTTTTTAAATGACATCAGAGAGCTCCAAACTCCCAAAGAATGATTTAAAGTAAAATCAGAAAGTGAGACTTTTCCGGAGGAGCATGAATGACCTTTTGCATCTTCCAGCCTGGAGAAGTTAAGTCAACGTCTGGCTGAGAAAGCACACTTGCTAACCAAAACCAGAGAAAGGCAAGAAAGAACATTCTGAAACACCAGATCATCTCTGCTGGGAACAGATGATTGCCCTAACCAGCCAAACGTATGCAGGGTCACAGAAATCCCCCCCTCTGCCTTGGAAGACAACTGATGCTTGTCCTGATGCTATGAAAGAAGAACTGTCTGCGCTCAAGCTCTTGGCTCTCCGTCCTTTCCAGGTGAGAGATGTTTTTCTGAGCATTCTTGCTTCTGACAGGCTGGCCCCTTCCCACAGCCCTGGAGCCCCATCCATCATCCTTCATTAGGGGAGCTATTGGCAGCCAATTAAGTGGTGATGGACCCACACCACAGAGCTAATCAAGACGAGTTCATACTTTACTCTTCAGCCTACGGCCACTGGCTCCTGCCTACCATGGGTGTCACATTCCTGCTGCTTCCCCTTGCTGCTGTCATGGAAACATGGCATCAGACCAGGCAACACCAGAAAAGCAGCAGGTAGAGGGGCAGTGTTACTGCTGGGGTCTTACCATGGCTTCCCACCAGGCACACAGGCAGCTTTTACCAAAGGAAGGCTGGGAGATTATCTATTCCCGACTGCAGCAGAGGCAGAAAGAGCCCAAACAACAGTTTTCTTCCTCCCTAAAGGGTGGCAAACTGTTCAGAATCAGTCTCAGTAACGTGACTGAGGTCTGTACCTGATGTTATGGCTGGAGCTGTGAGAATGCAAAGTTGTGCTGCAAGGGGACAGAGTCTCTGCTACGCAGGAACCAAGAGGAGTGACTGACCGTGCACAAATTAGCAAAATCCCATCTTGTTTATTTGTTATGTCCAGCCCTCACAGCTCAGTAGCTGCTGTCACATTAGTGCTAATACGCTCATAATTTGTGAAAACAACACTTGAGGTTGAGTGCTTGTCAAGTGGGGCCACTGCTTTCCAACCAGCAGCTCCTCATACCCTGCTGTCTCCCACTGCCCTCCCTCTTCATTCCCAGGCACAAGGAGGCACCTTCCAGGCAGATCCCTTCCCTGCATTTAGCAGCAGCATATTACTACCCTAAACCAACATGTTGAGCTGTTACCGAATTGGTGCAGTAGCACCTCTTTTCATTAACTTGGTTGACAATGTAGGGTCAAGATTTAGAGAAACTGGAAGAATTTTCCTGCAAGCTCAAAAGCAGTAAGGCCTCACTCCTGTTTGCATGGTCAAAGTCCAGCTTCTGAGCTGCTGCAATTGCATCTTAAAAAATTGAGATATTGAAACTAACAGTCTGAATATATTCAACAACATTTCCAGTTGCATCATGGATAATTAAAATATTTAAGGGACAAGCTGCAAGTTGTTAATCGGGGAACATTTACTTGAATGGTGTGTGCCCTTTGGATTTGGTCCCTATGGCAACCAAATATTCACTCCAAAAGGATGCGCTGGAAGAAGCATGTCAGGAGCTGCCTCAACATTTTAATTCACAGAGTGAGCAATGAATAAATACAGCTACTGACAGCACAGCACAGGCAAAAAACCTTTGAAAACAGCATCAGGAAGTCACAGATGGCCTTTTGCTTTTTAAGACTGAAAAAATTCACTCTTCCTTTAAACACACCCTATCAAGAAAACTGGACTGTCTTGCACGTGAATCACACTTATTAACGACTGCTAACAAAAGCTCTAGAACAGAGGAGCTTTCCTTCACTTCAGTTCTCAATCCTTGATTTTTTGTGACTGTGTTTCCACTCCCCACAGTGGAAGGTGTTGCATGGTCAGAAAAATCTTTTCTGTCCCACCTGGTGCAATAGGAGCCACACTTTGAGAATGTAACAGCATGTGAAGGATGGCTTTGCAGAATGCTTGAGAAGAAAAGCGTGAGGGATGATTGGTTTTTCCTTCTAAACAAGAAAGAGTGGTTTGGTATGCAGTAAGGCAAAGAAAAGAACACTTCACTACACTGCAGAAGGAAAACACCTTCAGCATGATCTCAGTGTGGGAAGTGCAGCTGCAAAGCTCCTTCCAGCTTCCTCCTTTGATGAAGTGTGAATTCTTCAATGGGCAGTAGAAATTTTGGAAATATTTTAGTGCTGGATATGTTGGAGGATAATGTATGATCTGGCATCTAGTAAGACCTAACAGAGGAACACTGTGCTGTGCATTGCAATGGAATCACACCCTATTAATGAAAAGGTACCCTTGAATCTCTTCTTGCGTGAGGGTTTATGGCTGTGGAAAAAAGTCTTACAAGGCTGGAGGGTGCAAGGCAGCACGGATTGCTGCGATGCCAGCCTGGATGTGCAAAAAGCCTGGAACAGTCATTCAGCACTTGCAAACCCAAATGTGTGCTCTACACTCCTTTTCCCATTAACTCCTTGGGGTCCCTTTACATACACTGCAGTGGCCCTGCAAAGGTCATCAAGCACAACAATTTCCACAAAGCTGCTGGATGGAATCTGCAGCAGGTTGTCAGGGCCATGGAAAACCCTTGTGATTCTGACGTGCATGAGACTACTCGCTGTAATGAGGGAAGTCACTCAGGAGAATATTCTCTGCCTTACTGACTGAGGTATTTGGCTTTCTTGCTGCCTGTGGTTTGCAGGAGCCCCAGCAGCACATGGCTCTGAGCTCTCCCACTTCCCAGCAAAGCCACTCTCACAACCCCCATGTTACCCTCTGAGATGGAATTGGGCAGGGACTGCCACATCTAACCTCTGTCTTGGGCAACAAACAAGTACAAGCTCAGACTTCTGCAAAGATAATCACAGGAATAGTCTGGTCTGAAACTGCTGCACATTTTCATTTCAGTATTGGGTGAAAGAAAAGAGACAAGTATGTGGGCTTAGCCTGCAGATACTTTTCCAAGACAGTAATTGCTGCATAATTTATATTCTTGTTTTTACATGTTTGCCATGTGTACCAACAATCCCACTGAATTCGCTCTGAGTTTTTCCTTCAAGTCCTCTCCATGCCACAGTTTTTCCGAACTGCACAAACACAAACAAGCCTAGAGTCCAGTACTAAGCAGCTACTTGAGTCTGGCAAATTCCTGTATTCCCAGATTCCTGCACATTAGGAGGGGAAAGTGGGGTCCCAACTAATTCTCGAGAGTTTCCGCTCTACATCAGCACAGCAGACAACATCATTCACTCATTATATCTGTATTTCCTTACAAGCAGTTCTCTGTGAAGTCAGAATTGAGCCTTTCCATCTCTACCCAAAGCCACCTGCTGCACCATCAACTCCAGATCCCCCAGGCTGGAGGAGTGCTGCCCTCTGCACAAGGAAATGCTCAGAAATAGTAAGTATTTGCGACTGATAGGAAATCTTAGCACAGTAAGAAGCAATTTATAGCTTCTGTACCAAAGAGGCTCACAGAGAAGTGCAACAATGCAGCTCCTCATCTCAGCCCTTCAGCAATGGTTTGAGGTACTTTTGCTCATATTAAACTAACTGGAGATGACATCCTAGATCCTTGCAAGGAGGGGAAATTCATTTGTTCTAATGGACCCCGAAATGGTTAATCAATTCAACGATTACAAATGAAATGCCTCATCTCTCAAGGGGCAGAATCCAAGGGCTGGTGCCACTGGTTTTGGTTTTGAGGACACAATATGGTTTTGTTTTTGAGGACAACACTCCAAAGTGCCAGCAGTTGGTTTCAGGGGAAACCACCTCCTCCCACATTAACATATTCATTTGCAAAATCTATCACATATGTTGCGTGCAAACTGGCTGAGAGATGATTCAGCTCTGACAGCATGAGAGCCTCTAGCCCAAATATCTGAAAGTAATAAAATCCACACCATCCTCTTGATTCCTCACCCTAACAGAGAAGTGACCTATATTTGCTTTGCTCTGTCAGCGTTCCCAGAAGACAGAAAACAGTAGCACTGGTCCATGCTGGGACTGTGGACCTCACAGTGGGGTAATTGCCACAAGAAGAACACTAGCAACAGTGCTTTTGTTACAGGTTATGCTCATGGCTAATGGCAATGACTGGGCTATCACATTCTACCTTATGGTCACTTGTCTCGGTTTTGAAAGACAGGTGTCTGCTAAGGAAGGCAGAGGCCCCCCTTGAAGTGGCAGATATAACCCCTTTTCCCTCCAAGTTATTATATTTTGAAATCAAGAGCCTTTAGGCGAAGATGTGGGAAATAGGAATAACAGTTCTTTACTATATATATATATGTATATAACCAGTCAAACAAAACAACAACAACTATGGCAGTAACAGCAATCACAAACCCAGTGCCAGCCTTCTCGGCTGTCAGGCTATTTCCCCTCGGGTGCAGTTCCGCTCGCAGCCGGCAGGGGCGCTGGCGGCTCCCGGTGAGCAGGGCAGGTGCGATGGTTCCCCCGCGGCTGCAGGGGGCGCTCCGGAGCGAGCTCGGGAAACCCGCGGCTCTGGTGCCCTGGGATCCCGGGAAGGGATGGAACAAAGGCTTCACAAACCGCTGGGCAGTTGATCCCGGGCTCTCAGGGACAGCAGGCTGGAACGGCAGGGACGAACGCAAATCCCGGGTGGCAGACGAGATGTATCCAGATGGGAAAAACCCACGGAGGCCCAGGCAGGCAGGGCGAGCAGGGCTACAGTGTAGCGAAAGCTCGAAGCAGCAGCGGAGCAGGGCAGCCACAGCTCGGTCTCCAGCAGGGCAGGGAAAGCGGCTTTTGGGGTCCCGGCGTTGTTTCCAGCAGGAAGAAAGAACGGCCAAAAAGAAAGAAGCAGCAGCTCCTTTCTCTGCAGCTTCTCTCCCCGGACGCTCAGAGCGAACTGCCCCCACACCCAGGTGTAGACAAAGGAGTAGCCAGGTCCGCCCCACTCCCCTTTTGTCTTTCTTAAGTACAGCTATTTGTCCCCTAGCAACATGCATATGGGAGAAAATTCCTTTAACAGAGAAAAAACAGACTAAACTAAAACCCCAACATTATCCACCCCGAATTTTTTCCCATACTAACATGTTACATGAAACTTAACTTTTTTAACCATATAAATCTATGCATTACCCAAATTATATACAAATATACATGCTGATACTGATACAAGTACAGAGCCATGGGTAGTTCACCCTAAAACGAGGTCCCCTTGAGGTAAGCATCGGGTCTCTCCATCCTTTTGCATCACCCACCAGGTGCAGCCTGGTCCCTGAGCAAAAACAACCCCACGGATGGGTTTGTCTTTGCTCAAGGCAGACTTTACCCAAACAGTTTTTCCAAGCATACCTCCCATGTGCACCACTGGAACCTTATCCCCGTCTGTTGTTTGTAGGGGTTCAGATTGGGCAGGGCCTGCTCGGCTGGTGGAGCCTCGAGTGTTAACTAACCAGGTGGCTCTTGCTAAATGCATCTCCCAGTTTTTGAAAGTCCCCCCACCCAGTGCCTTCAAGGTGGTTTTAAGCAGTCCATTACACCGCTCAACCTTCCCAGCTGCTGGTGCATGGTAAGGGATGTGGTACACCCACTCTATGCCATGTTCTCTAGCCCAGGTGTTTATAAGGCTGTTCTTGAAATGAGTCCCATTGTCAGACTCGATTCTCTCAGGGGTGCCATGCCTCCAAAGGACTTGCTTTTCCAGGCCCAGGATGGTGTTCCGGGCAGTAGCGTGAGGCACAGGGTAGGTCTCCAGCCACCCAGTGGTGGCTTCTACCATTGTGAGCACATAGCGCTTGCCATGCCGGGTTTGAGGCAGTGTGATGTAATCAATCTGCCAGGCCTCCCCATACTTGTATTTGGACCATCGCCCGCCATACCACAGAGGCTTCACCCGCTTGGCCTGCTTGATCGCAGCGCATGTCTCACAATCATGGATAACCTGGGAGATACTGTCCATAGTTAGATCCACCCCTCGGTCTCGTGCCCACTTATAGGTGGCATCTCTGCCCTGATGACCTGAGGCATCATGGGCCCATCGAGCTAGGAACAGTTCTCCTTTATGTTGCCAATCCAAGTCTATCTGGGACACCTCTATTTTCGCAGCCTGATCTACCTGTTTGTTGTTACGATGTTCTTCATTAGCCCGGCTCTTGGGGATGTGAGCATCTACATGACGGACCTTCACGGATAGCTTCTCTACCCGAGTGGCAATGTCTTTCCACTCTTCAGCAGCCCAGATTGGTTTTCCTCTGCGCTGCCAGTTTGCCTTATTCCACCTTTCCAGCCAACCCCACAGAGCATTGGCTACCATCCATGAATCAGTGTAGAGGTAGAGCTTTGGCCACTTCTCTCTTTCAGCTATGTCCAGAGCTAATTGGACAGCTTTGAGCTCAGCAAATTGGCTCGATCCACCTTCTCCTTCAGTAGCCTGTGCAACTTGTCGTGTGGGGCTCCATACAGCGGCTTTCCATTTCCGGCTAGCGCCTACAATTCGGCAGGAACCATCGGTGAAGAGGGCGTATTGTCTTTCACTCTCTGGTAGCTCGTTATATGGTGGGGCTTCTTCGGCACGTGTCACCTGCTCCTCTTCTTCTTCAGAAGATAACCCAAAAGTCTCACCTTCCGGCCAGTTCGTAATTATTTCCAAGATCCCAGGGCGACTTGGGTTTCCAATTCGGGCGCGCTGCGTGATGAGGGCAATCCATTTGCTCCAAGTAGCGTCGGTGGCGTGATGCGTGGAGGGAATCTTTCCTTTGAACATCCACCCCAGCACCGGTAGTCGGGGTGCCAGGAGGAGTTGTGCCTCTGTGCCGATTACTTCTGAGGCAGCCTGGACTCCTTCATAAGCTGCCAGGATTTCCTTCTCTGTGGGAGTGTAGTTGGCTTCAGATCCTCTGTAGCTTCGGCTCCAGAATCCCAGTGGTCGGCCCCGAGTCTCACCAGGCACCTTCTGCCAGAGGCTCCAGGACAGACCCTTGTTCCCGGCTGCAGAGTAGAGCACGTTCTTCACCTCTGGTCCTGTCCTGACTGGGCCAAGGGCTACGGCGTGAGCAATTTCCTGTTTGATCTGGGCGAAGGCCTGCTGCTGTTCAGGGCCCCAGTGGAAATCATTCTTCTTGCGGGTAACCAGGTAGAGAGGACTCACGATCTGGCTGTACTCGGGAATGTGCATCCTCCAGAAACCTATAGCACCTAGGAAAGCTTGTGTTTCCTTCTTGTTGGTCGGCGGAGACATTGCTGTGATCTTATTGATGACCTCAATGGGAATCTGACGTCGTCCATCTTGCCACTTTACTCCCAGGAACTGGATCTCTCGGGCAGGTCCCTTGACCTTGCTCTTCTTGATGGCAAAACCAGCTTGCAGGAGAATTTGAATTATTCTCTCTCCTTTCTCAAACACTTCGGTTGCGGTGTTCCCCCACACAATGATGTCATCAATGTACTGCAGATGTTCTGGAGCCTCACCCTTTTCTAGTGCAGTCTGGATCAGTCCATGACAGATGGTGGGACTGTGCTTCCACCCCTGGGGCAGTCGATTCCAGGTGTACTGCACGCCCCTCCAGGTGAAGGCAAACTGAGGCCTGCACTCTGCTGCCAGAGGAATGGAGAAGAATGCATTGGCAATGTCAATAGTGGCGTACCACTTTGCTGCTTTGGACTCCAGCTCGTACTGGAGCTCCAACATGTCTGGCACGGCAGCGCTCAACGGTGGAGTCACTTCATTCAGGGCACGATAGTCCACAGTCAATCTCCATTCCCCGTCAGACTTGCGCACAGGCCAGATGGGGCTGTTGAAGGGTGAGTGGGTCTTGCTGACCACCCCTTGACTCTCCAGCTCGCGGATCATCTTGTGGATGGGGATCACAGCATCTCGATTTGTCCGATACTGCCGGCGGTGCACTGTCGAGGTGGCAATTGGCACTCGTTGCTCTTCCACTTTCAGGAGCCCAACTGCAGAAGGATTCTCAGATAGTCCAGGCAAGGTGTTCAATTGCCTAATGCCCTCTGCCTCCACAGCAGCAATCCCAAATGCCCATCTGAGTCCTTTTGGATCTTTGTAGTAGCCATTCCGGAGGAAGTCTATGCCCAGAATACACGGGGCCTCTGGGCCGGTCACAATCGGATGCTTTTGCCACTCCTTCCCAGTCAGGCTCACCTCAGCTTCCAAAAGGGTCAACTGCTGTGATCCCCCAGTCACCCCAGCGATGGATACAGGTTCTGCCCCCACATGTCCCGATGGCATTAAAGTACACTGTGCCCCAGTATCAACCAATGCATCATATTTTTGTGGCTCTGATGTGCCAGGCCATCGGATCCACACCGTCCAGAAAACTCGGTTCTCCCGTGCCTCTTCCTGGCTAGAGGCAGGGCCCCTCTAGCCCTGGTTATCATTCTTTCCCTGGGTGTACATGCTCGAGGTACCTTCAAGGGGATCCGACATATCATCCTCCCTTCTGTAATGCCTGGCAGCTCGGTCACGGGAGGCTGGGGCTACTTTCACCTTAGCGGAACCCCCTCGGTTAGTGCCTCCCTCCTTGAGTTCACGCACCCGCGCTGCCAGGGCAGAGGTGGGTTTCCCATCCCACCTTCTCATGTCTTCCCCATGCTCACACAGGAAAAACCACAGCTCAGCTCGTGGGGTGTACCCTCTCTCTCTAGCAGGGGGACAACGGGCTCTGACTTGGGGGCCTGTGACTCGCACTGGTGCCACACTGACCCTCCTCATCTCCTCCCTCATCTCCTCCATCTTCTCCTTCATCTCCTCTTTGAGGTCCTGGACCACAGCAGAGACATGAGCTTTTAGCGGGCCATTGATCATGCTGTCATAATGCCTGAGCCTGTTGGCAACAGAGCCCACTGTTTCTCGGGTATTGTCAGCATCAATCGTTGCAATGAAGGTGGTGTATTGTGATGGCCCTAGCCTTGCCAGGTTCCACATCATCTGTCCTGTGCACCTGACCTTATCGGGGTCATTATCATGCTGTCCATCCTTCCCAAAGAGTACCTCTAATATTGCCACCTCTCTTAGCTGTTGGATCCCTTGCTCGAGTGTCTTCCACTGCATTCTATGATGATACTCCTGCATTCTTTCTTTGTGAATGAACCTTTCTCTCACACTCATTAAGAGCCGCTCCCAAAGAGAGAGAGGCCCTGGCTCCCTCACAAATATCTGGTCCACACCTGGGTCCTGGGTCAACGATCCCAGATACCTTGCCTCACCACTATCCAGTTGCACACTTGTGCCCATAAGGTCCCAAACCCGAAGCAGCCAGGTGGTATAAGGCTCACGCCCCCTTCGCACAATGTCGTTTCGCATAGCACGGAGACTGTCGTGCGACAGGGACTCAGTGATGACTTCTGGCTCTGGCTCTCCTGCTGGTTGTGAGGGCCCTGGTTGCCCATCATCATTAACTGGTCGTACTGATTTGGTCTTATACTTCCTCCTTTGCACAGGGGCGACTGCTGCTGGCTGTGGTTGTCCTTGTGGTTCAGCTGAAGCCTGGATGGTTGTAACATCCGTGGGTTCCACTGCTGCACCATCGGACTCACCCTCTTTGGGGCAGGGAGAGGGTTTTTCACTAGCTGAGGAGGTGTATTCCCTTAGCAATTGGCATATCTCCTGGCGCACCTGGCCCATCTCCTGGCACATCTCCTTGCGCACCTGGCCCATCTCCTGGCATATCTCCTGGCGCACCTGACCCATCTCCTGGCATATCCCCTGGCGCACCTGACCCATCTCTTGGCACATCTCCTGCATCCCTTTTGCCAGTACCCCCACCCAGTTTGGGTAGTCCATTTCTGAGGTGGACTGTTGGGCAGTATCAGTCTGTGGGGCGGGATCTCTAGTGTCTGGGGCTGTGGCAGGCTCTGGCTCTGGGGTAGGATCTCTAGTGTCTGGGGCCGTGTCAGGCTCTGGGGCAGGATCAGGCTCTGGGGTAGGAACTCTACTCTCTGGGGCCATGTCAGGCTCTGGGGCAGGATCAGGCTCTGGGGCAGGATCTCTAGTCTCTGGGGCTGGTGTCCGGGTAGATATCCAAGCCAATCTCAACTTATCCTTGAATGCTAAATAGAGTAGGCCTATCAGCAGCAGATGGTTAGTATTCAGAGGGAATTTAAACCCTTCAAAAATTGATGGGGTGGGCCCAAAGAACTGGTTGAGGGGTTGGGAGAAAACTTCTCCTGGTGTCATTTCCTCACAGAAGGTACCATTGTTAACATAACCCCAAAAACATGTGCTCAGTGTGTGATAGCTGTTTATCCATGTGCCCACATTCCGGAGGAAGTTAAAAACCCATGAATTCCTCACCTTCTCGACCCATAACGCAAGCTGGATAACAGCAATGGTAGCCTTAGTCAGAGGACCCATATTCAAGTAAGGAGCTGCAAAGGGGAAGAATATAGCCACGGCTACATGCCACCCGAACCAGGGTAAACTAGACCACATAGTGCTGCCTAACAAGGTTCCAATATCCAGCACACAAAATAAAGTTATCGAGGAACTGTTATTCCTTTTTCACCTCTATCTCTTAATGCCCTTAGGCCCCACGTTGGGCGCCAAGATCTGTCTCGGTTTTGAAAGACAGGTGTCTGCTAAGGAAGGCAGAGGCCCCCCTTGAAGTGGCAGATATAACCCCTTTTCCCTCCAAGTTATTATATTTTGAAATCAAGAGCCTTTAGGCGAAGATGTGGGAAATAGGAATAACAGTTCTTTACTATATATATATATGTATATAACCAGTCAAACAAAACAACAACAACTATGGCAGTAACAGCAATCACAAACCCAGTGCCAGCCTTCTCGGCTGTCAGGCTATTTCCCCTCGGGTGCAGTTCCGCTCGCAGCCGGCAGGGGCGCTGGCGGCTCCCGGTGAGCAGGGCAGGTGCGATGGTTCCCCCGCGGCTGCAGGGGGCGCTCCGGAGCGAGCTCGGGAAACCCGCGGCTCTGGTGCCCTGGGATCCCGGGAAGGGATGGAACAAAGGCTTCACAAACCGCTGGGCAGCTGATCCCGGGCTCTCAGGGACAGCAGGCTGGAACGGCAGGGACGAACGCAAATCCCGGGTGGCAGACGAGATGTATCCAGATGGGAAAAACCCACGGAGGCCCAGGCAGGCAGGGCGAGCAGGGCTACAGTGTAGCGAAAGCTCGAAGCAGCAGCGGAGCAGGGCAGCCACAGCTCGGTCTCCAGCAGGGCAGGGAAAGCGGCTTTTGGGGTCCCGGCGTTGTTTCCAGCAGGAAGAAAGAACGGCCAAAAAGAAAGAAGCAGCAGCTCCTTTCTCTGCAGCTTCTCTCCCCGGACGCTCAGAGCGAACTGCCCCCACACCCAGGTGTAGACAAAGGAGTAGCCAGGTCCGCCCCACTCCCCTTTTGTCTTTCTTAAGTACAGCTATTTGTCCCCTAGCAACATGCATATGGGAGAAAATTCCTTTAACAGAGAAAAAACAGACTAAACTAAAACCCCAACATCACTCCACAAGCAGGAATTAGGACAGGAGGGACAGAGCACCCATTATTTTATATATAGAGATGGGAAGCAGGGGAAATGATGGAAGAAGCTCTCACAGCCAGTTAGTATTCCTGTGTTTTTAAGATGGTTCTCCTCAGCCCTTTGTTTCGCAGGCAGGCTGGCTCTGAGCTGGGCTGTTCCCAATGAGCTCTCAGCCTGCCAGAGGCTCAGAGAACCTGCTCTGAATGAGTACGTTTCTTCCCATGAATTTGTTAAAACCAAAGCTTCCCCTTATGCTGGGTGCTGCACATTTCTGAAAAATCCTGTCCTCTTTTAAGACCGAACACAACCACGAGTGGCAGGAAGGAAGCAAAGATATTCCCCATCATGAAAGGAGGAGAAAGACACTGAGGGAGCAGTCAGCCTCTCCGATGCCACACCACATCTCTGGGGACTGAAGCTTTGCTGCATCCACAAGATAAATCCACCTTCTCCCCCTGTTCCCACAGCAGCAGAGAACAACTCCCCAGATACCAGTGCTGGCATATGCCAGTAAAGGTCTCCCTTTTCTTCCTTGTGTAAGGCATTTCCCTCCCCTTCATTTTATAAATTACCAGAACAGACATTTAAATGTTCAAGAATAATCTGAACAGAGTATTCATGCCTTGGGCATTTTCATGCTCTACAAGGAGTGAAACAAAAGGGCCTCATTTAATACCTCCCTACAGCATTCCCAGTTCCTGCTCGTCCCTTGTGAATCTCCAAAGGCAAACTCTCAGTGGTTCAAGGCTCCTGAAATACCCCATCCCTCCCTTCTCCCTTTTTAAGATGAGCTTCTAAAGCAAATCTTGCTGGCTGACAGGAACAGGTGGTAGGAATCCTTCAAAGGAGAGAAAAATCATTTGTAACTAATAAAAGGAGAGGAAAAGTCCAATTCCCGTGGTTTTACTGAGCACCCGTGGGAGTCGCTCAGATGGCAGGCACATCCTGCTGCTTTGTGTGCTTCTGTGCCCCCTGGCACCCCAGCCCTGCAGCTGCAGGACAGGCAGGATGAACGTACCTGCACCCACTGCCTCCTGTGATGCCAAGGAGCAGGGTGGCTCTGCCTGCTTTATGGGGGATTTCAGGAAGACTGCATCAGTTCCAGAGCCTGATGGGACAGGCTAAAGGCTGAGCCTGTCTTCTGCCCTGGATTTTGAGATCTAGCTTTACAAAACCAGCAAAAGCCTCTATCCTTTTCAAACATATAGAAACCATCCAATGTTTGAACAAAGTTTTGTGCTAGATCAAAAAGCCAGATCTGCAAAACCCTCCTTGGGGCTTTGCTTTGATTCTTTAGCAAAACTCTCCCCCCTGCAGTAAGTTTCTGATCCTCAGCCTTGGAGAGAAACATCACAATATACTGAGGTGAACAATATACCTTAATCTCTTGCCTTATACTTGACAGGTAAAGAAGTCTGACTTGGAAAGGACGCCCAGGACACGGTTGGCAAAGGCTGGGCTCGCTGTGTGGCACTTGGAGACAGCAGCTCTCCTGGAAAGAACTGCAGCCCCGGGACAGCAGCTCGCTCCCCACCTCCCCTCTCCAGCCCTGCCATCCGCCTTTCTTCTTCCCTTATTGTCAAAACTGCTGAAGGGAGAGGCGACAAGCTGGAAAGGCATGGCCAAGACTTGAGAGCGAGAATTCAAAGCACCCCTGCTGTGCTCCAAAGTGCTGTTATGGCTGCTCCCTGTGTGCAGGGAATTAGGATATGGTCTCCAGTCCAGCTACAAGCAAAGAAGGCGGAGGAATAGATGTGCTTTCTGCAGAGGCCTCAGGTATTGCTCCTTTCCTGTATTTGCTGGCAAGCACAAGGCACAAAAACATCCATGACCAGGAGCAAATGCTGGAATCCAGGTTTATCTGGATGTGATCTAAGGGATACTTCACTATGATGTGGCCAATGCAGTTGTTTGTTCAAGAGTTAAAAGGAAGGGATATTTCTTCCTATGGAGGAGGATCAGGAAATTAAACTTGGACTTGACTCAGCTCTTCCTCCTTTCTCATATGGGTTTCTCTCCACAAAGAGGGGGTGGCAGTGGGTTTGAATGTTCTCCAAATGTGATTTCCCTTCCCTCCACAAGAAATTTATAGAGAAAAAAGGTCTGAAGTCCTTGCAGTCTTCTGCAGACATGCCACATTCAGAAGCTCTGGGC
Source organism: Corvus moneduloides (assembly GCF_009650955.1). Taxonomy (NCBI): domain Eukaryota; kingdom Metazoa; phylum Chordata; class Aves; order Passeriformes; family Corvidae; genus Corvus; species Corvus moneduloides. The sequence goes on from NC_045493.1 coordinate 7,800,132, forward strand.
TTCTCCCCATTTCTTTGGTTCTCCATATCAATTTTGCCTGTTCACAGTCTGAAGTCATGCCCACCCCACCCCACGCACTGCACATACATTTGGTGAAACTCCATCACTGACCAGCTTTTCAGCAGCCAGCCCCACACCAGTGCCAGAAAGTCTATTTAGTTTGTAAGCCTACAAAGCCCAACACATGCCTTTACACACCCTGGAACAGCGCTGCAGTATTTACATCCCCTCCAAAGAACCACAAAACCATTTATCACTGTATGGTCATGCTCTACTTGTCACACACCAGCGCTGGCATCCTGGAGAGGACTGTATCACAAACAAGCGCCCACCTCAAGTACCTTTGGGGTATTCAGCATGTTGTGGCTGCACTGAATTGGTTTCTGACCAGAAAAGAGAACACTTTCTTCAATCACCCTGTAGAAATGTTTTCCTTATGGGCAAACTTCAGAAATATTCACCGCCCGATATTGAGGTTGGTTTCTCTAAGAGCTAAGGATCGTAAAGTAGCCACGTGTTTAAACAAGAGGTCATTATCCACCAGCTCCAGGGTTCAGTGCAAGCTTCTAAGCAAGGAGCAATTTGAAAATAGAGCTGTTAAAGCACTAACAGTAATTTAGTGTAGTTTAAGTTTCTGTTTTACTGATTTTTCTGGCTACGATTCATAGTGCTATCAAATTAGCATCTGGTTATCTTGTTGAGGGGAGTAAAGTCAATAGTCTAACAGGCCCATTTTGCTTCTCTTTACTGCTACAGTTGTGTGCTATTGAGACCTGAAGGCAAAGGACACAAGGACAATGCCCTGTGGCAGATGCCAAGCTCCTGTTTTGTGTGTCATACAGCACAGTCCAAAAGATGGTATTTCAAACACAGCAATCAGAAGAAACTATTTCTACTCAAGATGCCATAATACCAAAGATTTAACACTAAACTTACTAGTTACCACCCAATTATAGGAAGCGAGATTTTTCAAAGGCATGAAGTCAACAAGAGATTGAGAGTTTGACCCAAATCTTTAGAAGCTTTGTAACCACACAGTTCACCTGCACCAAAACCTGGAAGCTTTTCAGGACCAACAACAGTAGCATATAACAACATTTGCTATTCAAGCAAATGTGCTCTACTAACTCTTTGCAGAGAAATCACTTTACCCAACACCAACCTCCTCAGTCTCTCCAACTTCATCTACCCAGTGTGGTAAGAAGAAAAGCTCCTCCACACCCTTCCTTCCTCTCCCTCTCCTCCACCTCTAGACAGCACATAATTATCAGCATTGGTTTGCTGCCCTCGGCGTTCCACATCGCTAGACTGGTCAAACCCACAGATGGAAGGAAAGATGCCTTTCCAAGCCCACCTCTGGAAAGACAACAGATGTGGTAGGAAAAGCCCTGCAAGCTCCCCTTGTTCCCTTTGAAACCCGAGGAGGACAGATGCGCAGCACATTTGAAATTAATTACAGCAAAACCTACTGCATTGTTCTCTCCTCCCCTTCCTTTTCCCCTGACCCCCTCATTGCAGAGCTTTCACTGGAACCTCTGTGGTGTGTATATTTTCCTAAAGTTGCCAGGGCCAAAATGGTACAGCTGAGACATTCACAGAAGTCAAAGAAAGTGCAGGCCCAGGTTAGTGCACAGGGGTACAATAGTTCCTTAAGAGCGAGCGTCTCCCCCGCCGCCGCCCCCCTCCTCCCAAACCTTCCGTCTCTAATGAACCTTTGGTGTCTGTCCACAAAAAACAAACATCAATCAGGCAACAGGCTGTTCCTTTTCCCCTGTTGCTAGTCTGAAATAACAGTCATCCCCCGCTGGGCTGGGAACGCCACTTCCCTCTCCAGCACACATACGGGATAATAAGGGGGAGGCGAAGGAGGGAGGAAAACCCGCTCCAAGGTGCCAGAATACACAGCAAGCCGTGCCTTTCAGAGCCAGAGAAAACTTGGGAACACAACAGCTTTTGATTCCTCCTGCCCCACTGGGTACGTTAATTATTTAATAGTTGGCTTGTGAATTGGTGGTGGTGGTAAGAACAGGGTGGAAGGGAAATCAGGCTTTCCCCCCCCTGCCCCCAGTCCCCTCCTTGTGCTGGCAGAATCGAGTGTGCACACACACACGTGTGTGTATGTGTGTGTGTGTGGCTTTGGGCATGCCTGGCAGCTTCCTCTGTGCCATGTCCTCTCTCCCCACCCACACAAGACTGTCCTTGTTGGCCTGTGACCACAGTGGCCATAGACAGTATGGGACAGCATCTGGATCAAATGATGCTTGGGGCAAAGAAAGCCCGTCTGCTCTCCCTTTGCAGGCAGATATTTTTCACATATTATGCTTGGGGGAAGGGCACTTCGAAGTTTATATTGGATTTCGACAGAGTTGGAAATGGAGCTGCAAATCAAACAGAGATCAGCTTATGATTTGCAACCAGGGCTTTCTAGGTGTCTGAAGCAACACTTTGGAAGGAGCGTAGGGAAAAGGAGAATGTAACTACATCTCATTTGGATGGAGAGGACTCACAGATGTTAGGAATATTTTTGATCAACAGCTTTCCTGGCACCGATTGTGGTGGAATCCACAACCTTGATGGCTAGCTGAGTAAGAAAGTGCTGGCAAGCTCCTGACTGCATGCAGGCAATTTGCAATGCTGCCAGTCAATATTTCAGTGAAAACAAAATTGCAGGGATCATATTAAAAGAGGGGAAAACAGAAAATAAAACAAAACAAAATCCAGCCTTTCCTTTTAAGAGAAACTCTGATACAAACTGATAGGAAAGTCCCTTCCAAATCAAAACGCAGTCTTTGTTTGTTAAAAATTAACACGCTGTGATGGGAGCCCTGCCGTGAGCACGCAAAGGCAAGTCTGCCAGCAGCAACAGAAGCAGACACAGCAAGAAGTGGCTTTACACGGGGACACCTGGGTGGCATGTTTAGTACAGGCCTGCAGGAAATGATGCAGGAAGAGGTTTATAGTGGTGTCCATTTGGTGGAGGAAATGTATGCAGCAGGCACGGGTCTGAGCCAAAAACCTAGACTCAGTTCTCTTCAATCTTTGGGAGGAGAGAATTGATGAGAGAAAAGGAGAGAGCTTCTCTGGTAGTGTTTTCAAACCCTGGCTCTGCACGTAGCCATGCTGGCCTGTTAGTGTGAAGCAATGGTATTACTGGGGGAGACTGCAAGCAATGTAGCCCAGGTAGCATTTCTCATTGGACCAGTCTGGAGATGACTGACATGGGCTCTTGGGGGCATCTAAACTCCTGGTACAGCTCACAGAGCCATCTGGAGTATCTTCAGAGGTCTCTGAATTGCTCCCACCTGTGTGGCTGGCAAAAGGGTGCTCTGCTGCTCACAACCCTTTTCTGCCCTGGCCTCAGAACTAAGCTTGGCTGACTATGCTGCCAGTCAGTGGGGAGTCCCCAGATGTCTGCTGAAGGCAGCTTTAGAGCACATACTGCTAGAATGACATAAAGAGTCCAGAGACTAGCCTGTAACACAAAAATATTTCAGGCCAAAAGGTACATTTTGCTCAGGGAACATTTTTGTTGATACAATGAAAGGCATAAAATAATCTGCTCCACTTTGGTTACTAAATTGATCAGTACGGAATGTAATGAACATATTTTAGTTGTTGGTTGCATGTTTCTAGCTCAAAGACTGGTTCAATAACAAAAATAATGACATCTTCATTATTGTATAAACATTCAATGCTCACACTGTAAATTTCTTCCTCCAGCCATTACACCTCTATTAAATCACATTGTCTCTGCAGGGCTTGCACTGTGAGCACCTCTCCTGTGCCCAGAGAAGGCCAGCCATGTACAAAAGCCAGTGGCTGGGGACAGCTTAGCTGTTTGGAAGCCAAACCACATAATACTGAGAACATTAAAATGTTCGTTGTTTCATCCAACAAGGCTGGCCCTTTTCTGCCACCCTGCTTTGCACAGAGCTTCCCAGGGAGCAGGCTCTGGCTTTACAAGTCAACGCAGCTTGTGGTGGGTTTGCAAACTCTGATGAGAACTTCAGTGATGCTGCCTGATCCTGCACTTCCCAAGGTGTCTCAAGGACAAAGACTCATGGGACTGAAGGGACAAACTCCTCTTCCACAGGTTTCACAGTATGAGACACGGAGCATTCAGACAGATCTCTCCCAAAACAGGATTGTCAATAAATATGGAAATACAGAACAAACTTAGCAGACACCAGCAGCAGATGCAGGTTCATAGATGTCTGCTTATTACCAAGCCTCACTCCAGCTGAGACTTAAATAGCCTCCTTTATGCACAACGGGAGAGGGAGCGGAATTGAAGGAAACTGGCAATTACACAATTTTATTTCCCTCCTAGCCCGTTCGCTGTGCATCAGGTGGCTCTGCACTCACACACGAAAGGCGCTTGTGAGCACTAAGTGAAGCACAAAGCCAGCTTGATGCTCTGCTTTCACTGAGAGGAAGTTTCTGTGTGCTTTTCTGGATGTGGTGCAAGAGCACAGTGAACACATTATTTTGCATTATTTTGAAAGCACCACGAGTGCCTGAGACACAGGGACTTCCAGGCTGCACTGTGTCTTTTCCAAGGCTGCAACCTCTCCTGAACATGATGGTGCTCAGAAACAGATGCCAGGGTCTAAGTTTAACACCACACAGGGATTTATTTGTATAGATGCATCTGTAATCTTATTCCTCACCTTTTAATACAAATTTCTCCTTTCTAAAATCTCCACCCAAACTCCAGTGGGTGGACTGGCAAAGCACCTACCATCCCATAGTGCTTGATGATGTACTTGGGTGCAATCAGGCTCTCCCAGCTTTGCCACTCACCTTGCTGATACTTTTTAAGAATATATCTCCAACAAGGCAAAAGTTAATGTCCACTTCACTGGAGAGAGATCTGGAACTCTGACTATTCCCTTATGGATAAAAGCCTTTAAGAATTTATTAGTGATGAAACCAGTATGTTTCTTCAGAAACTTAATAGGGTTCCATAAAATTACTTCAATAACTTAAAAAATTTAATGGTGAACAAGAACCTTTCCACAGGCTTTTTGAACTGTCCGACAGAATCCCAAAGTGGGGATATAATTCTGCAATAAATTTTGCAGGATGGTTAAAAAAATATAAAAAGATTTTAATTTCCTATTGCCTCCTGCAAGTCCTTGCCATCAATTTAAAGCAACTACACGAACTAAAAGCACTGTAGTCACTTTTCTGTCCCAGCGATTTACAAGAAAATATTTACTGTTTGGGGAAAAAACCCAACAAACTAGAACAAGTATCCTTTTCAGAAACACAGACACGCAAACACAACACACTCTGCCAAGTCCTGCTCTTATACATTGATGTAAACCCAAATAAATACAGGGAAGTCAATGGAGTCAGTATGGCTTTACCTGGCTGAACTGAGCCCGGGAGCTGGGGCCGAGTGCCCGGAGCAGCAGAGATGGAAGGAAAGCCTCATGCTGTGAGTCCCCAGGCAGCTCGGCAGCAACATTAACAGGCTCCACGGGGAATGTGTTCAGCCCTTGTTAGCAGGAAGGATGGCCAGCGAAGCACGGAGGTGAGGGAAGCAGCGAGCACATGCGTGCACAGCTCACATGGCTATTAAAGGAGAAAACGGCAGGAACCCCATGGCTGAAAGCAAGCCCCAAACCCAGCCTCCCTCCTCCCCTCCCACAGGACAGGAACAGAGAGCTCCATCACTTACAGCACTGATTTCAAATGAAGCTAATACAGAAAAACCAAGCCCAAATGAGAAACAGCATGGACTGCTACAGGCTGATCAGGACAGCGGGGTCCTGTCATCAGCCCCACCCCTGTCCCGGGAGAAAGGCCTCAGTCTCTGGAGGGGCGGTGAGAGGAGCAGGAGAAGCAGCAACATGCTGACAGCATCCTCTTTTCCCGAAGTCTCTTGCTGGGACTTACAGACCTCGCCAGCATTGCACACAAAAGAGTAGCCACATCCATTTGCAATTAAACAGCATGCCCTGGTCTCATTGATCACTCCCACTGATTGCCCAGAAGGGAACACCAGCTGACCCGTGGTCAGACCCAGCTCCCCCCCGCACCAGCACTGCCTTGTCAAATCCCTTGTGGACAGCCAGGCTGCCCTGCTCTGTGCCGGTGACCTGCACTGTGAGGGACTGCTGTGTCTGCAGGAGTCCCTAATGGGCTATTACAGAGCACAGCACAGCTGCCCACGGGTACCCTGTCAAACTGCTCCACTAACACAGAAACAGCTTGGGGGGAGAGCGGCTTGGAGAGGGGCATTGGAGAGCTGGAGAAACCAGCACAAGCCCGGGCTGAGCAGAGTCTCAGGTCAGGGGGCTGGAGAGAATGCGGACTCTCCTTTGCAAAGAGCAAGCCTGACTTAAATCCTGGGGATGTGGTGGGCACAGCTCAGACCCGTACCAGACACCTCCCCTCATCCCGCACTGCAGTGCTCGCCCATTGGAAGAGGGAATCAGGTTTACCCCCAGCGCTTAACTTTCTCAGAAACTGAAGCTTTACAAAATCTTCCATGAATAAAACATGTCTCTGAGGTATTTTAAAAGCAGAATTGAGAAGACCCAACAGTTTTGTGGGGGCTGCAACTGCTGCTCTTAACATCGCCACCCTACAGCATCCTTCTGTGCTGAGATGCAACCAGGGACCGCAGCTGGAGACAGCACTGAGACTTTACCCGTTGGCTTTTGCTACTCAAAAGAAAAACAAACTATAAACAAGGAGTAAAAAGATGGTATCTTTCAAATGCCCTTTAAAAGCCTAGGCAACGTAAACTACTGCATGCACTTGGAAGGAATTTCTATTTTTTCTTCTGATTTACAGTTTGATGGTTCTTTTATCTAGTTTTACATGAACCGAGAGAAGCCAGAATGTGCCTACTCAATCAATATGAGTTTGTGCTGGCCCGTTCAGGATATATAATATTTTTCTTCTATAGTTTATTTTAAATAAAAAGTATAATTAAAGAAAATAAACCACCCACTTCATAACATTTATACAACGAAGACTTTATTTATTTTATTTATGTTTTGGTGGGCAAGGCACAGCATGCTGTTAGCTTTCTGTGATACTTAACAAAGCTGCATTTGAAATTTAAAATCTTTAAGGAAATGAACAAATTCTGTGGAGGAAGGGCAGTTGAGCAAAGAGACTTCTTACATTACCCTAGATAATTGTGCATATATATGTTTCTGTGAGTCTCTCTCTACTCCAAAAACATATCCATGACTTGGAAGCTTTAAATCAAAAAGCAATTTCAGTCTGTAATTCTCAAATAAATAATTAAACACATTTTATCTCCTACAGTATTGCTTCTATTCATTCTAATCCCACTGACGGGAATGCAGCAACATACCCCACATCCTTAAAATAACAAAACAAAACACAAGATACCAACCAGAAGGCCTGGAAATGTTTATAATTCAACTTTTCAACTCTCCTGGCTGCAGCCTGAAGCTACAAAGAAAGCTCTATGCTGGCTCACCGGAAGGGGAGAAGCCCGGAGATGGCTGTGCAAACCACACGGCCACCGGTGCAAGCAAACCCTGCCGGCCTGCACGAGGCAGCTCTCACTTTGGGAGGCACACAACACTCAGTTTGTGTCAAAGTTAATAAATTATCCACTTTTGCAGTCGGAGTTTTACCAAACTAACCGGACAGTGTGGTTAAAGTGAATGGTCTCTTGCTTGTCCATCATTATTTCACAGACAGCTGCTGCAGATAGGGATGGCTATAGCCTGGACTAATAAATACATACAAAATAGCTAACAGGGGAGACAGAGAGTGCATTCCCACTCCCAAAGAGAAGGCTGAACTTTCCAGAGCCTTGTCTGCTAAATCAGAAACTACAAGACTAAAAGACTGCACTTACTGCACTATTTTCTGTGTTTGGTTTTGGTTTGAAACGCGGGTAACTGGCTGTGACTTAAGTGATTATCTCGCTTACCCACGCTTTTTGAAAATCGAAGTCCTCCTTCTCAGACCACTGTGTAATTATGTATATGCATATGCAAGAAAGCTAATGGCAGTGCAAAATTAGATAGAACCTTTCAAAAAGAGGATGCTGGGATGGGCTCACACACAGGATTTAGCATTAAGCTCAGGGTATCCAATATTGCCAACCCCAGAAGCATTTATAAATCACAAATTATCTTTAAAACAAGGTTAAATCCAAAGTATTTGAGCTTTTTTATGACTGCCTGCTGTCTTTGAAGCACAGAAGAATAAGAAGTTCCAGGCTCTTCTCTGTAGTCAGGAAGACCAAAGCCTTGCCTAAATAATGAAATTAAATCTTAGATTTTGGTACAATCATCTGAGGGCCTGGGTTTCATGAAAAACAGAGAGTCCTGGAAGCTTGGGATAAAATCACAAGAGATGCAGCATGGGGAGCAGATCAGCTGCAGAGCATCCTGAGCACTGTATAAATCATAGCAATATGGTTGCTATCTAAATAAATGTGTTACTTATTTATTATTACAGATGCTGCTGGGGAAATTTTTGCATGCCTGTAATCATGGTGGACTCTTGTCCAAAGGTTCAGCTGTAAATTATCATCCCCCTCAAGTTCCCTGGTTGTGCAGGTAATCAAGCACAAGATGGTGACCTCATCAAAATGTAACCAGAACATGGGGATAAACTGAGATCAAGAGACAGGATGAATCTCAGATCCCGCTGTGGACCCCACGCAAGAAAACTGGGAAAATTTATGACATCTCTCCTGACCTCCACTCATGCAAAACACAGCCTGACCGGGTGTGGTGAGACTCGTTTGCTCTGTCTGTGCAGACCTTCCAGTGATGGAAAGCTCTCCCTCCTGGCACAGTAAGGGAAAGTCCTGAAGAAGAGGTGGACTTGGCTACAGGAGATGCTGTCCCAGCCCAGACAGGGAGTCTCTGACCCTGACAGCTGGAGACAGAGCACCGGGGGACAGGACCAAGGCATGCAGGCAGCATGGCAAGCCCGGGAGACACTGGGCTCCTGATTTCCCTGTCAGTGCTGAGCATCTTTTCAGCTGTGCTGCTGCTGCAAACCTGTGCCAAGCACGGTATTTTGAGCTCAGCTGCATTCAGGTTGTTTTCTGCTTCACCGGGCACTTACAGGTTCCTCCTGGAGAGCTGACTTGCCGCTCTCCCATCCTGCCCCTGCCCCCCTGCCCCTCCTTTCCCCTCTCACCGTAATAACCATCAGTTTTTAACAGCATGTCCTACACTGGCGGTTTTGTAGTTCCAGCTTTTAAAATGATTTAGTGTGACAGTTTAGAGCTGAATTAAAAAAAAAAAAAAAAAAGAATAAGAAAAAGGAAGAGAAGAAGCAGAGAGAAAAAGGAGAGACAGTCCCCTTAAGGCAACAACACTACGGAGCAGCGATCTCAGAGGAACAAGGGTTCTTCTCTGGTTCAGATGTGCTTGTCAGAGTTCAGTGTCGTCTCTGAACAAGAAATCTCTCTTGCTGGCCCAAGGCACAGTTTTGTGGTCAAGAGGACAGAAAATAAAGGGAGGGAACTTCAAAGAAGCATAAGCTGCATTAGCCCGCTGGGGCGGGTGGCTGCGGCACATCCCATGGCTGACAATTACGACCTGCATGCCGAGAAAGCTTGCCTCCCTCTTGTCAGAGGGATAAGACACAGGCTGTGAGCTTTAGAGCTTTGAGGATGTGTACAGTTCATGATGAAAGATAGCACTTCAAAGCCCTCTGCCTAGAAACCCATGGAGAAGTAAGAGCGGAGGGTAAGCAATCTTTTTTCCTGGGGGGGTGCATATGCGGGGGAAGGATAAGACTTACTTTCACTGTCATTTATTATTGCCATGAAAATGAAGCCTTGCACTGTTTATGGAATCTCTCATTAAAAGGATCTCTTGATAAATCGCTTGACAAACATTCATTAATTAAGTCTCTGAGCACACTTGGCTGACAAGCATTAGTCTTCATTTTGCAGGAGGGGGAAATTGAGGCATGGAGCTCAGCGAGCCCCCAACAGCCAGGGCAGGGCTGGGTCCTGGCCAGTCACTCTGTGCCACCAGACAAACGGATTACACTGCTCCCTCCGTGCCCAGCTTGATTCTGATCCAAAGATAGAACAACATGCTGTCTTCAACAAACTTCAAAGCTCTTTCCCACCACATTGCTGCCCAGTGCCTCCTGGGGCTGCAGGGCAGACATGGCTGTGTAATGGCTCCTCCATGGGCATCTCATGCCCTGGGGGCTCCTGGACACCTCTTTCATCTCACAGGCACCTCCTCACACACTGCCAGCCTGGGGTTATGAATGGAGAAACCCTGGCTCCTGCCCTGCTGCTCCACTTTTCGATGGAGGTTTTCCTCCCTAGGGCCTTTGACCTATCAAACCAAGCAAGAGAAACAGCTCCTTTAAGACATCCATTTCACCCTCACTCCAGCAGTGGCCTTGGGTTCAAATGCTGGGGACCCAGCAGGTCACTTGGGCTGCAGCTGCAAGGCTATTGTGGTACAAAGGCACCACCTCTCCTGCTTTCCCTGGCATACAGCAGGTCTGGAGCAAGGAGTGGTGGGAGAAAGCTCAACTGCCTCCAGCCAGACTCACGAGGGAAGCCCACTGCTGGAGGGAGCCAGCAGTGAGGACCCAACGCTCAAGTCCATAAAATACAAACTATCCTACCCCACACACTTCAAAATGTCATTTCAGCAGGCAGGAGGAGTTCCTTGCAGTGACTTAGGGGTGACCATCCCTCTCTCCTCCTCAGCCCCACAACTCATCTGCCTTCCTATCCTTCACTGTCACTCCTCTGCCTCATCCTCCCACCTGGAGATGGAGGGACAGATACGGCTTTCGCCTATGCTTCCCCTGCCCTTCCTGGTATTTGTCCTTCAGAAAAAGGAAGGGCTGGCTGGCAGATTCCTGTGAGAAAGGAGCTGCAGGAGAGAGCAAACAGACCTTTATTATTTGTTTATTGATTTATTCTCCAGGAGGATGTAACACCCGGCCCTTGGCAGCAAATGCCCTTGTAACTCTGTACTGCAGTGACAAGTTGGCCAAACAAACACTTTTCTGCATCAGAAAACAAAGACTGTCAGCAGAGCAGATCACGGCTTCTCTGCCCTTACTTTTAATTATTATTTCCTCACACAGAGGATTTAATCTCCTCTTCTGCTGGAAGCTCAAAGTGCCCCATTCAGCCTATATCACAGCTGTGACTACCAAGGTCACCCCGGGTCAGGACACCTCTCTCTGCAGCATAATAGCGACTGGTCCCCGAAGTGGACATCCACGCCGTGCATCTGCTGTTGCGGATGAACTGGTGTCAGGAGGAGGAGCACGGCCACCACCGCGGCCCTGCCGGGGAAGGGGCAAAGGCAAACGTTACCCAGAGAGCCCCAGACAAAGACGCTGCTCCTCCAGCCTTTTGTGGAGCTCTCAAATGCGGTCAAAGGTTACATTTTACAGCTGTTCCAGCCTCAAATAAGCGTAACCCGCCTATCTTAATACTTAATTGCATTGCTAAGCTGCTGATAAACTAGGAAGGCATAAAACAAATATGCAGGGCCGAAGACATCCCCAGGGAAAGTTTGTGGGAACAGAGGGAGTTGCACCAAACAATGAACTGGGAACAGGGGGAATTACACCAGACAATGAATCCACTTTATGTGTTTTAGAAGCCTGGTTACCTTCAATAAAAGCTGCAGCATGGATGCTGCACATTTGCTAGCTAATATCTCTCCAAAAAGGCCGCCAGTGTTTACAAAAGAAGGGCACGGTGCAAATGCCCACGGGAGAGGATGAGCACGTGCCACACCATGCGTGTGCCCATCAGGAAACTGTGTTGAGCTAATTCCCTCCCCACAGAGCCACCACGGCTCCAGCCCTGGAGAACATGGCCTTAAATCAACGCTCTTATCTCACAAAAGGAATTTAAGTGCAATGCTTTGAAAGTCACTTTCTCCTGGCCATATGGCATCCCCCAGCCTGGTCGTGTAGGAGCGGCGTTCATTTGCATGTGCAAGAGACAAATCTGGCTCTTGCATTGCAGGAGTGATAACAGGGAGAGGGGTAAAATTTAGCACTGTTTGGGTTTCTGCACAAAATCTTTGCTGAGGCAAATTTCTCTCACCTCTCCAGCCAAGTGCCAAACGCTGAGGTAGCCCCAGGAGAGCTTGCCCATGATGGCAGCCCATGCCATCAGCGAGGTACATCAGTACAGAGCCAGGGTAAAAGAGAAATCTGAGACAAAACCCATGATCTGAACCCAAAGCTGGCAATGTCTACACCCACATTAAAGAAAACAGGAACAGGCTGAAATTACAGGGATATAAACAGCACTGAACACAAACTTCAAGACAGCAAATTCACAGGCATTCGCACATTTAACTTCCTGATAGGGAGGTATTTTGAAAACTCATGTTGCTGAGCTGCTCCATGATATGAAGGGGTGGGAGATCTTGGGCTTCAGCACAAGGAGGAGCCAACAAAGCTGCTAACGCTTCAACATAAGCCTCTCCAGCAGATCTCTGTGCCAGGCATTATGCAGGATGGCAAGATTTTTGTTTTGCCGAGGCAGTGCCGTATGGGCAATCTGGTTTGCCTTATCAGCGAGCCAAGTGAGAGAAGAGAAATGTTCTTCCCCACCATTTGTTTAAATTTCCCTCTTTTCCCCAGATAAAGCTGCATACTTTTGTAAAAATATCTGCAAATGTAATAACATAATGGGCTTGTCATCGTTTTCCACATTTGGCATTGAAAATCTGCAAAGCTTGGAAAGAAAGAGAATTCCTAATAGTTACTGCTGCTGAAGAGCCCAGCTAAAAACTGGGCCTGGATCCAGGTGAGGGAGCACACAACCACCAAACCGCCTTTCCATGTCCAGCACCTACTCCTACACAACTGCAAATTGTTCCTTTCTTGGCCCCACCGAAATAATGCAAGAAGGTAATTTCAGCACTTCTTATTGATGGGCCTCATCTCCCCTCTTTGGGGTATTTGCATGCCCCTAACATCCACTATTGCTGTGAACTGATTTTATTTTGCAGCTCAATGCAGAGGATGCTGCAGACAGCCACAAGCCCTGGCAATTCATTCAGAGCCACACAAACCTCCTCACATGGCAAAGTGGAACCATTCCCAGCACAATGCTTTCCACCGTGTACCACAGTTTGCCCTCTCCAAGCCTGTTTCTTCGGTATTTCTGCTCAGTACTCATCTCAGTGAGATTATCCCTGGGAACACATGAAAGCAGAGCAGCCCGGTTTTATGGCTGTGCTGAGCCCTCAGAGGAGGGCTTGGCGTATTTAGAGATCCGTGGCTGTGCCCCCCAAGGGGATGTGGAACGAGGCAGTCTCTTAGCAACACCCAGTGCCTATCACAGGTAGCTGTCATTAACAGCAAGAGCAGAGCTGTGCTCTGCCGAGCACCCTCCACCATGTCCTGGACAACCGAGAGGTACAGGCACAAATGCTCCATGGGCAAAGGCAGGAGAGGGATGTGCAAGCCCTTGTCAGGACGACACAGATAGCACTGAAATACTAATCTGTTTAAAAGAAATGAGCATTTGATTGTATTAGAGGGAGAAGCATATCCCCTACAATAAGGACTGACTTCTCCTTTGTCAATAATCCCTCTCTCCAAGACACTTCATACAAATCTTACTGGAAGGGAAGAAGTCCCACCCCACACTGAGACAATGCGGCTCTAAATTTTAACTTAAATCATCACAAGCCTGTAGAGCTGATCTTTATGACAATGTGTGTGGCCAAGCTACAGGCTCTCGCAAAACTGATGTCCTGCTATTCGCACCATACGGATTCACAACCCAAATCTCTTGCTGTAAGATAAGGAAAGCATTTCTCCAGATCACTTACCTTTATTTGCTGCAGGAGAGAACAGCTTCTCAGAGCCTACAGAAGCCTGAAAAAGAAGAGAAAGAGAGGGTGAATAATCCTGAAGGAGAAATTCGGAAGGCTTGCTCACAAAAACACAGCTCATAAAACAAGTGGGTTATCTGGAGACCTGCAGTTGCGCATTGCACCTGGAGGGTGCAATGTTGTGCCATTAAAGAACGAGCATGCATCCTGAGGAGATGAAAGCCAAGCAAGAGGACTGACTGTCCTGATCTCACCCAACTATATCCTCCTGTCTCATTTATTTAGGCAGCCATGCAATGCACAGCTATTTTATCCATGATTCCTCATATAAAAACAAAACCACCGAAACTGCTATCAAGCTGAAGGAAAAAAAAAAAAAACAACCAAAACACATTTCAAAGGCTCTCTCACTGAAAATAAGCTCAATTCTTGCTGAACATGCAAAATGTAATTTGTGTATTGGAAACACAAGTTGCAACTGAACACATCTGTATGAAGGAGGGTGTTATTTAATATTATGCCAAATGACAGGTACATGCTGCTATGCACTTAGTTGAGTATGAAATAAAACGACTTCCTCTTGGAAGAAGCCCGTATCCTTGCAGACTGGATTGTACTATGCTGTCTGAACTCCACAGCAGTGTATTTGTGCTCCTCACAGCTCTGGGAAATAGTTAAAGAAATCCAATTAACCTAAACCTTGTAAACAGCTTCATGATAATCAGGGTCACTGGGTTACAGACAAGATGATAACGACAGACAGGGAAAAAAAGTCCATTCATCGTAAATAAAGCTTTTATGAATTAATTTGATGGCTTCCTTTCCTCCCCCCACTGATATCAAACAGTCAACCGATTTCAGCATAAGCTTTTCCTCCTCGCTATCTGATAAAATAGCAAGCAGCCTCTCCAGAATCAAAGCTGGTCTGGGAGCAGGAGCACAATCAACATTACTACCATCTACAAGAAAGTATCATCAACGTGTTGGCACTGACTGCTGCATGAATAAAATGGGGTGAAGTACAAAGCTGACGAGCAAAAGATACTGAAAGTGAAAAAAGCCTTTTTCCCCCGGCTCTCCTTTAAAAACAATTATTTAATTCAACACATGGCTGAACTAAGTTGATTTTATTTTTGATTTTATTGATTTTATTCTAAGGTGCCTTGGGAGATTTGTACGATAAAGAGCACTACAAATTGTATTACATTGCTATATATTTTAAATGACGACTCAGAAGGAAAAAAACAAATAGTAAAATGCAAGAAGTTCTGCATGAGATATAGTAAGAAGCAAGAGTGATCTACTAATGTTATTTCTAAGAAAAGTGGCACTGCAAGCACTGAATGTCTTACTTAATGCAAATGTATTAAAAAGAGAGGGAAAACAACATGAAAAATAGGTTGAGGCTGAGACACATAAGAAAAAAATTCTGAATTATGTCCACGACAAAGCTGCACGTGTAGCTGTGGCATGTATGATCATTACACAGCTCAGCGAAAGGATCCTAAAATCTTAGGGAAAATCAGTTACCTGCACGATCCCTTCACTGCATGGATTAAAAAGAGGAAGAACCAGGATTAAACAAGGTTTTGCCTAGGCTGGTTTGCAAAGAAAGTGCAACAACGTCACACAGCAGCAACAACAGTGGTGCATAAAACGTTTGACAGCCAACTCTGAATTTACAACCCATTGTTCGGAGATTTTTCACTTATAATCAACACCAAGTCACCGCAGACGCAGAACACATCTGCAGGCTCTGCGAACTCACCCATGCTAACAGCTCACGCAAAGCCAGGGCCTGCTCTCAAAGCACTCCACAAGCACTCGGACACGTGGCAGGTGGATAAATAAGATTCCCCCATTTTACAGGCAGTGAAACTTCAGCGTGGCTTGCACTAAAGCCCCAGCAGTAAATCGGCCGCTGAGCCACAAATCCTAAGTGCTGGGTCTGGATGCCGGGGTGTGCAGCCCTCAAGAGGAGCCTGCTCGGGAGAGCCCTTCCTGGGGAGCCATCCAGAGAAAGCCACGGCTGCAGGACCTGCTCTGCCCGTGGCAGCCACCCAGTTGGGAGAAGCTTTGTGCTTCCCCTGCTCTGTGGAGTCCGGTCTCACCGACACCACTTTGTGGCAGCCACTAGCTCACTCCCTTCTGTGCACCTCAGTACTGAGGGTTCAGTGCAGACTGGCAGTGCCCAGCCCTGAGCTAAAGATCTCAGTGCTACAGGTCCACACTATATTAAAACAATGTTTAAGGAAGCCAAGCCAGAAAATTCACTTTAAAGACAAAGTAAAACACCCGGATTATTGCTCAGTCTTCTGCTATCAGCATGTGCCACCGCCTTCCACAATCAGAGTCAACATTTACAGAGCAGCGTTTTCAACATCACAGCTTCAGTTCACAGACACAAACCTTCACACCTAGAGTTTACAGTAACTTTTGCTCTCACTTCTGGTGATTTCTAGCTCCAGATCTGAGCAGTTTTTGGCACGAGCACCATTCTGAAACAGTGAATGCCTGTGCTATAGGATATTCTGCGAGCTGCTGTAAAGGCAGAAGGGAAGCTGGGGGAGGAAGGGCCTGAATACATCATTCAACTCTATCAGTCACCCTTTAAAGAAAGCATACAATAAAACCTATGTGTCTGAGGGAGCCCACTAATGAGTGAAAAAATCCAGCAAACCAACACATCTGCTAAAACAAGTCCCCTCCCAAATACTCTGCTGTTCCAAGCAAACAACCTGCATATGTTTAAGAAAGGATTAAAAAAAAAAATAATAATAAAAAGAAGTGGAATTCTTCCTTTGTGAACAAAACCAGGTATTTGGAGTTTTTCATGCAGAAGTTCAAGCCATTCCAGGAGATCACACGTTCTTTAATTACAAAATAAAAAATTTCCCTTTTTCCCCCTCTCGTTGCCTCCTGCCTGTCTCCATCTGAAGGACCATCTCAGAGACCCCTCAAATTCCTTTTTGTTGTTGCAAAAGGCAGTGAGACCTGCCCAGCCTGAAGCTCACAGACAGAAGACACCTCCACCCTTCCTGGTTCACTGGCTGCTCATCTCCCTTGCCCTGGAGCACAGCCCACAGCCACAGAACCCACCACAGGGGTTCATAAAAACCTTCGTGCACGGTCCCACCCTTGTCCCCAGCAACAACCATGGCACTTTAAGCATATCTGATATCTGTCCCCAGAGCAGCAGTTTCTGAGGTAACCTCATGTTGCTGAAACTTCTAAGACCCAACATCCTTTCGATGACACCAAGCCTTCCAGGTCCCCTTTGTGGCTTATTCAATGAAGTTACCAATCCTTTGTCACCTTTTAATTTTCTTTCTTTTCTACTCCAGACCTAGAGGGGAAAATGTCTCCACCCAGTTCTGCGACAGCTTGAAACCAGGCTGAATACATTGCAGAGGAAAATAACATTTCTGCCCTTTTCTGCTTTGCGGAGAGCAAGCAGAGGAGTGGTGCTGCAGTCCCTCCCCCCTCCTCCCCTTGAACCCAGCACATATAAACACTGATTCAATTTTCAGCACTAAAAGCTGAGCAAAGGCAGCTTTTTCCTCAAATGTGAGGTGGTAACCGCAAAGGATGTAGCACACTCTCTCTGAAGGTGAGCAGTGAGGCATAATGAAGTCCATGCCTCACCCATCCCGGTTCCCACTAACCCAAGGCAGCTGAAAGGTGCAAGAGCTCTTGCAGATTAATAATTTAATGATTATATATAACAGAACAACATCATCTGACAAAGACAGCATTATAAACTACATCAGGCCTCACAGTTATTACTTGCCCCCCCCCCCCCCCCCCCCCCCCTTATCTGTAGCCTATAAATGGCTAACAGGGAATAGAACTGTTCCTTATCACCAACAACAGAGGCTCTGTGGACCTTCATGCCATCTCCTGGAACACCGAATGCCAGATTCAAGCCTGATAATCCAGGAGCCTGATAGCAAGACATTGGGAAACTGCTAATAAGGCTGCAGTTCTGGTTCACAAGGAACAAGCAAAGTAGTGTTAGGGACCTGGTTTGTATGTCATGTACAGGGCAAAAGCCAAGCATTCCCTCCAAATGAGTCCAGTACGGTAGGCAGAAGAAGGAGACAGTAAAATACAGTTTAAATTTTATTTCTGGATGGCTGCCTATCTACTGGACAGCCAAGAACCAGTCTCAAGAGAGACTGTTTGCACAATTACTGAACTTAGCAAGCACTAAAAAGTTCACAAGAAAACCCTTCTCTGGGAGATTTCTGAACTAGAAGTGCTGGATACGCTTAGAGAAACGTATCCATGTAGCACGGACACTACCTGAAAATTCCGGATCAATTTTCATTCTTTCCTTTCATCTGTCTCCCCTGCTTTTACCAACCACTCCAATGCCACTTGATCGCTTGTCCAGCAGAGAATTGCAGCACGTCAGTACTGCTTTACTACCTTCCAGTTCACTCTGCAAGTCATTCATACCAGACCCTTCATCCAGTAATATGAGAACAATAACTAAAACAGGAAGGTATTGTTTGGGTTGTGATTCTTCTACAGGAAATGGAAATTGATACATATGGAATGGTGCAAGAGAAGCCTAGAAATAGCACACATGGCCACAAAAACCCAAAGTAAAAATCCCCCTTAAGACCAACAAAGTATTCTACACATTTCAGGATACAGAAGCAGCCCATGGGTAACACTGCCTGCATTGTGAGAGGATGTCTCAAGGTAGCCTACAGTCTTTCCAAAACCTGCATTACTTTTGGAGAGAAACCATAGCTCAGCTAGGAAGACAAAAGAAAGGTCAGACCTGCAACTCAGTCATTTTTATGAACCTTCTAGGAATATCCAGCTTTGTGGTATACGGCTGGCTGGGACACAGCAGTGTAAGGGATTAAGCAAGAGGGAACAGGACTTCTACAAATCCACACTGTGATTATCTTCCCACAGAATTTATAGACTGGGCTTTCAAGAGGGCTCAGCACTCAGCAGCTGCCTTTGGGGCATCAACCTGACTGGAGCTACTGGGTATGGAGTATTTCCAAAAATCCATTTAGAAACTTGAATGGTGACCAGGTTGTTCTGAAAAATCTGGTTACAGCTGATAGTTGGGATCATTTATGAAATTCTGTCTGTTGACCTCCAGTACAAATAAGGAGTAATAATAAATAATATCCCCTAAGCAAGAACAAATCTCCAGCTTTCTAGCAACAATCCTAAAAGTACAGTTGTACCTTCAGTTACACCACAACACATCACAGTGAAACACACAGCACAAACACCCCGAACAAGCAACTACTTATTGAAATGGCAATTCCTTAAATGCCACAGATCCTTCTAGTTCAACTATCATTCAAGGCCATCTCTGAGAGGTAGTGATGGGTTTTCTGTATCTTTCATGAGCTTACTCTGTAGAATGGTCACTAGAAACAAAATGTTTCTTGGACTGTACTTCCATACAGCAACACACTTGTTTAGGTTCCCACCTCACATTCGTTCAGCACACACATATTCAGTACTGCTCTGCTCCTGAAAGGGACTGTCACCATGCACTTGCCTCTGTCACTTTTTCTTCCAAGAATGCTCATTTCTCTCAGCAGTTTATATAACCATGACTGTTTTTTGCAACAGCCGCTTTGAGAAGCTAGCACAAGCCTGGGAACACAGGATTAAATTAGGCCATAGAGAGCCTAGAAGCAGAGATCACTGGTCCTAATTCACCACTGAATTATGCTGACTTTACACAGTGGCAAATGGAATGTGAGGCAAAGTGGATGAGGGCCGGAAGGCACCGAAGGAAACGCTGTATGGAGTCTGACTCAGTGCAGGGCAGGGAGGAACCAAGCTCACTGCTCCTCTACAAGTTTGACATCTCGTTTTAGTCCTCTTTTGGCAAGACAGTGATAAGCTTAAATGAACAATGTTTTGAACCCTGAGCATGTTCTTCATCATTTTACAACCATTGTGGGACTGAGCAAACTAGTTTTAATCAAGTAGCAACAGTACTTCTTAAATATATGCTGCTGTGGTGTGTTGCTTATTGCACAGATGTGCCTCTTCCCATGACAAAGGGTGACCGAATCCTCTGACAGCAGAGGGACATCTGATCTAAGGCATGTCTGCCACCAGAGCAGCCTCGGGGCACAGGCCTGCTCTTCCCTCTCTCCTCAAACCATCCCCCCAGCCCCTGGGGAATGGCTGCAGCCCAGAGTTCTCCCCTTCCCATCCCCTCCATTAGCAATGCTTTATGATTCATCTTCCTCTGAGCAGTTGCTGTCTCCCAAAGGAAAAGATCAAACTCCCTCTCCTTCCCAGCTCAGCTCCAATAAATAAATAAATACATGTACTGAAAAAAAATTTAGTGAAGGAGGAGAAGGGAGGAAGCTGGGGAGTTCCTGGACCTCACCAAGGCTCGTCAGACAACTGCAGAAGGTTCCTCAGCTGTTTCCAGAGACATCAACGAGAAAAGATTTCCAGCTGTCCCTCATTAAAACTGGCCGAAATACTTGCTTAAATGTTAGTGTGCCTGTGTGTCCTAATTTAAATTAAGGTGCACTTGGTCCTTACTTCAGTATCTTCCTCCTTTAAACCTCAGCTCCCCAGCCACTACCAAATCTACCTTCATTTTACACTCCTGCTATTTTCCACTCTAATCAGCACCGATTTCCCTGTAACACGTTTGTATGCTCCTGGACGTTCTGGTATACGAATGACATCCAGGACAGTCCTCTCCCTGTGCCACTGGACAAGGCTGCAGCTCTCAGTGTATGATGTATTACACATCAGTAATGTGTCCATGGTAAAGGGAACTGATACATACCACAGTTAGGGAAACACAGCTCTCCATGACACTGAGAAAGGGGCTTTGTGTGCTCTGCTTTTAAACATCTCCAACACCAGAGCCCTCATGCCTTTCTCTGAGACTTGACCCCCTCCCAAAACAGTCTTTTCAGCCTACACTTCCACATTCAAAATTTTTTCATCTCCCAGACACTCACTTAGGCAAGCACAGATTTGATTACTGATTTAGCTTTTGCTACAAATGTAAGGGAAAACCTACCTTTGAGTAGGAAAGGTTGGGAACGCTGTGTAACACACCACTAAAGCAGTTTGCATTATTGTCATTACAGCTTGATCCTATCTAGTCAGCCCATCTATTTGGCTGGGATACGGCTTTTTATTTGCACTAAATCAAAGGGAATGGCGAGTGCTCTTTGCAGAACTATCTAAAACTTCTTATAATTCAAAGGCTGCACTGTAGGAAGAGTGATGAGGGAGAGCAGGGACTGTGCGGCGAATGACAGGTGGCAGACTGTTGTTTGGTACCTACCAAATTACTCTGCTGCTCCCAGGGCTGCCTTGGCATTTCATTATCCCAACTCTCTCCTGGAAGGATGCGGACATAAATTCACACCTCATGTCCTGGTTTCCGTCAAACTGAGTAAGAGTGCAAATGCTGGCACCGACCGGGAATGCCAAGCAGGGCTTGGCATGCTAGAACAAACTCTCAGCTGTGGTCTTTGCCAGCTACCTGCATTTATCATTGTAATGGCCTGCCAGACAGGACTTGGCAAGCGACGGAGGAGGGCGGGAGGAGGAGGGCCAGGCTCTGCACTGCCAAGCAATTCATTCCTGTAGCTCCTGCCATCACTGTACCAGCAGGGCAACCTTCATTTTATTTTATCTTTTAACCAATTATGTGTCACCCAAATCCCACCTGCAGCTTTCTCCAGCACAAATGGCTATAAATCACAGTTCAGAGACCAAGAGGGTTTTGCAAGACATTTGATTTCGTAAAAAGGTCACTGTCTGTCTGAGGATTGCTGCAGTTCAAAAACGAACCTGCATTGGCAGACAGGGAAGGAACCGCTTCCATCGTCTGTTGCATGTTGTCAGATAATATTAGAACAATTAGGGAGGCCAACAATGGCAGGATCATTAGGATTCAGCTGAACCAAAGCACTGATAAAAATTCAGTGAAATATCTCCTCCTTTCAATTTTTGAAGAAAACATAATCAAATCAATAAAAAAGGGAAAATTGCATGAGCACACCAGGAACATTCAACATAACCACCTTGAGCAGACAAGCAGAATACATGCCTGCCATCACTGCTCCAATCTGCAGCCTGCTCCAATCTGCCTGGCCATTCCAGAGCTTAAACCCCAGCTTTGCTATTTCTCAGAGAACTACTCTGTGGTCTCAGACCACTCGGCATGGTCTGCTCTCTAGGAAAAATGCTGTATTCTTGTTTTTAATCCATGCACTGGATACAGAGTGGACCCTGTATAGAATTTTAGGTGAAGCATATCACAGAGCAAACATTTAAGGCTGCTCAAAAATTATTTGACACTGATGCTGTTCTGGACACCCTTAGCGTCCATCCCTTTCTTGCAGGTGACATGTCATACCAGACAGCCCTGACAAACCAGCATCAAATTCTCTGAAAAGCATCAGGTTAACTGCAGCGAGTACATGAGACACAGCGAAGATTGCATCGTCCTCCTAGCCCAGACCATGGCATGTGACACACGGACATCCCTCTGACAGAATTTCCCAGTTACGGATGCAATCCTGACTTGGCCTTTTCCTGGGCCTGGGGGGTCAGGGAGCTTATCAGGAAGGCGGCTCTTGTCTGCTGCCATTGAAACTTGCTGTCTTACCCACAGCAACCTCAAAGGAGTGCCTCTGCAGAAGGCTCTTTTGTTGTTGTTGTTTCTAATTCACTGCTCCAAAATATTTCTTGGCTGCATCCCAGGGCTGAAGCCTTATCTGCCCATCCCCCCGGCAGACACAGAGCAGCTGCAGAGGCTTATCACAGTTGCCTGTCCACTGAGTTTACAAATTAACACCCTATCGAGGCTGCACGAGGGCTGATTAATCAGAGAGAGGCAGTCTGAGGGCCTTTATCACCATAAGCGGCTGCTGGGAGAGAAGTCACAAATCTCTCAGGAGGCCAGAGATGCCTTACAAATGAAAGAGCAGGAGGCCAGAGAGGAGGAGGGCACAGTGGTAGGGGAAGCAGATATTTTAGAGATAGTGGTGGTGGAGGTAATGGAGCGGTGGGAGGGGGGGAGCTGCAGGCAAACGCCAGTACATTATGACAGCTAAAAAAAAAAAAAGATAATTAACAGCCTATACCTCATGATTCTAGCTTTCCCTCCCTGGGCTATAATTTAGCCTATTGCTCCTTTGCTCCAGAGGACAATAAACATTTATTATGTTAAACACATAACTGTGCGGCACAAAAGCACCGTTCTTTCCCAGGTCCACTCCTTGCACAGCTGTGCAACCCAGGAGGACGGGGCTGCTGAAGTGGGCTGCCCTCTCATAAAGAAGATTACTCGGTTTGAACACAAAGCACATCCCTGGCTACACCCAGGGCTGTAGCGTGCTGAATGTGTTCATGCTGAATGTGTTCATACTTAATGTGAAGGCAAATCCCAGGAAACTGAGAGCTCTTGGATGGGTGCACTGGCCCACCAGCACCTGGCAAGCATAGGATGTGCCCGGGTATGGGAGCATTGGCAGGCGGGAGCAGCTCCTGCAGAGATCGTGTGGTTCACCACCTCAGAAGTATCTCCTCTTTTTAATTCAGCAGCCTTGCTAAGAGGTTTACTGGGAAATTTTCAATCCCAGCAGAATTACGTGTAGCAGAGATTCTTATTACAACATGAATATTACAGTCATGTGAGTCTTACAGGAGCAGCGCTGGCCCTGCCCCCTCCGAGCACTTCAGCTGCTGTAAGATCACAGAGATTTAAGAAGATTTGCCTCTGCTAGCGGACTGTGGTTTAGACACTGGTCTCCTTTACTTCAGTGCTAGTACCTGCTGCAGCCCTCCAGCTTCGTGCTTGTGGCAGGACAATGCAAAATAATTATTAACGCCAAGGGGACTCACACTAAAAAGATTTAAAATCTAATATATCTTTAAAGGAAACCCATTTGGACATCTGTGTACATTTGTCAACATTCATTTCTAATTTTAAGTCTTCAAGTTTAATCCTTGAGACCAAGACACACAGCTGGATTTTTCCTTTGAAGTGTAATATGTATGGAAGCTGAGATTCCTATGCAGCAACATGACTCCCGAAGGTAAAACTTTAATAAAAATGCTACCAACATGAAGACATTCATAAGCAAACACTGCAACCACCTCCTGTCCAGTGCTTTCTATTAACACATCAGTAAAGAATTTAACAAATAACCTCTGGATAAAAGTGTCATTCACTGCAGCTTTACCACCAACAGCGCCGAGTGTGTGCATGCACGATCTTGGGGAATGGCCATTCCCATTTTGCCCATGGAAATTGCAGAAATAGAGGGATGCCACAGCCTAACTCAACATCTTCAGACTAGCTCTTTTCAGACAGCACCAGAAAGCAAAATCTAACAAAAATGAATGATCATCTGCCTTCTCTTCCTCTCCTGATCCAATGAGAAAACTATTTCCCGAACCACCTGGATTATTGGTCTAGGAACCCTTGCAGATGCCCAGTTTTAACACTATCCATTAGGTTAATTAGAACTGGGCGAGTAGATGCTGAGTATGAGCCCAGGAAAGGAAAGACAGCTTTTTTATTTGAGAACTCCCTGCCAGGCTCTGTGAAGCAGACAGCTGCCCAAGGTCTTCTCATAGCTCTCCTCCGCCAACAGACACTAGATTAATTTGAGCTGGACTGGACCCCCACTCGTTATGTTCAGCAGACCTCGGGTAATCAGATGGAGAAGCTACAGGACGACGACACCTCCCGTCACCCCCATCACATATCAGCAACTCTATACATGAAGGAAACATCAAATATTCAATAGGTAAACAATACGAATGCAGTAATCCCAAAACATGGTGAAATTCTAGAAGCTGTCTCTCTGGTGTTTATTAGATTGACTCTTTTAACTTCATTATCAAGTCTGCCCATCAACCCTTCTCCCTCTGTCTTATGTCTCGTGTTTCTACATTTTAGGGAAAAAAAAAAAGCCTCTGTTGGACTCCCTTTCCCCACAGCTCTGTTCCCTCGGTTGGACACCCTCACCCACAACAGAAAGCGCACCACAGGGTGCATGAGTATGTAAAGACCCAACAGATGGGATTAGGAACACCTTAAAAAAGGACAGCAAAGAAATTTCCCTACAAATGGAGGCTGCAGAGGAAAAAATTTGGAAGGAAGCCTATGGTTCACATCTGCAAAGCATCTGGCTTCCTATCCCTCACTCATTCAAGGGCAGTGAAGTGCACTCACCCACTTTCTACAGAGAAGGGTCACCAAGCTTTTCTCCTGTGATATACAATAAGTCAAGAAAGAAGCTCTCATTGTTGTACCTTGACTAAATACAGCAATAACTGACCTCATATTCTGTATAAGAAGGTGGTGAATGGGGCAGTCCCCCATTTGCAGCCAACATATAATCTGTCTTCTCCAATTAGATATGCTTTGCAACAAATGTGGTGGATCCATTTATTTCCATACTGCAATAATGCAGATAAATCCAACTTTGGCTCCAGTCCCACTGCTTTCAAAGCTGGGGCTCTGCATTTACAATCGCTGCCCTTTTTTTTTTTTTTTTTCCCCCCTTTTTTCCCCTCCTTTCTGCTGCAAAATGTCACCAATTTACTTTAGCCTGGGGGCCCATTTCGAGTTTTACCACTAATATACGAGAAATGCATTTTTCAAGCTGTTACCACTTAACTGTACTGATATCAGCCACTCAGGGGACACAATATTGTTTACACATCCTGCTCTATGGAATAAGCACGGATGCCAAAACTCTGCCTGGGTTGTGAAGGAGACGTTTACTCTCTGTTTTATGAGATTTCCTCGATTTGTGGCTGCCTCAATGGTCGTAAAAACAGCTGTAAATCAAAAGAGCACCACAAAATTGCAATAACAACTGTCGAACTCGGCTCTAAAAAGCATAACTCCCAGCACCAGAAGGTGGAAGGCTTTTTTCTGATTTAATACCAGGTGTGGGGGAGCCCTAGCAAGTCTACGTGCAGCACTGTGTCTGCCCACAGCCACCCCCACACGAGCTCAGCCAAACCCCTCTATTTTGGCTGCTCCCCTATCACTCGCCCCTACTCTGCCCCACGTAGTTCCTTCCGGCGCCTTTCCTCCTCTTTTCCAGAAAACAGAAGTCTTTTTCAAATGCCTGGAGAACGCTTATACAAATAACTGCTGAATGCACAGCCCTGTTTAAAGCATTAAAATAGACAGAAAGCGAGCCCAGTGTTGAACATGGCTGTGCTCTTGAATTGTGGCTGCTCTGCAGGACGGCGATGGCTTTAGCAGATGACCTCGGCCTGTCACCTTGCTGCTGGCCTGCCTGGGAGAGCCCAAATTCCTGCACAGTCTCTCGGCCCAGTTTTTAGGGAGTGGAGTGAAGGAGGAGAGGGCTGGTGAGAAATGAGTTATTAACAACTGTCTTCTGGGAGCTGATTTGAGCTAAAATGGTTCCCGAATAGGCAGCTCCATTTGAGCCTCCAGCGAGGACTGGCCAAGCAGCAGATACATGAATTCAAAAGTTTGTTACTCTGTGCCACTGGCTATAGTCCAAACCAAAGAGAGAGTTTCACCCGTGGGTAAAACAGCCTTCCTGGATTTTTCCATGCCCCATTCCAGTTGCTTTCACAAACAATCTTCTCATCCTTGTCTCCAAAAATCCTAAAAGACTCTCAGTTCCTGCATCTCGCCACCCCTCCCCGCAATCTAAGACTAACTTGGCCAACAACAAACTCCCTTCAGCACCTCCCAGCTCTGAGGAACCAGCTGTGGCACCAACAGCCACACTATAAACCCTGGGCCAACAGAGTTACCCAGGCTCTTTGTGCCCTCTGTCCAAAGCACGAAAAGCTTTTCTGGCCTCACCAGCCAGGCCTTCATTCTCTTTTTCAAATTTCCTCTTAAATCAAACTTCTTTCATGGCATTTAAATAACCCAATTTTCTCCATTACAGAAAGAGAACTGTATGTGAATAAGCCAAAGTATGTGAAGAAATGATGAGAGAAAGTTCATGGGAAGTAAGTCTAGCCAGTGCTCATCTCAGTTTTTCTATCATCTGCAGCAGACTAAAATACACTTGAGTTCCAGTGTGTTACTGTATCTGTGTCTGGCGGTGTGTTTTTCCAGATGCACATCCTAATTATGCTCTTCAAGCAAATGCCCTGTGGAGCAGGGTAGCAGAAGAGAAAACCTCTTTACAGTCACCACCATGCTGTGATCCATTCTGGACAGGAACTCCCCCCTGCATTGAGAGGACAATTTAATTTCCATGGACCACTTGATGCGAAGGGAAAAGGATCTATATTCTTTTGTCTGAACCCCACAAAGTGTCAGCCCTTCTTTTCCCATTCTTCTAGTAGATGTGTACATTCACATTCTTGAGAAAATCCCCAATAGATGGGAACAGTCTTTCACTTCCAATACATTATGCCTCCCTGCTATAATCTTTTCCTTCTTGTACAATGCCTCTTGACTTTCCTTTGGCTCTTTTCTTTGCAATTTTTCCTTTATGAATACAATCAGAGAGACAAAACAAAAAAATCCCCCAAACCTAAATGGACAAAAAATGTCATTCAGAGCCTTTGCAAATGATGTTACTGGCAATTCCAGTTGAGAAACCATCTGTACAGACATGAACTGATCTGACATAGGGAACAGCTAGTTTTATTTCAAAAGCTCTGTGTTCTTAACATTCTGGGTACAGGAACTCTACAGGACAGCTAAAGCTAATAGGGTGAGTATGTGATCAGCTACACCCAAGCAGCTCTTCCAAAGTTACTTCTTTTGTACTACAGCGAGTATTTGGGTGGGGTTGCAAAAACTATTAAAGCAGTCAAATGCATACCATGCCAACAGCTGACCACAAAACCAGGCCATTTCCTCACACACAAACTATAAGAAACATCTCCAGTAATTGTCTTGTATCAGTAACCAACTATTTCCAACAAAAACATGGTTCTGCTCCATTTGGAGTCTGGCGGTTCTCAAGAAGGATGGAAGGCTGTAAGCGTAGATGCATGACTCGTACTGGAAAGGTGGTGTAGCAGGACACACCATCTAACAGCAATTGCTTTGATGAGGCATAATTGCAGGGCAATTACTAGGTTAATTTTCCATATATACCAGTACCATTTCACCCATAAAGTTTCATTTGCCTGCGGCAAAGGATAGATGTCTGTCTGTTTTGTGTTCTAAGACTCTCTACTGTGTTTGTTCATGGATCTGTGAGTATGCAAAGCACCACTCATCTGGCTTTGCTCTTCTCCTTTCATGGTGGTGTCTGAGGGTGAAATGTTTTTTCAGTCCCTGACTAACGCTTGCCATGCTCAGCCACCAGCTGGAGAGTTTCCAGCACACTCACAGACATAGCTTGCCTTCTTGTTGCCACAGGCATGGCCATGGCTCTGGGCAGGAAAGCTGTCCAGTTGGAGGAGGAACACCACTGGTGTGTGTTCAACCACCAGCTTTGCATGGGAGATGCTTTTGGAAGGAACAGCAGAGTAAGCTGTACTCGACCTTTCTCTGGCTGACCATCTGTTCGTCGGCCAAGGCATCAACAACTCTATTCAGCTGTCAGGTCATTTACCCCTCCAGACAACTGTACCTCCAGGAGCTGAGCGCTGGGCTCCTGTGGCTTGGTCCTGGCTCACCTCCCTTTGGACTCTTTGTGGCAGGACTGGCTGAAGCCACTGCCCTTTCCCTGCCTCTCTTCCAAAGTCCCACAACAGTTAGCAGCTCACTTCACCGGAGTTTATTTCTGAACCGGAGGTACAAATGGAGCATTTTAAGAAACCTTTGTGATTTTAGCCCAGACATGACTGTGCCTGCTTAGTAAGGAGATGAAAAGCTTACAGTGAAGAAAGAGGCAGAATAATCCTGCATGTTAATACACAGTGACTAACACTTTCCTGGTGACAATCTCCTTGTAGTCTCTGCAGAGGGATGTGTGTAATGATCCTCCAGAGACACTATCTTGAAAATGCACAAAAGGCTCTGATCAGACCTCAGCATCTCCCGATTAGCTTAGTGAGAGCAGTGGAAGGGATATAAATTTTCTAGAAAGTGCATTCAGAAAAGCACTTGATCAAATGCTTAGCTCCATGTGTGTGCTTAACCTCACTATACCTGAAGCACTTTCCTAAACCAACTCCTTGTTTATTCCTTCTGTGAAAAATAAAATGGTGGAAAGATCTCCAAAAACAAAAATGTAGACCTGAACAGTCAACAGTTTAGGAAAATTCTTAATTTCTGTGGCTTTCGGCTTATCAGTAAAACAATTTGGAAGCGCTGACTCTGGCAAATTGGAGGAGGAAATAAATAGAAAATAAAGAAAAATAGCCAGAGTGGATAAGGCTGTGTTATCATAAACATAGCCTAGGTTAGTGCAAAGCAAATGTATGTACCTGTTGTTGAGTTTAATCTTTCTGAGATTTTATTGGTTTTCCTTTCCTAAAACAATACCACATACACCTTGACAAATCCAGCATGCTGCAGCTTCTCTATGTTGAGCAGACTGCAGAAAATGGAATTTTTCTTTCCCATTTGCCTCCTGGTCTCGCTGCTGCTGCTCCCCATGAACACACTTGCAAGCCCTTCCCCTGTGCCCTGGCTGGTGCTGGCTCCTGGACTCGGAGCAGATGGCTGACGGAGCCAGGACTGCTGTTTCCTACGCACTTCAGCGCTTCCAATCAGACCTTGGTGTCTCCTGCCTAGCTCTGCAAGAACACAAAGCAAAAGGTGCAGCAGTTCTACACCCAATGAGCCAAAGCCACTTTTTAAGCTCATTTAAAATATCGTTTGACTAGGTATTTCTCAAAATAGGCACTTACAAGCACAGGCTAAATAAGAGCAGCAAAAAATAATCTAGGGCACCTAAACACTTTGGATTTTTAATTTTCCCCCCAAACATGTCTATTCCAACTTTATCATTTTGGACAACACAAGACCATAAGCACAATTCTATCAAACTAAGCTCCCCTCAAGCACAACCAAGGAAATGTTTGGTTTTCTACATCCAGTCCAAAGCTTTCAGGTCCCAAGACTTACTGCTGTATGGAAGTAATGCAAAGAAGGCGATCCCTATGCCTCCACCTTAATCTCCAGACACGTAATTCCAGAGCCCCAAGCCCTCCTCCAGCAACAGAGAGCAGCCTGAAGCATGTTCTGAGCTGGGTACTCACAAACAACCACTGTGGGTTTTGTTGTCTTTATTATGAACACTTCAGGGCAATGACCACCTTTAATTTGTGCCTTCCATAACATCAAACATGATATTAAAACCTCAGAAATAGTTGTGCTTGTGCATGATATCCTGAAGGCTTTTTTTCTCTAAACCACTTCCAGCATGTACAGACAAAAGAAATAATGTCATCCCGCCTCCAACACTCCCAGCCATCAGAGGCAACGTTAACCATAACTTTGCTTCTGCTCCACATGAGTGTTTCAGTGCCTTACAAATAAGCACCTTATTCAAAGCTCTCTCCCCAATTTATTTCACTCCAAAAAAGGAGACAGATGGTAGAAGACAGAGGGTTTTACAGTAAGAGGGGTTGGATTTTTTCTTTCCTCTTCATTTGTTCCCTGTGCTGTTTCTTATCCTTGGGGACCTGGAGTTTCTTTTGATAGCACTGTGCTGCCTAATAAACACACATACAAGCACAGTCACAAGTATACATCTATCATCAAAGAGCCCTTCTTGTCTCCACTCCCCACAAAGTTGATTAATGATTACGTGTTTAACACATACATTATACATGGGAGGGGGAGACGAAGAGGGTAAATCCAAGCCCCTGTATACATTTACATATATTTACATACTCACATATAAAAAGCAGAGGAAAGCAAAAGAGGGCTATTCCCATTGGGACAAAAATCCATTTTGGTAAACATACCTCCTAGCTCCCATTTTTAAAAATACAAAGGCAAAGGGAAGGCTCTACCTGGCCTGAGGAAGAAACTGAAGCATGAGCAAGCAGCCTTGTTTGGCTCCTGCAGTTCAACCCCAACACGGAACTGGTAACTGTTATCAGCAGTCACACCACCTATGGTTTGTAAATGGGATCTAACAGCTGCAACCCAGTTTGAGAGAAAGGAAAGGGGTTTAAGTTTTAAGGGTGCTCCTGGTTTGTATTATTAATTCATACAGCTAAAATCCCAGCTTACCTAGCAAAAAATAAAGTAATTAATTCAATTAAATGGCACCTTTATGTACAAAGAAAAGGAAAGTCTATCCTGTCAGATCAGTCAATACCCCAAGGTACTGGGAGCATTTAATGGACTGCAACATAGGGTGAGTACACATCAACCCCAAAGCCAGGCCTGACCCTGAACACAGATGAAGAAGAGATGTGGAACGGTACAACATGGCAAACTTCCTTCTCCATCCTTCCAGGCTGAGCCAACCCTTGGACCTGGATAGCTGCCCATGTAAAATAAAGCTGCCTGAAGGCTGCTTTAATCATGCTGACTGCCAGTGGTCTTAAGCAATTGTTCCAGCAGCTGGGGGAGCAGTGCCATGGTAAAGGACTCCCCTGACAAAGTCCCTTCTGGCAGCTGGGACAAAGCTGGCACTGAAACCGCTATTGTGGCTCTCTGCTCTCCAAAGTGTCCCTGTGCAGAGTTAATCTTCCAGCCACTCGCTCTGCTGGTTTTCAGACATCTTTGCAAGGTTCAGATTTAATACGGGGCTCTTGTGGCACACCAGTGGCATTAACCTCTGCTGAACTGATCATACCAGCTTTCTTTCTGCTCATCCAGCTCCACCAGCTGTAGCCACAGCACAAGAAGACATGGTGAGAGCAGTGGCCACCGACAATGTTTTTAAAAACATACTTGCCTAGTATCAATCCTGAAGAGTGGGAGGGATCAATTGAGGGATCAACTGATGAAATGTTAGGAAAGAAAACCTTCCATACACAGGGCTGCTTGCAGTCCTAAGGCTGTGGCAGCTGGCCAGACAGAAAGCTCAAGTACCAAGAAGGCAAAAATAAGGAACTTTATTTTTTTTCACTTCTTTTTTACCCTGTAACCTTTTGACTCTGAATCATGACGACTGACTCTATGACTTTACACTTTCTACTACAGTAAGGCTCAGGGCTGGCACTAAAGAAGTCACTTTCTTCCATCTGCTCATCTCTTATTTCAAATATAAGCATTTTCTTCAGCTGTACAAGAGTGGAAGAAATTTGTCTTGAGTTTTTCAAATAGAAAAATTCACAACTGTTCAGGAAGTCCCAGCTAAGACACTCCATTGAAATTCAGATAATTGCCAGCATTCATTTTCTCACCTGTATCCCCTCCCTTGCTTCCTGATCTCCCCAAGTCCTTGCAGACCAGGTTCTTTCAATACACTTCACCACACCACAAACTGAAGTGGATTTAGACAATTGCCACAAATACATCCTAACATAAATCTGCAGAAGCCACTGTGAAGTATTCCATTCTTTTGTGCTGAAATGAAGGAGTCCAGGGTGGAATTGGAGTCATGATCCATGGCAGCAAATCCTTCTGGTGTGCCAGGTTGCCACGTATCAACACCAGCTGCAGGGCCAGGGCTCGCATCAGCTCGGCACACTTGTTTTCATGAGCCCACTTTATCACTGTCTCATATAAACCCAAGCATACTTCTTTTGCATTGCTACTGCAGCATTTTGTGGTGGATATTTCACATCTACCTGGGCTACAGCCAGGAGATCCAGTCTTTATAACAGGGAAGTAATTAATAAAGAAATACAGCTCTATCAAAGTGCTCTTTGTTCACCTCCTCTAGTACAAACATATTACCTGATCTCAGCCAGTGCTTATCTGTTTCCCAAAACCATCTCCACAAAATGGAAAGAAAAGCATGGTAAAATATAAAAAATACTAAGCTATCAGTTCCCAGTCTAGAGGGAGTGAGCCATATCTGGCTTATCTGAGCTCATATCTAGCTGGCCTCTGAACCAGAGCCAGACTTCTGAGATGACAGGTAAGAATTTAGACACTTCTGATTCTGAGACAATGAAAATGATCACATGAAAGGTGTCGTGACTCAGGCGAGATATCAGGATCATGTTCCTTGTACCCCTCCTGGCAGATGGAAGTCAGTCACTGTGGTGTTCCAAAAGCAGCAGTGGCTCATGCCCATGTTTATGAGCGCAGTGAAATGGGTTATGGTGTCAAACATGGGCTAAGTGACCTATAGCTGAACGTGCTGCCTGCTTCATTATCTTGCCTGTGTCCAGGTGTTTGAAAAGCACTATGATC
This sequence comes from Corvus moneduloides, assembly GCF_009650955.1. NCBI lineage: Eukaryota > Metazoa > Chordata > Aves > Passeriformes > Corvidae > Corvus > Corvus moneduloides. The sequence continues at coordinate 7,833,168 of NC_045493.1, forward strand.
AAATTCACTTTTATCTTCCCTGCTTCTAGATTTCAAGTTCTTTTACTTCAAACTGACACTTACTCTGGAGACTGTTCAACATTGCATGGCTGAAGCCTCAAGACTCTCTGCTGTCTCCTGAGGCAAACCTCTTGCACAACTCTGGCAGCAGAAAAATGACTCAACTTTCAGACTCTGGGGACTTTGGGGTTGAAGAAATGACAAACCATGCATGAAAACACCGTGATCGTGATCGCTCTTTGCACCTTTTAAAGCAGGGAGGTGTCACAGAACAAAATCCAAAAAGCCAACAAGAGACTCACTGAAGAGTGTGTAAGACAAGGAAAGCACCACAGCTACTAAACAGGTACCAGCACTCCTGCACTTGGCCTGAAGACAAGGTTACAGCTCCAGCTCATTTTTAAATCAAAGAGATTTTGAACTATCTTAAGGCACGGATTTCTTGAAAATATGAGGCATGACTGGAAGATCTCCAAATACAGTTTGAAACAAAGATTTTGCTCTGTAGAATAACTTTAGGGAGCTGTTATCTTTGTTGTGCCACCCTGCCAAAACATAAAAGCCATATAAAACTGCAGGTGGGATAAGGGCCATCTTCATCCTGCTGTTGGGTAGGTAGCCAAGAACAATGCCCCACAGTAACCACACCTAAGACATGTTTCAAGAGGCAGTGGTGAAAAGCAGGGCATGAGACAGCAAAAGGGGTACATCAAGCTGATGTACAGAAAAAAAATCGGGGTTATCAGATTCGAGGTTTGGGATTATTTCACGTTGTACACAGAGAGAGGCTTGTGAGTTCACATTAAACACAAACATGAGGAAGTGATCCTTCAATGGTCTGGGATCTTGCCTTGGAGGGAGCAATGGGGGTGAGCACAAGGTGACCCAAGAGAAGCGCATTCAACCCTTCCCTGGTGCCCGAGCCAGAGCTTTGGAAGGAATGCCAACAAATGCATGGGAACAATGTGTTGTGCTGCCAGCGTGGCTGCACTGCTGCTCTCTCCAGCCATGTGAACCAGAGCCCCAGAGACTGCTGCAGGGACATTCCTCACTACACAGAGACAAATTGAATACACAAAAACATGGGCGGGGAAAAAAAGAAAAGCCTCATGATACAGGATGGGCAGAAGTTTCCCTGCTGCTAGTGCCTTTGGTGGGCAGTGAATCCAGAATGAAATGAAGCCAAACTAGTAAGAAGCAAAGAGCATACAATGGAGCACTGTTACTGAGATATCCAAGAGACCAAGCAAGGTCTAAAGCTCACAGATTACAGCACAGGATAACGTGACAGAGTCGGCAAGATACTCCAGTGCAGAAGTTACTCAAACCTTGACATTTTGACTTTGAAATCCTGTTCAAATATGGGTTTCTCTACAGCTACAAAAGCAACGAAAAAATTTCATAGCCATGTCTCAAAAACCCCTGATCTGCAGCACAGAATCCTTTTTTCCCCACCAGGTTTGTACAGAACCTAGTGTGGTGAAATCCTGGTCTGCCACTCAGGCTTTCAGGTATGGCTAGAATGCAGAGAGTAATAAAAATACCCACCCTTGAAATAACAATCTTGAAAAAAACATTGCCCTTGGTCCTGCAGATACCCCTGTAATAATCTCCACCATAAATTGAAACTGCTACCATTGCACCAGGAAGTGCTGGAAATATTTAGTGCTACTGTTATCAACCTGGGTTTAGTTTCATTAGTAGTCGAGACATGTGGTAATGAAGAACCCATCCAATTCTCTATCTCTGTTAGTGGTACACTTCATGGGCTCATGGAAAGCACACATAAAGCCGTTATCTCTGACAGGAATGGACACATGTGTGCATGTCCCAGATTTGGAAACTGCACTGCAGCAAATGCAGCCTTCATGTCACTCAACTGCATAGCTTAGAATTTTACATTTTAATTTTTTTGATGTCTAGGGAGATTAAAATGAGAACTGGCAGCATGTGCAAGGGATACTGCACTTTGAATGTCTTATCTATAGTGATTCAGGCTTCCCGGAGCTCCAGATGAAGCAGGTTTTTCACGATGGAAGAAACCACATTACATTGCTCCCTAGGAAGTGAAACAAAACAATAAAGGACGGTTAATCTCTTCTCTAATTCTGCTCTGTGGGACAACTCCTTCAGCAAGCAGCGCCTGGCTGTATCTACCTGGGAGGGGGTCATTTTACTTCGGCTTCCTCTTCTGCTTCCCTCTGTCCCTGGGAGCGCTCTGTCTCCCTGCTGCATCTTTCAATGGCTTTATCAGAGCTTGCACCAACTCAAGCGTGAGAAGTAGCTCTGGGCCCAGCAGGGAGAGGAGGGGGAGTGTGTCTGTGTGTGCCGCGGGGGGGGGGGGAGAGAGGGGAAGACGAGGGAGGAAATGTTATTCTGTCCTTTGTCTTTTCAACAATTTCTTTTTAATGCAACTTGCAGAGCAGCATATAATTAGGGGTCTTGCGGAGCAGGCTTAAACTCAGGAGTAACCCTTCTAACGACCTCAGCAACGGATAATCAGGTGCGCGGCTGTGGGGCGCAGCACGGCTCCCCACCCGCCGCGCCGCTCGGCCTCGTAATTAGAAGCCTCCACACTCCGCTGCATAAAGGCAGATTGCAAGGACAGCGTGAAGCCCTTGTTTGAAGCTGGGGGCACAAAGATTGCAGTGCCTCTGATGGATGGAGACAAAGACTCTGATACTGGAACGCTTCCAGCAGCCTCCGAATACTCGCTGCGTTTCTGATGGACATTTTCAGGATTTCTTAGAGCGGCAAGGTTTATTCTCCCGCTCTCCCCCCACCCCGCCTCAGAATTCCTCCACAGCTTCCTAAGCCAGGGATGTGGATGTGCCACTGTATGTGCACACGTCTCCAGAGATGCTTCTGTGGTCGTATTATGAGAAAAAGGCATTGCCACCTTTCCTCCATTTTTGTTAGTTCTCATTCCTGACTGGGAGAAACATGGTGACACTTAAGAAATGCTCAGAACATGGGGCTCCATCCAGCCCCCCCCAAAAACTCCCAAGCTAGAACAGTGTTTTAGCTAAGTTCACACTGATTTGAAACTGTGGTAGCAAGTACTATGTTTAAGTTGTAGCTGATGTTAGTGTAATTCCCCTCAACACCTTAGCATGAATAAAAAAAAAATCTGCTTCTTAAAATCACATCTCTCTTTGCTGATCACAACTTGCTTTTCTCTATTTACATAACTTTAGACACAGGACTAAATGAAAATTGACACTGCAGTGTATCCTAGCTACAGGAAGGAAAGAGGAGGAGGAAGAAAAGTATGGAGGACAGGATCTTTGAGTGAGACAAACGAGAGTGAGAGGAGTGTCGGCCTGTGTCATGTAGCCTGTTATAAAACAGTTGCTGACTTCTATTTTACCCCAATTTCAACACCTTTTTGCATCTTCTGAGATGCTGCCATTGCTTGTTTGTGGGTTCCTCTGCACGTGACCCTCCCCAGCAATGCTGCAGCTTCTTGTCCCTCTGCAGCCACAGCAGCAGCAAAGCAAATGGGAGAAAACCAAACAGCTCAGGCAACTTGAACACAGCACAGCAACAGACTGACAAAAAGCATCAAAGCCAAAAGTGCTTGAAAAATAAAGCTGAGGAAGAAAAAGCAGTAGAGCCACTCAGAAACTGTGAATTGCCAGAGAAGCTCCCTTGGAAAGAGCATAGGAGGCAGGTTCAAGGAAGAGCAATATCCATAAGGCAGTACAGTGCCAGTGGTTTTTTCTCTCTATTTGTAACAACAAGTTAACAGCGGCTGGAATAGAACAAAACATGGAAGATTTTCACAGGAAAAATCGGGACACTCTGCCAAGGACAGCTGCCCTGAACTCAAGTTATCCGTGAACTCACATTTGTAGGCACTTAAAACCTAGCAAGATCATTAACAAGCTAATAAGAACCACCAGCACAAGGAACATAACCTGGATTCGCTAATGTGTTTCATTCTGAATGATGGAAGGGCAAAAGCATCCAGACACTGAGTTGCTGCAGCTAAAAAAATCGAACAAAAGATGCTGTGATTCGCATTGTCTACTACCCTACTCTTTCCATACCAGTACAAATGCTGCTACATGAAAGTGGTCTCCATCCTATTCCCAGTCTGTCTGTCTTGTGCTCTCCCCACTGTTCAAAAAGCACAGTAATTTCGTAAGTGCTACAACATCCTCCAGAAAAGCAGACTGGAACAAACGCTGTACAGCTCAGCTTAAGAATTTCCTTGGTTTCTCTGCATGGACCCATTGAACCACTGAGCTCCATGACCACCCCACTGTTCTTTGGACATCAGCAGCTTCAAGGGAGCAAGACAAACTTACAGTGTTGGATCTGCAAGGACATCATCTCTCAACTCGTGACTATTTCTCATTCACCTTAGTTTGAGGAAATACACTATGGGTAGTCCTGATTTGACAGTTCATGCTAACTTGGAACTCTGTAGTGGTTTTGCTTTAGTTGGCAGCATATGGGGACAAACCTGTTTATACCTTCCCCCTGAAATGATCTTCAAGCTTCAGATCCACTTCTATGCTGGTTGTATCACATATTTCAGCAAAGAGGAGCATGGTTTCATCACACAGCAGATCTGCTCTACTTTTTCCACAGCAAGACGTGTAGTCACCTGAACAAATCTTTTCACCAGATTCTTCTGGGGAACTGATGATGAATACAAATTTGGGGAACTATAAAGAGGTAAGCTGTAGAGAGCTTCTGAATGTTTAAAACCTGATCCAGATCTGTGACATTCGGAAACTACGCAAAACCACCTTCACTTCTTTCAACTTCCCATGCAACACACTTGCTACAAATAGTTTGCACAACTACTTCATATATCTTAGATTTTTTTAAGAAAGCACCTCTGCCAGCACCTTTCTTCCAGCCCAGCTCACACTCCCTGCAGCTCTGTTCCCAAGAGGACAAGCACTAAATCCCATCAAAGCACTGGGAGAGCCCAGCCTGGCCATGGACTGCGTACAGCCCATTTCAGCACCGTCAGAAGAAAGGCTCCTGCCCATTGTGGAGGAGGAGCAATCCCTCTCTCCTGTGCCCTGGCTTGTGGTCTCCCAGACTCTCAGAAGAGCAGGGCTTCTGATTTCTGTGCCTGGGCTGCCAGCAGTGAAGCCATGCAGAAGGAGCTGGCGCAGCTCCTGATGACCTTGGAGATGCGGCTCCTCGCTGCGAACGGCGTCAGGCAGAGCTGTACGAGAGCAGACAAGGAGGAGAACAGAAAGGGAACAAGAGATTCCAGAGGGCTCTTCTGCCTCTGAGTCTTGTTACTGTTGACTCCTTACTGTGATTAACTCTTTGACATCCTCCTTCTGTGACAAGTGGGGGAGGACAGACTGAACTTGGTGATTAATTTATCAGTGAATTGCCTCCTTCCCTTTCAAACCTCACCCCCACTGATGATCTTTATGGCTTAGCACTACCTTAGGAGAGGGTTTACAGCCTGACACAGGTCTGGCAGTTGTCATTTCATCACTGGGAAACTCCGTTTGGGACATTCTATGTTCCTTCGACAGACCAGGTGGTAACAGAGTTTGCAAGCTTCAGCCCACCCCACAAGCTCTGTATGAGGAAAAGAAATCCTCTCCTCCTCAACCCCCTTGCTCAAATGACAGTAATTAGGGAATCTCATCACTCTAGACCTGGAGAAGGAGGGGACGTTCATGGTAATTGGAGACATTACATGAAGCCACACTGTGCTTGAAAAAAAAAAAAAAAAGAGAAAAACCATACACAGAAGAAACCAACCCCCTTCCCCCCCAACCTGGCTGGCATTTCCTGAATAAACTGCCTTCTTTCAGGCACATCATGTGCTTTTTAATACTGGAGACTACTGGAAGGACTCCTGCAGCCCGATTAAGTGTAATGCAGTGTAAAAAGATAGGAAGGAGGGGGAATGCCCTCGGAAAAGCAATCGAAGTGAAAAATCTATCAACAGCACAGGGGCTCCAGTGGAGCTAGGAGTCCTGTTCTGAACATGCTCCAACTTCCCAGTCGTCTGCTCTGCCGGACACTCCGGGGACCCCAGCACAGCAAACTACAATTTCTAGTAAATATATCCCAGGGACACAATTAGTTTTTCAGCTGGGGGCATGATAAATTGGTCATGCATAATTCAAGGCCAGCACAGGCTGAGTATAAACTGCTCGGTGGCAGCTTCCAGCTCCCTGACAGGAGAATGCAAATGTGCTGCTGGCGCAGGAGCTGCCTGACCCGCTGTGGCTGCACCTCCCTGCCTGCTCCCCTGCCCAAAGACCACTCCAGCCCTTCCTCCCGTGCATCTCTGGGTGAATTTAATTTCACAGCGATGTATCCATCACTGTCTGATGGCCTTTTGGGACCCAGCGCGCATTGTTACCACAACAAATACCACTCTCCGCTCGATCTACTCTGTTTTTTCCATATGCAGACACAAGAGAATGGTTTTGGCACAGAAAGAGGTCGAGGGACTGTGTGGTCTATTGTCAGCATTAGATGGCCTGGGGCAAGTAATTTCCAATCTGCTTCAGTGTTCCCATCTACACAATGGAGATAATTCCAACCACGCAACTGCACAGGTAGCAAGACACACTCAGTTTGGAGTCTGATAAAGGTCTGAGAGGTGGCTGAGGATGTGCAGCCTGCCCAAACAGCAGTGTCAAGTTCTCTGAGCTTATTTTAGGTATTTAAATACATATATCTGCCTGCACAAAGCAGGAGAACAAGAGAACTTGCTGCTTCACAGAAGCTGGCTTAGTGATACATGAAGTGAAAACTCTAAGGAAACTTTGGGAGGCCTTCAAAATGATGTCCTCAGATTTTCAGCGCATTCCAGTACACACTGGAAAATTCTGCTAGAAAAAACGTTACATGTACATTCTCAGATACAGCCATGTAACTGAAGGTTGATAGAGATGTTTCACCAGCTGCAGTTTTCCTATCTACCAAGATCATGAAACCACTTCTCTGGATGCATTGCCATTTTCTGGCATTTTAAGTCCAGTTTGTGGGAAATATTCTCAAAAAGCAGGGCTGAAATGGAATGAGGCACTAATAAAGAAAAAATTTGTTTAATTTTGGCTGCGTATCTGCAGATACAAAAGCCCTTTAATTTCATTGTCAGTTCCACATACCCAAATAGGTGAGTTTGGTTTGCCTAATAGTGAAAATAATCCAGGTCAGTCTGTTTATTTTAACAGAAATACTGTTTGGGTTTTTTTTCTGAGCATGACTGTGTTGCATAGAGCTGGGTTTTCTTTGAACGAGACCAAATGAAATCCAAGCAGAGATACAGGAGGTACAAATCTAGGGAGCACAGATGTCAACCATGGGTAAGACTGAATATCCTCATCACACAATTCTGCCAGTACTCAAAGTAGCCCTACTACTGAGTCCAGAAAAAAACCAAACAGTAATGGTAAGGATACTTTTTGTCCCTCAATTTAGTGTTAAACTAGCACTTCTTAACCAAGGAGTCAGGGCCCTTTCGGCAAGACCACCACAGAGGCAATCTCAATACTCAGTTCACTGCAACCCTGCTTTGAAAGGGCCAGTGCCCTCTGTCATCCTCTCGTAACAGATGCTCTCCGAGTTCTGTGTGTCCCTTGTGACCAAGCAACATGCCATCTTCTGACATCCTTTATGGAGAAGGTAAGAAGTCTAATGTAGCTAAACGTTTCACTCAGTTTTTCTTTTCCTAACTAGTGTGCACCCGTGTGCACATACACGCACATAATTATCTGAAAAACTGTTACAAAAGTAAGTAGGCCAGACTAAATTTCATTGTGGACTAGATTAACTAAAGCAGTGCCTCAAAAATAAACCACATATTTAACTGAACTTGCAGAGTTTTGTATGATTCAGCAAGTCTGTCTTGTGTGGACACCTTCACCCCAGAAAGAGATCCTTCAATGACAAATCATTTATGGGGCTGAATTACAGGGACGAGGGTAATGGTGCTCCTGAAGCTGACATTTGCAGGACTGAATATGAAGACTGCATTTTGGTCCCAGAAGGTTTTTTTAGTCACAAAGAATATGAAGCTCTGACAGTCCTGATGTTTGTCAGCAGACTTTTGAGGAGCTGGTGAGTGCAACAGCAACAATTTCACCAACAATTTCAAATGATGCCAAAGTAAATTCTGGGCTGGAGCATAAGCCATTCCAGAGCAGGAGCTGAGGGTGAACTGAAGGATCAAGTCACTCATTCTTGGCAAGAATAACACTTCCTCTGAGACATTAAGCCCCTTCCTTTCCCAATTAAACAAAAGAATATACAAACCTTTTAAAATTTAAATAGGGTTTCAAAGGTCAGCTCTGTTCACATCAGCCCACAGAGACTACATTAAAAAAAACTCCACTATGAACAAAATTTTTTTCTTAGCGAAAACAGCAGGGACAAAATAGTGCTAATGAGGATTATTCTTTTTATGCACATTGGTAGGCTGTTTATCTTCACAGATGAAAGTCTTCTCCATTAAGACAAAATTTCCTGGCACACATGGTGCACTAATCGTTGTCCCAGCTATAAGGGCTGTCCACCTCACAGCAGCTCAGAGAAACATAGAATGGTTTGGGTTGGAAGGGACTTGAAAGCTCATTTAGTTCCAACCCCTTTGCCATGCACAGGGACATCTTCCACTAGACCACGTTGTTCAAAGCCCCATCCAGCCTGGCCTTGAACACTTAATTCCACCTGTGGAAAAAATTTGTGCTCTCAGCTGGACAAGGTCAAAAGGAACAAGGAGGAAGCTTCAAGATGCCACAGCAAAACAACACTCCTCTGGGACAACCACTGCAGGAGGTTCTCCGTACCTCCAGTGACGTGTGGAGAAGCAATACCTGTGTAGTCACCATCCTGCAGACAGAATTCTGCATTTTATTTACACAGCTCATATCTACAACACACCATAAGCAGAGCCTCCCAGGCATTTACAGGGCTAGAAAATTAAACTGCAGTTTGGTCAGAAATACTAAAAAACCCTTGGTAGTTTCATGGAGCCAAGAGCCTCTGAGAGAGGCTGAACCAGCAATTCCTTCCTGAGCTTCCACTGGAAAAAGATTAGAAGAACATTACATATAACATACCCATATGCTTTGTTTTGCTTGCTTTTTGTTTTGCCTTTTAAGAAACTTCCCCTCTGGAATATTAAAAGTAACAAATTTTAAATTTTTTTTAACAAACACTAACCTCAGATCATTAGCCAACCTGGCAACAGACCAGAGAAAATTTATAGCCGACGTGCAACATCAGCTTTCATCCAGAAATGCTAATTTCAGTAAAATGAATAGTGTGTGGGCTTTTCATACTGCTTTGCATTTGGCTCCTCACAGCCCTGTTTAAAGCCTGGGAACCGGCCATATAGTTAAACTGCACAGATGTTCAACAATCTGTACTTGTGTTAATTACCCTAATGTGAGCAGAAACTCAACAGATCCCTGCTAATGAAGGAGAAAGTTTTCCAGTGTGACTACCGTATGTTTCATTGTCACTGTATTACCAAGCTTCTCCCCCTCCTTCCCCTGCCCCCCCCAGCTCCCATTCTCTCCAGCTCCTTTGCATTCACATCACCCTCCTACCTCAGCATGCATGAATTGGACCAACTAATGACTGTGTATTCGCAACATGGCAGACACCATTAGGCTGATCGGAGGTGCGGCTGCTGAATTTTAACAGGCAATTTTAAACAAGGTAAGAAAAACAGATTCATCACGCTCTTGATTCTCTCATCCCCACCCATCTGCCATTCTTCTGCCCTTGCCACAGCTCAAAAACACTCGCGAAGTGCAAACACACTTCCCCCTCCATAAGACATGGTGGTGTAAAAAGCAATGCAAATAGATGTTGCTGGGCAATTACTGGGGATGGGAGCCCAGAGCCGGGTGCATCCGGGAGGAGAGGCTAACGAGGCGGCTCAGGAGGAGGAAGGCTGGGAGCGTGGGCTGGGGAGGGAGCAGCGCGCTCCGCCTCGCCTCGGCGGGTACACGGCGGCGGAACGGCTGCAGCTGAGCCTGGCAGTTGCTCCCCTATCGAGGGGTGAGAGCTGCTGGATTTCATTGCAGGAGCCACAGGAGCAGCAGGGAGCATGTTCAGCTGCACACAGGAGGTAAGACAGGGTTCTAAAGGGCACGATGGGAAGGGTAAGGCAACGCTCAAGTGATCAGTGCTGCCAGTAGCAATGAGCCAATACTGCTGTGCAACTTAACCCAGCATTAAAACATACTCGACCTCCGAAGAACTGCCTTTCCCACTGAGGATCTCACTTTCTCTTCCAGTGTCTGTCTGCTCCGCTCCCTGCTGCCAATCATCACCTCCAGCCACTTCTCTCAAAGCAATCTGCTCAGCAAGCAGCAGGCAAAGGGGGACGCAGAAGGGCAACTGACTTGCCCCAGTAAGCCCCAGGTGACCTCTGAATGATATCAGCCCTGGCCTGAGCCAGAGTTCACATCTCCCAGGTGCCACCACTTCACAGTCAGGCCAGTCTGCACCAGCAAATTGTATTACAATGGCCCTCATGGGAACAAATGTACTCGCCGTGCTTGACTTGACTGGCAGACTCCCACCACAGACGAAGAGGGGGAGGCAGTCAACTTTGCTCATTTATTAGATCCACCCTGCTAGGTCAGTCTCTTTGTTGTTGACAGAGCCAACAACTGCAAACTCGGAGATGGGGCAGCAGCTGCCCATCCAGGAAACTCAGCATGTTTCACCCACACCGTTCCAGCCCTCTGCTCAGAAATGGGCACTCGCTGCCAGCTCTCCACCCGACAAAGCTCGAGCTCCGTCTCTCAAAAACCTTGTTCTTCATGAACTGAGGAGAGATGGAGGAGAAACGTCACACAAAAAGGTGGGGAGGGATCCAGTATAACCCAGAAAGAGTTGAAAATTATTTAGAGAGCACTTGGCTCTTTTCTCCTACCTCTTCATCATTAGCACTGGAAGCAACACAGCTGTCTAATGGCAACTTCAGACACCCATGGGCCAGCAAAGCGACATTTTCCACACTTAAATAACACTGAGCTGATTTAATTACTGCACTTAATAGTAACAAAAGATGTCTCAATTTAATCTTCAAATGGCCCTCCAAGATCAAAACACAGCTGGCTGGATAACAAGATGGCCTAGGCCAGCAAACAAGTAGGTCCAATTTGTTCAAGAGCCGCATCCACTCCTCGGTATGAAAGGCCAAGGAACACTTGTGCGTCGAACAAATCAAAGGAAGCAGCGCTCCCATCGCCCCCTCCCTCCCCACCCGACTTTTGTTACAGAGAGGAAAAATAAAAAGGCAGCTGATTCATGGGTAAAGAAATGCAACATGATAAAAGAACCAATGATGATGTTTGGGAGAGAAAGAAAAGAAGAACGAACCAAGATTTAACAGGTTTTGCTTTTATAATCCTTTAAGATGATTAGGAATGAATGAATCAGATTAAAATCACATGGAGGCAAAGGAAGGTGTCTTCTGTTTTTCTTTCCATACTGGACAGAAGGAGATGGCTCATTAAGGAAAGCCCTCAAGACACAGCTACAGTGAGGAAAAACCAAGCTTCTTTTTTGGGCAAGAAAAGTTGGGAAAAATTAACCATTTACTTCTAATGATCTCTAATTGTCCATACTGGGCTGTGATTGTTACTTTTTGCAAACTATTCTAAGAAATGCCCCTCTCTTGAGCAGCTTTCAACGCATACTCCTGCTAACACAATGGCCAGGCCTCTCCAGGCACCTTCAAGAAATTTTCAAGCTTTTGCATGTTCCATTGCAGCTAAACATGGGAAAGTTACAGCCAGTCTTTCAGCCACTGCCATACTTCTGCAGTCACGAGTGGCAGGGAAGCCAAAATAAGCTTTTGTGATGGATCTGGGATGTAGCTTTCCAACTCCTCCTTCTAACTACTTATAGTAACACGAGTGACACACACCTCACATTTTTGACCTGATTTCTACTAACATTAATTAAAACCAAGTTTGCCATGAACCAGGTTGTTGAGCTTTGTGGGGTTACTCTGGATGAACAACAACAGTCGGTGGGATATTGTTGCTGAAAGCTCAGCAAGTTTTTTCCAGTAATTTTTCCTTAACCTTTTCTTTTGATGGAGAACTAGGATGAGGTAACTAAAGTGTGCCAACCTTCTTGGAGCCCTGGATCATGTTTCTGGGGAATATGGTTTCTTTGGGTTTTGTTTTTCATTAAATGTAGAGCTTATTCCATCAACAGCAGTTCTTAAGCAACAGATGATGTCACTGGCCACTGTACCATGAATGGGGAAGACTGAGGACATGGGGTAATTCGCTCCCACTCTGGTAACTCCCCCCTCCTCTCTCTGGACAGTGATGTGACAGAGGAAGATAATGTCCACGTTCACAACAACCAGAGCCAGACAAATCAGTGGTTTGCCCAAATACCCTGGGAGGGATGAGACATCTGACCAGAATCACTGAAGTGGGAGGGGCTGAGAGAGGTCCTGTGGCTCTGTCTCCTCCTCAACAGGGCTAAATTCTATGTTCAAGTGGGTTTCAAAGGGCCCTGGTTATCTGAGTCTGCATGCAAATTTCAGACTAATTCCCTCATTGTTTGTTTAAGTACCTTTCTTTCCCAGTGACCTTGACCCTGGATAGACCTGTATTTTCAAAACCCCATTATTTTGCAATAAACTGCTGAAGAAATACTCATTGCTTCAATTTACAACCTCCCTACTAATCTGTGTTCAAGCTCAGGGACCGAACCCTTCGTACTTCAAACTAGCTGGGTTCAGACATCTGAATGGCAAGTACAAATAACATTTTTCATCTCTCTGCCCAATTGGTTTCATTTAAGCACGACTGAACCTCATCTTAAAGCCACTTTCCCAATCAGTTTAAGTTCTAGATCAGTAACAAGAGATCTCGAGGAGGCACTCGCTGCTGAAGCTCGAGCAAGTGCATGTTTCCAGTTTGCATGTTTGTTTAAGTAAGTGACAAAGATGGAGGGACCAAAAGCAATTCCCTTAACTAGAATTCACAAGTGCAACCAAGTAGAAAATCTCCCGCCTGCCTGTGAGGAGGGAGTCAGACTTTCTCAAAAGCTGAAAGACAGCTCTGCTCAATGCCCGGCAGTGCGTACAAAGCGCCAAGTGTGGAATCCTGACCCCGCTGAAGTCAGCGGCAAAATTCCCATAGATTTCCTCAGGGCCAGGATGTTCAGACCTGTTCAGACAATTCATAAACTACCATTTCAAGGGCACACCTTTGCATGAGATTCCCAAGGGCCTTTTGAGTTTTGACTTAAATGCCTGGATTATTGTTACAATTCCAGTTATGGGTTCTTTGTTCGCAGGGAGTTAAGCAATACAAAGAACACAGGGAGAGAACAATGAAGGTATTACCATGCATGATTTGTCTTTAAAAAAATTCTTTTTCTTTTCATGAAGTTATAGATCCAATTTCAGTCTTTATTATCACTTTGCCATGTGAGAAAGTAGTTCTTAATTTTAATAAAGGAAGGGAGCTTCATATTTCAACAAGAGCTCAAATGCTTCCTGCAATACAGGAGGTGGAAAGCTCTTTTGCTAACAGTTACCGCAGGCCAGATTCAGGGAGGGAAAGGGAAATAATCTGCCCACACCAAGTAAATAAACCCTGTCTAGGATATACCTAACAGTGGGCAGGAGCCCAAAGACATCTTGTCCAATGAGATCATTTCTGCCCCCTCCATTTTAAGGGAAATTAAGAGCTTGCTCTGCCAAGCACATATTAACATTTCACTTATCGCTAAAGTCAGGGTCCAAGCAAGTACATATGCTACTGCAGTCTGTGGTGCACGACTGGACTGATAAAAATCTTTCCACCATGTTAACCCATCTGGAGAAAGAACCATATATGAAGCTTTCACTAAGATTACTAGATAATTATCTTCCTCAAATCTACTTTGCCCTTAAAAAGGAGTCTGCGGTATATCTAAGGAGGTTCTCATCTAAAACTTCATTGTATTCTATTTTATGTGAAGAATGACAAGTTTAACCCAATCCACAAAAGTAAGTGCCCCAATTCATACAGGCTTGTGTAGTTTACCTCTGAAAAAATGCTACTAGTGGCCCACCATCCCAGTGCATACTACTATAGCAATTTTAAATCAGAAATCCTAGCTGGGTTTGGCCAGCCAAACCTTCAGAGCTACTCCAGTTTGAAACGTACTATGGAAATTTCTTTTCCCCCAGACATGACCAATAGCTCTATTATTTTACAGCCTTTCCCATCAGACCCTGTTTACATTAGCGCTGCAGCCATAATACCAAAATCCATCTTTAAATATGGTCCTCACTGGTAAAAAGTAAACATAGTTTTGCAAAATTGTGTTTTAATATTGTTCCATCTCTGTTCTGGCAGAGGAAACGAAGCCAGTTGTAACCTCAGTACCAAGAATTTGGTTTAAACACAGTCTATGCTGGAAGTGAAATAAAAATTTGATGCAACATAAATTAGATGATCTGTGACCCAACTTGGGCTGTGACCAAAAGACCTGACTTGGGCTGCAGCTGCACGCTCATCCAAACAAACAGGACTGTGGACAGTGCCAATACTCTCATTTTCCACTTGAAAACCTCGAGATGCACAGCCAGGTGAGGTGTCTTGCCCATCAAGGGCACGCTGGAGAGAAGCACACAGCACGGGTGGGTCACCTGGCCACTGGGACATGCCACCTGGGTGCTTTACATACTGCATGAGTACAGAAGGGCAATATGTTATTTGTTGCATGTATTATACATTGTTATTAATTCCACACTCTGAATCTCAGTGCAAGGGCAAAAAAAAATAACCCTAAAAATCTGAGAGCCGTGTATGGAACACATTGCTACTGAGAGAGGGCTAATAAGAAAGTCAGTAAGACACCTCCTAACAAACGTCAAGCCAGAGTGAGAAATGGAGAAAACAAAGCAGTAGCAGCAATGAGCATTTTTATCTCTTTCAATTCTCTTGCATACAACTCCCAGCAAAGGGATTTAGCTGTGATAAAAAGGGCTGCAGGATACCGAAGCGAGATACGGGTTTACGATTATTTTCAGGTAGCTGAGTACGAAATCCCTGCCCCTTTTTCTCCTGGGGTCATTCATCTTCCCTAGGTGATGGAGAGCCACTCTCCCAGCGGGTGGTCCTGCTCTCACAGACCTTAATCCTTAATTGCCACAAATCATTTCCAACCTTGATGCTCAGGCTGCTGCTACCCCGTCTCCCTTTCCAGCCCTTTCTCCTCACAGTGACTGCAGCCCAGGATCCTCTCACGTTACTAAATCCATCTCTGGATGCAGCACCCAGGAAAAGCAAAGTGCCTGCTCCAGACACTGCTGGCTGTGGCCAGTGCTGTGAGTTGACCTTACACAAGAAAAAATTCAGCTCTGCGTCTCTGTGCACGTGTGCATTCACACATGCCTTCTATTTTATTTTATTTTTTTGTTCAACTGGAATTAATCAGGAATGATAAAGAGTTTGTTTCCTGAAAGCAGCAGTGGCGGGATGAAATATGCCTCTTAAGCTTATCAGCTTCAGTGCCACTGAAGAGAAAGCTGGCTTCTAAGCCCAGGGATAATGGGCTGTCCTTTCAGGAAGGTATCAGAGGTCTCAGGAGAGGGAGACAGCACAATGGTGTGACCTTCAGCTAATAAAGCCCACCATAGAGTCCAAAGAAGCTTGGGGAATATTGACAAAAGTTCATATTTACAACAGCCTGGACCCTTTCCAGATACCATTACCAGTCTAGAGAGCTGCAGCCTCTCCACGTACACTCATACAGGCTTTTATTCTGCCTCCTCCTTTCTTTCTTTGTTCCCATGCTGGCAAAAAAAAAAAATTAGTCAGAAAACAGCAATTCTTCTGCTAACAAGGCTCTACCAGCATCTTTCTTAAAGAAGAGTTATTTAAAATTTCAATTTCAACCTCAGCCCTATCCTCTACTTGAAGGAGACTCAAGGCCTCTTGCAAGGATTCTTGGTGCGTCATCGTGCTCATCAGGAAGAAAGCATATGTGTTTTTGTGGAAAATCTGCTGGTTTATTTATAATTCTTTAAACAAAAAGGCAGCCAACATATTGTAAAATGAGAATGTTGTTGGGTTTTTCTTCAAATAGGCACTGGCAATCAGTGCAGCCCGTCAGAAATACACACCCAAAGCATTTTCAGGCAGAAACCGATCCCCCCCCAGTCTGCGTTGTGGTTGGCAAAATGACGTTTAGCCCATAACTAGAGTGGCACAGGCATGACTGGAATACAAATAACAATAATATTTTAAAAACTGTTCATACAGTGAAAAAAGCCAATTTCAAAACATTAAAACTGTTTGAAGCTGGAGTTTCATTTTTCTGCGTCCTAAAATAGTTCCAAAACAAATATATAAAAATAAAGGTTTGGAGGAAATCTGTTTTCAAGGGTAATTTCACTGAAATCAATATTAAATCTCAAAACATTTAATGGAAATAACATCTTCAGTGACAGAACAATTTTGACCGCACTTTCCAGTCCAGCTATGCCACTTCTATTTATCTGCTTCATCATTCATCCTTGCCATTCTGAAACTAATCCTTTTTGGGGCTCAAAAGGGATCCAAAACCTGGAATAGGTTAGAACTTATCCCAATGACATCTTCTAAAAGATGCCTCTGTATCATGGTGGTCTCGTTTACCATGCCAGCATTTGACAGGCAGGAAGAAGGCTGAACAAACCTCTATGAAGACCACATATTTCTCACTTTTTCAGCTTTTCTTTCCAGTGAAGAACACGCTTCCATCAAGTGCTACAGTTACATCAGCTACACAGGCTAACAAGCAGCTTTCCAATTTCCTAGAGTTTTGGCCCAAGCAGGCATTTTATCCTTTCTCCTTAATCCCATCCAGCCACATTTGCTATCAGGAGAGTTCAGGTGATTGATTGCAGCCTGTCTGAATCCAAAGTAGTCAAATTAGCTGTTAATGTTGTGCTTAATGTGCTCACACAAACAAGGTCATTGGTTGCATCGAGACTAATAGAAGATGACACACACTGGGACTGCACAGCCCAGGGGACAGCAAACAGGATGAAAAAGTCTTCGGTTTATGGCCACTACTCCAAAATCAAGCCTGATGCTACAGACATCCTTTCCATGCTCAGGAGCCTGGCTGGGATCCACTCACAGCACAAACCCAGGGGAGGAACACTCGGTCCTCCATCCCCTCAAACAGAGGTGTTACTGGCTCAACTGCAGCCACATTTAGATCCCTGTCAAGATTAACCATCCTTCGTCCTTGCCCCCAAACATTGCTCTAAATTACATTCATCCTCCCTCCTGAGGTGAGCTAACAAAACCAGTCAGCAGCAGCGCTGAGCTCAGGAAGTGGTGAAACATACCCGACGAAAAATATAAAGAGTTAATAGTGCCATCAAAAAGAGGAAGCCAAGTTCACCTTGGAAAAATACCAACTAACCCATCTGTGGGGAAATACTCCGCAGGACAAGTCAGAAAAGTAAAAAGTATTGGGTTCCTCCAGCAGGAACTTGGAGCTCTGCTTGGAATGCTGGAGCCCAGTAGGGCAAAACACCCATTACCAGCCCACCTGAGGGCATGGGGACATAGAGAAGACTGCTCAAGCAAAGTAAAACACCATTTTCTATGAATAAGAGAAGGTGCTACACATGATAACACGGAACACTTGGAATCAGTTTCAATTTCTCTACACACTATTTCAAGGATGAGAGGTGACATCTCCTGGCTGCCACCAGGGCGCTTGCTAAGGGCTTTTCATTGCCTAAACCTTTACACCAGCACTGTTTTATTAACAATAACAGTGAGCTCCTATTGAGAAGCTCCAGAAACAACTGTGTCTGGTAGTAATTTAATACCTGTTTTCCATGGCAGAACCCCCTGGCTCTCAGGAAACCATGGGATATTAAGTGTATCCCAGAGAAACAGGCAGATCCAGGACACGTCTTCTGCTGCAGTGGATGGGCAACTGCTCTGAACCGCTGCCCTCTCTACTTCCAAACCGCAAACACTCAGAAAAAGCCTTGCTTTTAGGGTACAATTTTAATCATGGATATTGGAGTTATAAGGCTGAAAAAGCAAGCTCCATTCTGAGAGGGTATAATAATCCCACCAGTGGCTGTTCCCAGCACTCTGTCCTGCACCCTACCTCAGAGCACAAAAATGGGAAGCATAAATAGACTGCTTGTGATGTTACATGATATGGCACAAGGCTTTGTCTTTCTTGAGTGAAGAGGTGAAAAAAAAAAAAAAAAAAAACAATGAAAAAAATCAGGGCTTGAAACTACAAAGAATTAAGACTCAATATCAGCCAAGCTGGTGACTGGATCTCAGGGACCTGTTTCCCTCTGAATGTCTCCTTGCTGCTGTGACGTGCTCACACTGAAAATTTTCCCCTGAGCAACTGCCTGACTAAAATAAAGCACACCCTTACCATAAAGCCCTTTGTTAAAACATCTTTGCCATAAAGCTGCAAAACCTTGGCTCCCAAGTACATTAAATCCTTATAAACCTGCCTTCATTTTAACCGCGCAGTATTTCAAAACACAAAGAGCTTCTTTGGAGAGATAGCACTTTAATGAGGAGAGGGGTAAAATATATAAACCAAACCTCATTATAACATAATTTCCAGGAGACAAGCATGCTGTTATAAAAGGAATCCATGGCAATAGCATTTCACATAGCTTGAAGATTTAATACTTTTAAAAAGCCACTGCTACTTTCAGCCTTTGGTGGTGTTTTGTTTTGAACGTAACAGAAACAACCAAAATTATGGGTCCACTGTCAGCTATGTATTTTATATTCCGTAAATTGTTGCAAATGGTGGATTCAACGCTAAGGCATGCTCACAAAATGTAATGGAGTCAGTAAGAGACTGACTACAAGTTACTGTGTATACTTTTTCCTTTAAACCTCTGCATTCTTAAAGGTTGTTGCTTTAAACATGACGATGCAGCATGGACATGGTAAATTACCCAAACCAGATCCAATTCATACTGGAGTGAAAGTACTTACAATGATACATTTTGTTCATGTGTTAACAGTGAAGTCAAAGAAACCTATCAAAAACCACACTACAAGAAAAATCTGGAGTATTAAGAGACAAATGAAAGTAATGGATATAACGCCGTTTAATACCACCTGTCAGATAAATCAGGGTAACTGGCACATCAAAGGGACTGCAATTAGTTTCCAAAAATGAGAATACTCCTTTTTCTTTAAATCTGAAACTTGATTGCTTTCTACAAAATGACAAGTGGATCAGCCTCCCCCAGCCAATGAGAAAAACGTTACTGGAAAAAACTGTTCTCCCTAAGAACAAATTATCTATCAAAGGAGCATCTTGAATTACACTGGTCTACAAGACTTTTATACTTAATCTAATAAGAATTGCCATTATTGATTACAGTTCTTCCACATTAGTCTTCCAGTTGTAACGTCTGAAATGAAAGCTTAGCAATGATTAAGTATTTACTACAATCAGTAGAGAAAAATAGTGAAAAAAAAGGTGACCATAAAGGCCACCAAAGAAACAACGTACCTTTTTTTCTGGAGAGAAGGGAAATAAAACAAGCAAAAACCCCAACCCACCCCACCCCCAAATAACCCCACCCCAAACCCAACAACAGCAAGGGGAGATGCACTTCATGGTAGCTTTGACTTAGAGCACATGTAACACTGATTGATGGATACTGAAAGCAGAAACACCAGTGGAAAACTAAACCCAACCAAGCACCAAAATTGGGACAGGTTACTTGTGTTTCTTGGTCCTACTTTAGAAAATTATGCAAGAAGGGTCAGAATTTCAGGAAATGATCATTCTAGCTACTGTCACAGATTTGGGTCAACAGCAGGGTAAAAGTTGACCTGTAATTGATGCCTATAACCTGGTTAGGATAAGCATTTCCTCTTATCTCTTTGCTGCAGCTTATACAAATGATATTCTGGACTGAAGGGTGCTTGTGCTCCCTGATTACCAGAAGGTTCAACACTTACTACATGGCTACAGCGATGGAGTGGCACTTCTGACTGCAGTTCTCACACAGGGTATCTGAAGAGAACACAACACACCAACCCTTTTCCTAAATGCAGCATCCATGGCTTTGCCTTTAATGTTCTGTTTCTGAGGTACTTTTTATAATTTTCATTTTTACTGATGTGACTCATTTACAGGTTTAGAGCAAAATGGTAACAGATTCCTCCTTCACCATCACCACTCTCTTGTAAGTCACAAGAGACATTTCCAGCTCTTACCAACTTTAGCATGGGAGAAGACAGCAAGCTGGACAAGTCTGAGGCAGCATGCCAGCACACAAATTATCACAGGATGTCTGGTGTTAAGGTAACCCAGCCTAGCACGTGCCTTCCCTTAGCTCAACTTTAATATTTTTCTGCTTGGCTGAGCAACTAAACCTCGAGGAAGAAGACAGCTGCAAGCAAGTGCACATGCTACTTCTGTTTCACAATCTTCCCACTTCCTCCATTAATAGCTGAGGGTTTGGGGTGCTAGAAACAAGAAGCCTTATCACAAAAGTGCAATGAGACCCTGAGCTAACAGGTTAGCTGACATGGAACTGTTAACAGTGAATTGGCTTAGAGACAGCGGGGGAAAAAAAAATGGGGGGGAAAAAAAAGGGAGACAGAGTGAGAGAGACAGAGACAGCAACCAATTCAGCTGCAAGAAATCAAGCTAAATCAGTCCCAAGTGCCCATGTTGGAGAGACTTGATCTCATACCTTGCTTGTTATCAAGGCACTCCTGATACGAGTCAGCTCCAGTTCCGTTGCGGTCTACAGACAAAACAAAAAGTTTCATTCATATCAAACATAAATATTAGAAACTTCTCAAATGGCAGCCCTGCTGGAGCAACACGTTAGGTGCAAATAGTGCTACTTCTTTTGGAGGCCACGCTGGTTCGCTGACAGAACCTGTGAGTGCTTACAAACAAGATACAACAGACTGACACCAACCCACTGTGAGAAACTTATTTTAGTCCTGGGCAGGAGGGGCTCCCAGCCCTGCCCATCTGTCTCCACACTGCTGAGGGCAAAGAGGAGGGGATTACAGCTCCAGCTGCTCCAAGTTCCTTAAGCACATGGAAGATGGAATACATGGAGTTAAATCTATCATTGCGCTGCTCTCTGTAGGCCCTATGAAAGCACAGGTCTGAACCAGCAGAACTCAACCTACAGTCTGGAATAGACTTCTCCGTGGCTTGTGGTGCTGTGGTCCCTTTTGGGTTTTGGCTGCTACATCATATTAAAGGCAATTGAAGATACAAGAACATGCTTCCCAAATATTACTTTTCCATGGAAGCAATGTTACTGTAGTTACCACTGGGGTTATCTGATCCAGCAGCAGCAGAGGAGCTGGTGTGTGCCATAAAAATGGGGAGAAGCTGAGATTCTTGCACAGTTGTGTGCTCCACACAGGGAAGAAAACAGACAGCTCCCAAACACAGGTGTGGTCACACACGTGGCCTCACATCCAGCATGGATATCACCTAACAAAGCCCTTCATCTACATTAGAGGTTCAACTAGATCTCATTACTTGTGTGTTAAAAGGGTTTCACCTGCAGGTTAGCAGAATCAGGTTACAATGCGGTTTGGACCTCAAACGCAAACCAAAGAATTTTCCAGCACAGCTTCTGCTCCACAATTCAGTTCAACCACAAAAAATGCCTGGATGGTCCTTGAAAAAAAATATTAAATACCTCGGAAAACCCTGGGTAAACTAATGTTCTTTCAGCAGCTTACATGCACCTTACACACTGTGCTACATATGGAGACTAAAGCAACTGAGCCCATGAGGTATTTGCACAACCTCAAAAAGTGAGGTTCTCTACATCACACATCTAAGAATGCACATGGTGCTAAAATCACTCCTGTTGTGTAACTACCAAACCATTTGATCAGGTCACCCATGGCACATACTCCTACCACAGCAACCCCAATGGCACTGGAGACAGCTCCTCTACTAGAACAGATCCAGGAGGTGATCACGATTAATGAAGGAGCCACTCCACTAGGCTGAGCTGGGCGGCCAGGCTATCCCACAGCAGTATTTCAGAGCCACCATCCAAAGAACCAGCACAACAGCAATGTGCTTATTTCTTTCTAAAGATGCTGTTCAGGGCCAGAAGTTTATAAATATTGTTCACAGCAGAAAAAAGACACTAAGGAGAATCCTGCCACCCAGGCGCCTGCAAACAACTGCATTTCTATACCTCCAACAAGCGACTGGTCCCCGACTGTGAGGGCTTGCTGGCACTGCTCCTGTGTGGCAAACACATTCCCACATCAGCTGCCCTTTCATCTTTGCTCAACCATCAACTGGTGATGGCTGCTTGAAGAGGAAGAGATCCAGATCCGAGTTAAAAGGCTTCACATTCAGCAATAGTATTTAATGAACAAAGAAGCAAAAATTGAAGTTGCCCCACTGTTTGTGTTGTGCAAATCGCAGATAATAGATCTCCCTAATCCTAATGAGGCCTTCCTATTAAAATCTTTATTAGCTTTCAGCTCTGCAGATTGCCCAAAGGCTCATCAGTTTCCCTATCTCTCAGTACCAAGATCTGCTTTAACTTTTACAAATAGCTCTAAGATATTTCTCAGCTTATCAGCATTGCCAAGCAGTCTGTCTTATCATTACTATTGCAGATAAAATAAATGAGCTCCCGATGATATGAATAATGGCATTTTCTGTAGGCTGGTTTCCCATTACGTTTTCAACAGATTGTAAACTTAAGCACAAAAGAGAGAAAAAAATAAAAAAGAAGCCAGTGGGGGGGGGGGGGGGGGGAGTGGCTTTTTTTTTTTTTCCTTCCCATTTACCTTCAGTGCCTTAGAGCACAGGCTGCATTTTTAAGCTCACCTGATGAGAGCTAGTAATTAATTTTGAAAGGGAGCAGAAACACCTCAGCTCTGCTTTCTCTGAAGACCAAAAGCCCAGTTACTTCTGGGATGTTTTTTCAGCTGCATTTGTTGGAGAGAAGCAAGGGCTAAACCATGCTCTGCCTAATGAAGCCATCTTCATTAGTTTGCTCCTTTCCCTCACAGCCTAGGAATACCAGTCAGATTGGGAATTGAAATCATGAAAAGCAACAGAACTGCATTTGAATTAAAAGACTAAGCTACAAAGGTCTCCGACGGCTGCTCCGGACTGATTAGCACGAGGCGCATGTGGCACCATTGCGGCACAGAGCGAATTTTACAGCGCACGTTCGCGGATAAAGGCAAAGTGTCCGCGGGAGACAGGGGAGCTGAAAGCCTCGCACGTCTCTGCCTTTCCGTGACAGCGAGCAGGGAGGTCATGTTCTGGCAACCATTTTCTGCCTGGTCCCTGCAGCAATCACTACAGGGTTAAACGCTTTTCCGCTCCCCAAATTCCTCGCCCTGTCACTGTATCAAGGTTATCTATTATTGGCAGTGACAGGTGAAAATTAATCTCCTAATTATTTCTTGCTGCGTAATCTGCACTGAAGGAGTAACGTAAAAGGATTACAGTACACCCTCTACGGAAGGCTTTGCTAGAAAGCCAATCATCCAGGGAGATAGAAGGGATGTGGAAAAGGGATATTTATGACAGATTTCCAACCATTTTGAAGGCAGACTACACTATAAGTTTATAACCGACAGCTCTGGAGTAAGGATATTCTTGCAGGTATCTTAACAGCCTACACACTTTTTATTGTTGATTCCTCCAGGAAAAAAAACCCCAAGATTTATATCCATTGTTGTCCCTGATTCTCCTCTGGAATAGCAGTTACTGCAGGAAGAGCATTTATGTACAGATGTTTTTTACCCCCCACAGAAACATTATGGCAAACAATGTACCCAGCCTACTTCAACTCAATATTACAAATCCTGCAGCTACCTTCCACAGCAATTTAACTGTAACACTTTTTCCACAAGAACATAAGCTAGACTGAGTACTTGCAAAAATAAAAGTATTTAAAAAAAACACCTCATTTTGTAAGCAAGCTAGAAATATCTCTGGTAACAACACAAACAGCCACCTTGAAATGCTGCCTTCGTGTAAACTCCAGCTCTCGTCTTACCACCCACGAGAAATAAGGTTTATTTTTACAGTATTAAAGAACACACATTTATCTTTAACCCTTTCCACGCAGCTCTATAAGGTACAAATGGGTGTTCTCAAGAACCTATTTTTCTATATCCATCTCAACAGCACCATTCTAGTTGAAGTTTCCAAGAACAATCAATCACAGATTGTGCTCAAAATTACATGAGCTACCTTGAGAGATGCTGTCATTACCTGCGCCTGTGAGATAGCTAATGCAGGGGTCCCTGTCTGTGAAGCCTGGCAGGTAACAGGACAGGGCAGCAAAGAAAACCACCACCTGCAATCAAGTCCTGACACCACTATCACTCACGCTTATCTTCCATTCCCTTGACGGCGGTGGTGCAGAAACAGTTTCTACGTGGTGCAGCAACGTCACCAATTCCTTTATGCAAACCCTCACTGCTTAAACCCAGCACCAACGCTCCTAATTTTTGGAAAGCCAAGCCCCGACACGAACTTGCGCAGCAACACACCGGCCGGCAGCGAGCGGCCAGCCCTGTGGCTGGCGTTTCCACGGGGCAGGATGCCGCAGCTGCGGACAGGTACGCGCCGCTGCCCCGAGCCGGAGCCGCCCCCGCTGCCGGGGCGGCGCTGGGAGCGCACCTGGGCGCAGTGCGCGCCCGCAGCCACGCGGTGGCGCACGCCCCGCTCCGAGCGCGCCGGGCCCGCACCTGGAGCCCCGAAGGCCGCCCGGCTGCGCCCACCTGGGAGCGACCCCACCGCCACCGTCACTGCGCCCCCGACTGCCAGAGCCAGCCACCAAGCTGGAACGCATCTGCAACTCCGGGGACAGAAGCTGGCCGAGCCGTCTGAAACGCTGCTAAAATCACCAGCACTCGAGGTTTTAAATGAGCAGCTCAAATTAAGTGAATTCCCCAGCAGTGACAGAGGTGTTAAGGTTGTTCACCTTCTCCTCTGTTGGTTTTAACACCTCTGGGCCAGGCTGTGGCTCCTGGAGCCTCAGTACTCCCTGGACTCCGAGCATCAACAGTGCTGAAGGGCAGGTGTGTGGAAATGGATTATTTTCCTGTTAAGCAGTTCCTTAAGGCAACTGCTACTAAAAAAGTAAGGCTGTATTTAAGTAACTTTTAACAAATGTTTGCTTCTCCATCTGAAAGACAACCCCTAGGTGATCCTTAGGATATCACAAGGACTCTAAAAATATGTGTCCAGCTATCAAGTTTTGCTAAATCCACACATCACCTATGTATGTTTCTATGTATTTCATTTTCACCAGCACGAGGGCAAGGCAATTTGCGTTTACACCGTTAAGGCTAGCAATTTACTCCTCCTCAGGACCTATTTTCAATAGATAAACAGAAATAATTTAACAAAGCCTAGAACAGAACGTAAACCCTTAATGGTTTACCCTTGGTGTTAAGTAAATGAGGAAATTATTCACTGGCATCTCTCATTCTGTGGATGTTCCAATCTTAGAGTTACCTAATCTCTTACACAGTAGTTATGAGAACAAAAGAAACGTGTATAGAGGCAAAACACCCACCTACTAACATATCAGTTCTAACAAGCCTGTTTTCCAGTAATATGTTTTCCTGATGGAAATCTGAAGAACAAATTCCTGTCCATAGGCATTTTCCCCAAATGCTCCATCATCAACCTCATTATGCAATACAGAAATTCTCTCAAGGGATATTATGTAATGGCAATCCCTTCTTCCTCCCCCTAAGGAGTATATTTCTCATTACATCCCCTCGTAATTGATCAGTCTAAGAAATCATTTCTGGTAAAACCATATGTTTCTTTACCTAGTTTAGAATTTCCACCTTTATTCAGAAGATACAAAAAGACTTACAGGAGACTCTAAAATTTCCACTTCTGATGCACGATGACAATCTTTGCTCAAACATGCTATTAAGCGAGGAGTAACACATTCTTACACCTGCCTGACCTCAGATCTTGCAAACTCATAAAGTTATTAAAATTAACCAGCCTACATTTCCTATTCTGATGATACAAATAATTTTACTTGACTGAATCTGTAATGGATTTAAGAAGACTGCTTTGTATTCCAATATATCCAGACACCACAAGCCCTAGATATTGTGGCTCATTCAACACAAGGATGCTGGGAGTCAAGGGATTAAAAAAAAAAAAGAAAGAAAGAAAGAAAGAAAATATTTAAGGCAGAAAATGACATACACATCTGCGCTTTCCAAAAGCACTGTACAGCACAGACTGTCCAGCTGAAGAATGCAGCCCTTTTCATTGCCACTTCTGTCAACATACCACCACTAAACACCCTACCAGGTTTTAGTTTAAGAAGCAACAGCAGCAAACACTAATATTTATACCCCTTAGCTCAAAGTTAACGCTTCAAGATTGCACATTCTTGAAAATCAAAGGAAAATAAGTATCAGCTACTGCTAAATATCTGTAGTTTTGTCACTGGAACTTGAGACATACTCCAATCCCTTTTTTAACTTCCACATACCAGAGCTATGTGTGACACTGCTATTTGATTTAGCCAGCCCAGGCCACAAGGTCCAACAGATGACTGCATGTCCCGATAGAATAACACTGGGATATATTTCGCTCCTTCAGAACAGACTGCCACTCTCAGATAAACAAGGCTTAAGGTTTCACTCAGAATAACCCACCTTCCAAACAAAATAAAATAAATTTTAAAAAACCCCACTGTGTACTAGTGAAAACTTGGTATCCAGCTAAATAAAATGCTGCCTGCCTTGTCTTATAGCATTAATCTCCACTGGAAAAGAAAACCAGGCATCTCAAACTGGTGCCTTTTGGCTTTAGCACAGGGCAGTTTTAGGGAACTGCGGTCAGCAAAGAAGAAAACTCTTGAAAGAGAGTATTAGGAGTCTGCCACTTGTGGAAAGTTAATGCCGTGTGCATAATTCAAGCAGCTCACCCTTGTAAGTCCGTATGTGGGGAAAATCGGATTTATACATAAACATAAACCTCTGAAGTAAATTCTGATCAGGGATGACCAGAGATTTAACTCTCTAGAAAGAAGAATGTGAAGACTCTACTTTCCTGTAATACCTTGGCAGCCTTTTCCAGTTGAGCAAGGCTTTCTTTCAAGAATTGATAACGAAGTAAATAATTCCAGTTTCTGTGGCACAGGGGAGACCAGTTAAGGATGCTCTCCAAGACCCAAAGCAATCATTCAGAACAGTAACTTACGTAACAAGAAATTATCTTTGTTACAAAATTAGGTTAAAAGGACCTCAGATACTGTAATGTTACAAAAAATCAGGACATGCCTTGAGAAGATTAGCTGGCAAGCAGCCTCCTGAGATAAATGCGCAACTTCAAGAAGATTTTACAAGCCTAAAAACCAGTTTAAATTCCAGAGAGACACACAAGCCTTTGCCATTTAAAAAGATCCTTCTTTCCTTCCCTCTGCCCTCACCTTATTCCCGAGCTCCTTTTCCAAACCATCCTTAGTTAACCAGTGACCTGGAAATCTTACTTCACCTCCCCATCCCCTTTTCAAATTTGTCACTTTAAACACACAAGGTTTAATTTCTTAATTGGATTAAATTTTTCATTCAGGCTAAGCAGAGGGGCCCCGCAGCAGGCGCGGGGAGGGGAGCAGAGCCCGGCAGCCCCGCACCCCGCGATCCAGCCTGGCCCGCACAACCCGCCCGGCCCGGGAGCGGCGGTGATTTCTCTGGCCAAAAGACACACGGGAAAAAAAAAAATTCCACGACGACCATTTCCAGGCTTGCTATTCCTTGTGAGTAGAGGGGCTGTGGCCGCACCGAAGGGGTTAAATCGCCGGGCACGGATTTTTGAGTTTGTTACCGTTTTCAGCAGCCAGAAATCCCAGACCAACACCGGCCTCATCCGGCAGCCGGCTATAGCACCAGCCCACCACCAACACCCGACAGAGCCGCGATATTCCGCTGAAGGGGACCAGCGAGGAGCCCACGGAGCTGGGCTGCGGGGCCGCCACGGCCACCCGCGGGTGGGTGGGAGCAGCCGTGTCCGCCGGGTCACCCGCGCTGCCCCGGCTCGGGAGCTGCCGCCCGGGGAAGGCAGAGGTTCCGTGTTTATTATTCATCCTCCCCGTACCTGCGAGGGTGGGAAGGGGGATGCGGTCGCACTAGAGGAATGTGCGAAATGGGGTGGAAAAAAAAAAAAAGGCAGCTGGGGAGCGCATCGCATCCAAGCAGCTCCGCGCTGCTGCGCCTCCTTCTTGTCTTGTGTTTTATTTAAACACACCCAGTTTCTCCCGCAAAAAACCCCTCCATAATTCTGCTCGGAGCGCTCCTCGGTTGGCCGCCGGGAATGGGCAACGAGCGGCTCCTACCCCTTCGCATCCCGACCCCCGCTCGGGAGAACGCGGCGCGAACCACCCCGAGAAGCTACCGGGGCTGGCGGGGGCCGGCGGCACGGTCGGGAAAACCGAACCAACCTCTCTCCGGCTGCACCGAAAACGGCGCAAGAGGAAAAGCAGAAAAAGAGAAACACAGAGACCGCACGCACGGAGCCGCCACCACACCGGCGGGAAGCACGGCGATTTCCTCCCCTCGGCTGACCGCAAAGCCGCCAGCTCCCCGGCTGGAAAACACTTCCCCCGCCGAGGAACAGGGCTCGGGGAGGGGACGAGAAGTCCCCGAGGGTGGAGGGTCCCCGGCCCGGAGGGCGCCCACCCGCCCGCCGCTACTCACCGCGCGGCGTGCAGACCATGGCGAGCCCCGCCGGCCCGCCGGGCCCCCGCGGGATGATCCTCCGGGCGCGGCCGGGCGGGCGCGGCGCGGAGTGGAGCCGCTCGGGGCCCCCCCGCAGCGGCACAACGCGGCTCCCGGCCCGGAGGTGCCCCGGGGGTCCCGCCGGCCCCCGCCTCCTCCTCCCGCCGCGGTCCTCCGCCGCTCGCTCCTTCCCTCCGCTCTTCCTGGGGCTGCAGACACAGCGTCTCCTCGCTTTTTTTCTTCTTTTTATTTTTTCCCCCTTGGGTTTTTTTTTCTCCCCCCCGGCCGAACCCGGGGCTCAAAGTTTGCGCCCCCGCGCCCGCTCAGCCCTGGAGCCGCCGTGCAGACGGCGCTACGGGTCCATCACCCGCGGGGCCAAAAAACACACGACGGGGCGAAAAGCCCACAGACGCACCAAAAAAAGGCAAAAAAAAAAAAAAACCCAGAAAAAAAAAAAAGCGACCCAGGCGGCGACTCCGGCCGGCATCCGAGGAGAGGAGCAGGGGAACGCTCAGCTCCGCAGGCAGCGCCAGCCCGGCCCCATCCAGGGGCTTCCCCCGGCGGCGGGATTCTTTCTTTCTTTTCGTGGTTCACGCCTCGGTAGCCATTATTCCCAAGCATGGACGGGGAGGCACCGCGCCGAGCCCGCTCCGCTCCGCGGCGGCGGTGCCGCTCCCCGGGCGCTCCGCGGCGCGACTGCTCCGCGCGGCCGCCCCGCCCCGCCCCGCGCCCGCCCCGCGCCCGCCCGCGCCGCCGGGCCAATCGGGCCGCGAGACGCGGAGCTCCGCGCCGCTCCCGCTGCGCGCGCCCGCCGCGCCCTGGCCCCGCCCCGCCGCGGGCGCGCGCGCGGGTCCCGCCGTCGGGGCAGCGGGCGCGGGGCGCGCGCAGCGGGAGCGCGCGGGCGGGGGACGCGAGAGGCGTGAGAGGGAGCGCGAGTTGAGTGCGAGTGCCAGCGACAGAGTGTGTGCAGGAGTGCCCGCCCCGTGCCCTGTGATCGTCTGGGCGTGCACGTGTGCACAGGTGCGCAGGGGCTGTGCGGACACGGCCCACATCCAGGTGCACCGGGTGTGTCTGCATGGCAGGTGTGCGGGAGCCGTGTTTGCGATCTGTGTGTGTGCGTGGTCTCTGTGTGCACAGTCTGTGCCCGTGTGTGTGTGCATGGTCTGCAGCTTCGTGCAGGCTGTGCGTGCCGTGTCCGTGTGCACAGCCTGCGTGTGCACGGCCCGTGTGTGTGTATGTGGCCCGCGTGTGCGTGCACACAGCCGCGTCTGGGTGTGTGCTCGGCGTGTGTGGTTTCTGCGTGCACAGTCTGTGCACAGTGCGTGTGTGCGCACGGTCGAAGGGTGGGTGAAGCGTGTCAGCGCTCCCTGAACACCCGGGCATGTGCATGCCTGGCGTGTGTGTGTGCGCACGCTCCTCCCCTCCACCAGTCTGTTGATGGGCTGAGTTTGGGCTCCTTTCCCGCTATTTTCCATGTTAGTTGCAGCCTCCTGTGTCCCCGAGATGCATTTGGACCCCCAGGGGATTTGGATCCGGGCAGAGGGAGAAGAGAAAAGCAAAGGAAACGTTTAATCGTGATTAACCTTCCCCATTGCAAAACAGTTGTTAGTAGGTATATTTAAAATATAATTACTATTGCCGTGATTCATAGGTGCTTTAATAAATGGTTAATCAATGGCCACAGGGCCGACAATCCCCGCTGCCTGACATGCCTGGTTAGCGCCTGCCACAGTAAATCTGATTCATGGGGATGGGGCCAGCCCCTGCCCTCGTCTCCCCGTGCAGGATTGGAGTGTCGCACCCACGAGCCTTCAGCACGGTCCCCTCCCCGGTCAGCAGCCTCCGTGCACTCAGCCTGCACCCCGACAGCCCGCTCTGCACCCCAACACCTCACTCTGCACCCCGACAGCCCGCTCTGCACCCCAACACCTCACTCACTCTGCACCCCGACAGCCCGCTCTGCACCCCAACACCTCACTCTGCGCCCCGACAGCCCGCTCTGCACCCCAACACCTCACTCTGCGCCCCGACAGCCCGCTCTGCACCTCAACACCTCACTCTGCGGCCCGACAGCCCGCTCTGCACCCCAACACCTCACTCTGCGCCCCGACAGCCCGCTCTGCACCTCAACACCTCACTCACTCTGCACCCCGACAGCCCGCTCTGCACCCCAACACCTCACTCTGCGCCCCGACAGCCCGCTCTGCACCCCAACACCTCACTCACTCTGCACCCCGACAGCCCGCTCTGCACCCCAACACCTCACTCTGCGCCCCCACAGTCCGCTCTGCACTGCCAGCCCTCGCTCAGCAGCGTTTGGGGTGTCCCCACATGGCCCCAGCACTGCAACTGCCTCTGGGATAGGGGAAAGGAATGGCCTGAGCTTGGTTTTCAGCTGGCCTGGGGAAATTATCTCAAAATCTTCAGGGAGAAAGGTGGTAAACATCTGTATACTATTAAATCCATTAGATGTGTTCATTATTTTATATTGATTGGTATATCACTACACAAAGTTAATATATTATGATTATTAGTATATTGTTAAATCATTAAATATGACAGCAGACGCAATAAATAATTTCCAAGGGATCTCAGCTGACATTTAGAAATTGATGGGTATGTTTTTCCCTTTGCATCCTGGCTGGCTGCAGGACTGCAGTGACGCTCTGGCTGCTCTGACTGATCTCCTTCCCCGGCTTTCCTCTGCAAGTGAAGGCAGCAGAGAGAGCCTGCTCTGCCATGCCCGAGTTTGCATTTTAAAAGATGAAGCTGAATTAATACGAGCCCCAAAGAAACCTGTTGGACAAGGATATTCAAACCACTTGCATCAAACAGGGAGCCACAAGAAGGACCTACACCGGAGGCTGTACCTTGGTGTTGCTCAGGGAGAAGAACACCCTCTTGCAACACCAACAGGATTTTCATCTGAAAACGCAAGGATGGAGCTGCCCTTGCGTCAGGGGTGCTGCCACCTGCCTCCTGCAGGTACCCACCCCGACCGGGGAACACAGGAGCACAAGCATCCCCAAACCCTCAGCCCAGGCTGCAGGTCACGAGGGGTTGTGGATTTATGGCACAGCTCCTCATGAAGCAGCAGATGTTGGAGAGCATGCACATCTGTATCTTTACAGCAGGGGAGCTGGATGCCAATCAGGGTTAATTCGGGATAAATTTACAAGAGCGCACAGCATGACCCAAGGTACCTCTTTATTGGGCTACTACAGGCCTGCTAAATGCATTGGCCGACTACTACACATTAAAGCCACATGAGCTTGTATGTTCCAAATGAATTTTACAGGAAGACACAGGGATAGAAAAAGGAGGAGAGCCTGTGTCACAAATGACATCCAGATGTGAAAACACAGTAAATACAAACATCAAAAGGCTCACCCTTCCACATTCTGCAAAGACAACATTGGAGAAAGGACTTGCTGCATTTAAACAAATATTCTCGGCAAGGAAGCCAAGGAGCCTGCTGTCCCTGGTGCACAGCAAACCCCCACAGATCCGAGTGGGAATTAGCCATTTGTCAAGGCAAATATGCAGCAAATATTATGCCATCCTCTAGACGGTTCAACCTTGGATCAGGGGCAATGAAACGGGATGGAAGAGAAGGTGTTTTGCTAAGAAGACCAGAAGTTTAAATCTAATAACTCAAATCTGAAATCTGGATTCTAGAAGGCTGTGATTATTTAGATAATGTCTCCAGGGCTATGACATACTTATTACCAGAATTGATACCATTCAGGGACAGGACTTAAGCCTTGCCAGTTGTATGAAATAACTAAATAAATAGGTGCCTTTTAAAGCCTTGTTATTTGCTGCAGTGAAGATACGACTGGAATGATAGCCTAGAAAATCTGGTATATCTGGTAAACCACTCAATAACATTGTTTGAAGAAGATGTGGGAAATGAAAGGCCATTCCCCTGAAAGGGCTCTGAAGAGCTCCAAATGTCTGTTTGCATGGACCTACAGAGGAACTGGCAGAGTCACCACCAGTGAAGGACAAGTGTTCCTGGAGCCAAGGATTCATCCCATCAGTCACCTGCCACACCGTCCCTTCCCCTTCTTGCCTACTTCTGACTGCAGTAGAACACAACGGGGGACAAAGGTGGTTTGAAGCAGCACAGAATAAACCTAAAGTAGCATCAATGGCAGGGGAAACCACTTAACACCCTTCCAGAAAGGCAGGGATTGGTGGCAAAGTGCACACAGGCTGCAATATCAGATGCTCACTTTGTGTTCTCGGTTCAGCCCTCGAATGTGCAAACCACAATGAAAACATTGGGTGTTACTTGCTTGAACTCTCCTCTTAGAGCACCGTGGCCAGTCACTGGGCTGGGGCAATGTGAGAGCAAAGCTTAGATGGGGTGTGTTCTTGTTTTCTCCTCTTTTCAAGATTCTATCTGACCACCAACACCTTACACACAGCATGAGCAGACCACAGGAGGGACTCCATACCACGCTGGTGCTAATCTCTTGAAGGTGCTGGGACGCCAGGGTGTGGGGCCAGCATGACTGTTCTCAGAGATGAGATGAGATAGGCTGGGGCTATTGTTTTCACTCAGGCCTGACTCAAGGCTGCAGGATCACAGCCATCCACTCTACCAGCATATCTGTCTCAAGTGGAGAGCCCTCCCACGAGACAGGATCCATCAGATCAGACTGATGCTTGAAGAGAGCATGGAAGACGCTCCTCTCACCCCGAGACAGAGCACACTTCTTATTTTGGAGCTAAAAGCTTCAAGCAAAAGCAGTTTGATACTGGCAGTGCTGACAACAGACGGAGAAAGCACTTAACCATTGTGTTGCATAAAGATATCATGAGGAAATCAGGATTATACAGTAGAGAGAGTAGAAAAACACTCAGGAAGAGCTTGGATAAACTCCGGGCGAGATTCAATAACAGATGCCGCTGCCTCCTGCATCATGTGTCCCCACCTGGGCTGCAGTTGGGAGGCAGCCGG
The DNA here is from genome assembly GCF_009650955.1 of Corvus moneduloides. Lineage (NCBI taxonomy): Eukaryota > Metazoa > Chordata > Aves > Passeriformes > Corvidae > Corvus > Corvus moneduloides. The sequence goes on from NC_045493.1 coordinate 7,866,861, forward strand.
AGAGGAGTTTTATTGAATCTGTTATTGAACCTGCCTCCAGGCTGGGGCTGCACTAGGTACCCTCACAGGGCCTAAAATAGAAAGGAAGTTACATAGGAATTTGCAGAGCAACTTTTAAAATATGCTCTGATTTGCCTCAAAAGCTGGTGTGTGTGGGGCGAGGGAGCGCAGTGGGGCCAACGAGGAGTGCCAGCTGCCTGCCCGGGCTGTGCAGACAGCACCTGAGCAGGACTGCAGCTCTGCATCCATCCCAGAGCCTGCTGGTGACGCACAGCTCCGCTCCCGGGCCTAACAACACTGCAAAACTATTTAGCCATTGGAGGATCACATTACATGCAAAATCTATAGCTGCTCAAGAGCTTAATTTTGACATACAATTTTCACTTGCTGAACAGAAGAGGGAGGGGAAGTCTGAAACTGTCTAAACAAAAGAATGTTTTTTTCCACTGCACTTTCAAATGTTCTTAAACCGAACAGAATACAGTTAGAGACGGCCCTTTGCCTCGGGGCATCCAAGGCTATGGCTCCAATTAAAGAGAACAAGGATACAGGAGGTGGTACCTCCAGTCTGATTGCTCTCGCCTGGGGCAACTAAGCCTCATGAATAAACACTGTTGACTCTAACTCTCAACAAAACAATTACACGTTTGTTTTTAGAATACATTTTCTTAGCCTTTCCACTTGCAATTTTTTCTACTATAAACTAGCCAGGACAAGAATAAATACCTTTGTGATTCTCTAAACATCCTTGTAATTGCAGTGCTTCACTCATGAATGTGTATTTCAACATTAGAAAAGATCCTGAGCGATAGGAAGAAATGTTTCTTTGAAGTAACCTTTCAGAATTAGAGGCAAAATATTTACAGCTAATTATTATTACAAGAACTCCTGTACACACTGCCAGCCACAGGAGTGAAAACCTTATGTGCAAATCCAGTTACCTTTGAAGAACAAAACCACAAGGAGACGGGTGAGACTTGTATTTTTCTGGACTTTTGCCAAGTGTGATGCTGCCCCCGGGGTTCCCCATCTCCCAATGGATCTGTCAGCCATCACAGACCTCCCTCCTGGCAAACCATCCCCAAAGGGATGCTCCTGAGTGATGTGGGGTGCTTCTACGCCTCAGCTACGCTCAGCTACGTCCTGGATGCAAATGAAAGGAGTGGCAGGATTTCTACTGCTGGGAGGGTCTAAACAGAATAGGTAGCGGATGAGTCGTCGCAGCGGTTACAGTATCTAGGGCAAAACCTGGAGCTTCCACAAGCACAGAAGAGGTTCCAGCCAGCCCTTCCTGGGCTCAGGTTACTTGTAAAGATGCGTGCAGAAGTAAAGCAGAACTCTGGTTTCCTGCTGAGGGTAGCAGTGGAAGGAGAATAATCATTTACTCAACTTCTTAGGGATTTTTTCCAGAAAGCCAACCTATTGCTGCAAAGGAACAGCCAATCACCAACTGCCATTTCAAAATGGCAGGCCTTAAACTGCTTCACACAAAAGATTTTGGCCAATAAATAACACTTTTTTTTTTTTTTTTTTTTCTCTTAGAAATGCTTCCAAACTGGATTATTATCCTCCTTCTCACTGTTAGTGTGAGGATGAGAAAACATGGAATGGGAAAGTAAGGGAGAGCCTGCTACCCTGTGGATTTGGGAGCCACTCAAGCTATCCTTGAAGATGCTTGTTCCACGTTCCAAGGCAGACTTGTTACAAGAGATGTTGCCTGCTCCTATATGTTATTTATACATTGTGTTAAGCAACAACGTGCAAATGAGCTGGAGTACAAAACGTCAGACACGGCAAGATGTTCCAGTGCTGTACAACACAGCACAACACAGGGAAGCGACTCTCCGTATGGGGCCCTGTATCCTAGGAGTGTTTATACTCGATTGGATAATTGGGACCACAGCCAGCTCATCCTAAAATATACAGCATGAGTATGGTTAGGCATTGCATCTGTAACATATACAACTTTAGATGTCAAAGCATCTTTGTTTGAAGTCAACAGCAATAAAAACTGCATTTGTACGAGAGCTTAGCATGTGGGAATACATATTGCTAAACCAGGATGTTAACACATGGCTCTCCTCAGTTGGCTGCTGCCAAAAGTATGCCTTTCAAAATTGGGATGAGCATGCCAATAATCTGTAGGATATTTTAAAACTTGGAGAAATCTACAGCTATCATGCAGTATTGGAGAAAACTCTTTTTTGGGCACGTTTACCTGCGGTAGAAACTGGCATAACTCCCTCTACTTGGAAAGATTTGGGTCCTTTGCATATATGGACATGTTATGTGTAAGAAAACACGGAAAGATTTTTCTATCCTGTTTCATTTCACAGAAACTTTGCTTAGTCACTTAGTGACAAATTATTCACTTGTGTAAGTGAAACTTTGAAATGTACACAAACTTTCAAATTAATACAAACCTATCTTTTAAGGTTGCTATCTTGCTATTATTTCATTAAGGCACACAGAAATTACACCCGAACTGTGTTAAGCTTATGGGATTTCTATGAATTTCCTTTCTGGATATTAAACTTTAAACAAATATTATGATTGTATTCCAAAGGCTTGAATGGGCTGATGATTTTGAAAGTGCTACTTTGGCATCACTGTACAGCTCCATTCTTTCATGTATGTTTTGTTATAACACAAAGAAGCTCTATTTATGAAAAGCCAGTCTTAAATCTATAGTTTGAGAAGCCATAATTTGTGGTTGCAATTGTGGTTAATTTAACAAAGCAAGCCTTTTGGTTCACAGTGCACCATACTCACTATTTTTCATAAACTATCAGAGCAAAAAAACCCCTTCAACATGTCAGATATATGATGATCCAGCAATGTTGCAATTTTCCAAGTCCTATTTTGTGGTATACCATATTATATGCACAGGAATGCTACATCATTTATTCTGGAGCACAGCCCTGTAATTATTGCTGGCAAACTACTAATTACATACCGCCATCAAATCTAACCATTTTCCCAATAAAAAACCCCTACTTTCGTGCGGAATACAGCAAATCCAGCCCGGAGTGTACGCATGTTTTTATTTTAACACGCATGCCATATGGTATTGATCCTCCACTCACATGTACTTCACCTAAAATATCCGTACTGACTACGGGATTCTGCGGGCTTTGCGCCGTGGCACCATGCCATGGGGCGGGAGAGGTCTCAGCTCTGGTTCTGCACCAGCATGTCCCCGCTTCTGAGGGCCAAACCTCTCAGCTCACACGATTTCTGGCTTGGTCTAGGTAAGATTCAGGCCCTGCTACAAAATGGGGGTCTAGATCTCGAGTTCCCCAAACTCCAGGATTGGTGTGTTTGGAATTTTATCACTGGTTCATCTTCAGAAGCTACAATATGGCTCTACTTGGGGGCCCCCCCCATGAGTACAGTGGTTAGCCCTGTGGAGAAAGCCTGTCAGCTGGCCACAAACCTGCTCTCTGCATCCCAAGGAATTCTCTGAGCCATAGCACATTTCAATTGCAGAACTGCACAGCTTTGAGATGCTTCTGGGGAAAAAAAGGAGGGATTGTGGGGAAGAGGGAGCATGCAACCAAAATTCCCCAAAGATACTGCCCTACATGCACCGACATTTCGAGAAATTGGCCACAGATTGGACAGCCTGGAGAAGCCCCACTGTTCCCATGCAGCACGGGAGGAGCACGGGCAGAAAAACAGCAGGGACATATTGAAATACGGATTTCAATGCTTCCGCTCGAGGCTGTGCATGTCCAACACACTCGGGGGGTTCAAGGCACGGCTGTCCTGTCCCAGGCTGCCTGTGGGCTGCCAGGGCAGCCGGGAGGAGCGGCGCTGCAGCCTCCCAGGAAAGTACAGGGCGAGGTGGGAGCTGTCTCGGCGCTGCAGGGAGCCAATTATGGATCTGAGGCTCCAGGCTGCTTGCCCACAGCATCTGCCCGAATGGCTGCGGGGCTCCTGCGCTCACAGCTGGCAGCAGGATCACCTGCAGGGATGTGGCCGAGGCCAGCACAGCTCAGCAGCGCAGGGCAGATGGGGCCGGTGGCTGCAGGAGCTGCTTTCCCCCAGCAGCATTCCCTGGAGGGCATCCCGAAGGCTCTGGGCAGCCAAGGGCAGGGAGAGAAGCCCAACCAGCATCAGCATCTACTGCATTTTTTCTTCATTCACAGAACCCCCTCCTAGCTTGGGGGGCTATTCTGTCCCCCAACATGACTTCCCTGGACTCTATCCCCCTGAGCAGTGCATTTCTGACTTGGCAATCAAAACATCTGTGAGACTTGTTCCCTTTTAAAAACATGACAAACAGTGTAGGTATGCGAGACAATTTTCTTAATCTTTCTCAATTTTCTCCAATTTCAGAACTGCAGTCAGAATTGAGCGCGGAGCAAAGCCCCTCTCTCGCTTGTCTGAAGGTCTGGAGCAATGTAAGGAGTTTGTTGAACACTTTGATGATAACGTGTGAAATGAAGCAGCCGGGGGTGCTTGTGAAGGATGTCAGAAAAATCCCACTGGAGTACAGTAACCTCAGCGCCTCTGTGGCAGCACAGGGCACGGGCTGCCAGCACAGAGCTGCAAAGAGCTGCAAAATCTGGCCCAGTTCTGGTAAAACATGGACTATTTGCTTAAGTTTCTGGCATTTGCTCCGCAGTATCCTTAGCAGCTTTAACAAGAATAAAGCATGCTTTGCATGCCAAGCAAGTTGGCTGATCTTAGTCGTGGCCTTGGTCAAACACAAGGAGTTTCTTGACAAGAAAGAACTGCCACTAAAAACATTAAAAAACGTTAATGGAACTCGCAGCTTGCAAGTTTAGTGTTGCCTCTGAAGCCTGAAAGTCTTTAGGAGCTACGCTCAACATTCATCTCAGCAGCTTCCAGGCACCAACACTCCTTTTCCTCTTTATAGCTCTGTTCTTATTTATTTCACAGCTACAGAAATGGTCTGTTTAAAAAAAAAAAAAAAGAATAAAAAAGTGACAGGTATAAGACTCAGCTCATATGGACAACTCTGGAAGAAGAGATTTTCTTCCCTGAGACTACTTTCAGGTTTGCTGCTATCAGCCGAGGATTAGTCAGCTAACATGGCATCTCTGTTGACATACATTTTCTCCCCACAGCTAAGACAGCTTAACTACTTTATGCACCAGAATATTGCAATGGTTAACCAGACATTTTCCAAAAAAATAAAAGCATCTCCTACTTACTAAATTGTAATTCTGCTTTTAGTATTGAACTGGAATCCACAGACAAAGAAGTAAGCACCCGAACACCCTTTTGCCTCTAAAATATGCTCACTTGAAAAGCTTGAAATATGGTTAAATAAATAAATGAACAGAAGAAGCTGTTTGGCCATTCTTTCAAGAGCACAGAATCCATTCAAAATCTTACATAAGTTTTCTTCTTCAGCACATACACACTACAAGGATTAAACAGAAAGGCAAACTTAGAGCTTTAGACACACTTTGTGTCTCAATACCAACTGCAGCACCAGCTTCTCTGTAAGGATTATCAAGGCTACAGCCCCATGCAGCTGTCAGTCCCTGGGGCTGTAATTCAGCTATCCTGCTCTCACTCTATCCATCACATTTACACAAATCCCCAAGGTGGACTGCCTTCTAAATGTCTTTACCTTGTGCATTATCCTGGGGCTTAACAATCCAATATTGGTGCAGCCAAGGATAATTACTCTCCATTGATGATAAAACACCCTGAATCCTGTCAGGCATGGCAATTTGCATCTTACAGTGCTGAGGATCAATAGATACAACAAAGGAGTGAAACCTGATTAGATACTGCTGCCTCTCAATGGAAAGGGAAGAGCTGATTATTTTGCAGGGTTGAAATCCTGGTTAAAAAGGAAACAGAGGTCTCCCATTACAACACAGTCCCCAAGCCTGCTGTTCACCTAGAAACTGCTGCAGGGAGTTTGAGACTCGAGGAGAAAGTAGTTGAATGAACAACCAGGTCTTACAGACTCCTGGTAAAGGAGAGTTGTTTACTTGGGCCAGTGTGGCTCGTGCATTTTCACTGTAACCCAAGAGAATACAGAGGATGTGAATTGTCTGGAGCTCCAAGAGGTTCTACTTTCCCCCTGGTTTTATAGATTTACAGCATAAAGAGGACAAGTAACTAGTTCATGATCACACGCTGCTTCAATAATGAGCCTGGAAATTGGCTACTGGCTCCGTGAATGGATCTCTTTCTGAAGCATCCTCTAGGAGTGTGGGCTCAACCAAGAGCTCCTGCCCTGTTGAGGCAACAGAAATGTCATATATATTTAAAATAAGGGATTGCAGGATTTTCCAACCACAATTAACCAGGTAAGCAGATGCATGAAGGTGGAGGTGGAATAAAAAATTATCCCAACCCATTCAACAGTCTTCTGACACTAATCTAACACTGAATCTGATGGAAGATAAGAAGCGCGGTGGGTGAACTTCGGTTCCCACATTTAATCTAGAGAGACATCACAAGCTTCCGCCTCTTCAAGTCTTTATTTGGAGGCCAGTAACACACTGACAGAAACCCATGGTTTGGCTGACAGCACTGCTGGGCTGCAGGCAGGGAACGCATTCCCGTTTGGACGTGATTCTCCACCACTGACACTCCCTGGGCTCAGCTGTGCCCATCTCCCACAGCCTGCCCAGATTAGTGATACCAAAGCTCAGCCCTGGGCTGTGCACCAAGAGCTCCCAGAAAGGATGTAGCTAACTGTGTTAAATCTGGGTTTTTATTTGGTTTCTGGTGGCAGAGCTACATTAAACAGGGACTGCATGTCTCCATGTTCTTGCTTGTCTGAAATAAACACAGAGTTTTCTTCCGTGGAAATCAGTCAGCAAAGGAAAAGCTGAATTTGGGGGGTTCCCAATCACGTGAAGGACAATGTTTTAAAAAAGGCCTCAAAATGTGCAGAAAATAAAACAACATCAAGAAAAGATCTGGGCACATCTTTTCAGAATGCGTGCTCTGAGGCTGATGAAGGGCTCAAAGCAAGAGAGGAGGAAAACAGAGAAAAAGAGAAAAACTCTTCAGAAACCAGCCGGGAATAGTCTGTTCTTATCAAAACACGTTGCTGACACAGACCTGTCACGGAGCCAACATCTGCTCCCAAGTCGCAGAGTCAGTCCGAGGCAGGCTGAGTGTCTATTGCACAGGAACACCAAGAGTTGACTTGGCACGATGGACGTAAATGAGAAAAGCTTCTGGAAGCACCAGTGAGCGAAACGGGAAGGAAACTTGTTCCTTTGATGAAAAATCTTTTTATTTTGACCTACAGGCAAACTTGCAGATTTTTTTTTTTTGCAGAAAGGCATCTCTTCCAACATGGGAAATGGGAAAAAAAAGCCTGATTCTGGACATCTGACGCGTATGGTAGTGTCTGCTAAAGCCAGCGGGGGGTTGCATATGGCAAGCCTGGAAACCTGAGGCTCATTAACATTATGGCACAGGATTATCACTATTTTATGGTCATAAGGATCTGTCTCTTTCATCCTGATGGCTGCTGAGTGATGGTGGATTCAGATGCCCCATATTAACCCCTAAGAGTAAATACAATATTGGTGAGAAGTACCAAGCCCATGTCTAAAATCCTTTGTCTCCTTCACTGATGCAGTGGAGTAGAAAGATGCTTTCCCACCCTGATCTCCTATTCTCCTGAAATCTATCCCAGCCCTTAAAGGCTTTAACTCCCCTTGCCTTCTACAATCTCTAGGATTTTTGGGGTACTGGAGAAGATTTGCAAACAGTCTGAGACACCATCGCTGTAGAACAGATGGCAACTATCCCACCTAGGGCGAGACACCACGCAACATCCGTTGGATTTTCACATGAGCATCCAGCTCCTGGCACCGCCTGAGCCTCTGCAGAGGCACTCGGAATCTCTCCTGCGTTGTGGGAACCCATCACTCCTTGAGAAGAAAGGGATGTTATTATGGTTTTCCATCTGTCAGTGCAAACTGAAATGCATCTTTGTATTGGGCTTTCCACTCTGCACTCAGGCATGGAAGATTTAGAGCTTGCTGTTCTGTATTTGAAATGGGAAATTGGAGTGGAGCTGCTGAGTCATGAGAACAGGGGGCCTCTATTGCCAGCCGTTTCTCCCTGGGGAAAGCTGCTAATCCTTTCTGATTCACCTGGGTGCGATTGATTCCTCAGGATTCCCGCACACTCACACAGTCTCTGACTGTCAGAGGTGCATTGATTTGTTCAGCAGTGGAGAACAGAATGGATATAATGGAGGTGATTTTTAAGGTGATGACTGCTATGGGTGGGTGAAAATAAAACCATATTAAATAAGCAGCCATTAGAGCTTAAAACTGAGCAGCTCAGTTGCCTGCTTCTGCCCTCTGAAAGGAGGATGATAACACTGTCACATGCTCCAAAAACAGGTGAGCAGGAGCATAATGAATTCACAGGGTGTAATAACCCTGGTGGAAACTGGCTCAAAATGCACTTGTGGTAAAAATGCATCCTCTTGCTTCCACAGTGCACTCAAGGACATTGTCCTCATCTGAATGATGTTATGTATGGTGGAAGAAAACAGGAGGAGAACATGAATGTAGGAACCTTATACACAGCCACGACTAAGTCCCAGATAAGAGCATCCTATCGAAGACAACGATGCTAAACCCTTGAAACCAAATGTAAACCAGCAAAACTGTGGGTCAGTTTGCCAGGAAAGTTTCTGGTCATCGTTAACTTCTCCATGCAATTGGAAGGGAGAGGAAAAGGGTCAGGGTAAAGACCTATTTCCCTATCATTTCATCACATCACTCTTCATATAAGCATCCCGCTGACCAGCCTTCTCCCAGAACTTCTCAGCGATTAGCACCATGCTGTTTCTTACTGTGAATTCGAACAAGAGTAGCACAAAGCTATCAGCAGGGACTTCAGTGATCAGAAACTGCTCAGCCAATTTTCACTATCATTTTTTCTATGTCAAACAAATGCCTATTGTCACCAGGCCTGCTCCTGTGGCATGTTGAGAGCTTCTGCAAATTGCAGAGCCCCCTGTCTCTGATTTTAAATCCCTAAAATGTTAGCTTCCACCTTATAGACTAACAGATGAGCAAAGGACAGGCAGCCAGGAGCTGCTGGTGGTAATTCTGGCTATTGATGTGCAGCATAAGTATCCTGGGTACCCTGCCCCTGCCTCAACCTTCCCTGCCTGCACAACAGGGATGGAAAATAACAGTATCTGCCCTGCCACAAGGCAAAGGGAAGACAAGTTTTTTTAAGATGCAAAGTGCTAATTACTAGTTCAGATTACAGGTCCTGGCACTGGAATTAGAAGCAGCAGAGCTACGTGAGCTGCTGTTGCAGTCCCCAAATACAACAGGCCTGCAACAGAGACTTCCCTATGATCCTGTGCTTGTGAGATCCCCATCAGCTGTGATGGGAATGTTGCACATTGATGGGATGTCATCATTCAGCCATAGGACTCTGGTGGAAGTGGAAAGAGAAGGAGCAAGCAGGCTATGAAGTGTATAACCCTGATTTAATGCCATTAACGCAATTTGATAATTAGCAGAGGCATTATAGGCCTTATAGAAAAACAAGGGAAGGAGAAATGGATTTGGGCGAATAAAGGATATGTTTTAGAGCTTCCTCCAGCCTGCAGATTTCTTTTCAAAGCACATATACTGCATTTTTTCTTACAGCAGCCACTGTAGGGGCCAGGGCATTGTATAACAAGAAGAATGGTCAAACACAATTTTAATGTGTCTAGTAAGGCAGAGTGCAATACTTATATATATCAGAACAAGCAATGTGCCAAAGTGCCTGATGATAAGGAAGAAATGTGTCCTCGATCAAGAAAAACCAGTTTAATGTGCACACTGGGAGCAGAGTATTACACAGATACAGCTTTCTCCTGGCCATGTGAATTTAAGGAACCCCTGCTGGTAACTGAGATTCCTTGCAGACAATCAGACCAGAGGCAAAATGTTGTAAATTCTTAAGGTACTGTATGACGTGAGATACATCCTCACATTTTATACAAAACCAAGAAGGGGAAGATAGCATGTAAGCATCTGAACTCCCATACAACAAATGCCATTTCAAGCATCATTTATTATGCTGCCTTTCACAGACTTTTACAATCCTCAATATGGTTAGCAATTTCAGCTGACTCGTAAAGCGGTTTTAAAATTCATCACTGAAAAGAATGTTTATCTCTGTGTTTCCTCCAGTTCGGGAGTAAAATTAGACTCTTAAAACCTGGGGATGGTGTGCCTTTAATTTTGTTTAGAACAGAAAATAACTGCGATATGAAAGGTTTAATGAGGTTAGAAATCTAAAAGGAAATGGAGTGGGAATAGATTATCAAGAGAAATAAAGCCAACCGCTGGAGAGTACACTAATATTAAATATTAGGTTTCTAAACCAAATATATATAATCCATTTAGGGACTTAATGGTGGTTCTCAGAAGCACATTTATCTACAGCTTATGGTTCAACAACCAATATTATAACTCCATTTGTCATTGTTAGGCGAGGGGGATGGATGTCAGGGAGGCGAGGGTCAGCACGTGAGGAGGAGCTCGGGAGACGCCGCTCCCGTACCTTACACACGGCCCTTGAGGGGAAGAGCTCACGTGCAGATTTCTGGCTCCACACTGAAGATCTGCCCTGGAAACATCTCTTTACAAAAATACTCCCTCTTTCATTTTCCTCACGAAGAACAAAGGCAACACATTCAAGCAGGGATTTGTCTTAAATTAGGCTTTATACCCATTTTTCATTTAGAAAGATACTTACACGTGTGCCTAACTAAATGTGGGATTACGCACTTGATTAAAATTAGCGACATGCTTAAACTACTTGATGAATTGGGTCATTAGATACCTAAGTCAATACGAGATAAGGAGCTCTGAAAATCAAGACAAATTGAAAACTCAAAAATGGATTTTGGTTCTTAGCTTTTTGCACCTAATGAATTTACACTATAGGCAAAGATTTAACTAAACCTCCTGATATCAACACCCAAAATGAAATCCCTGCTTAGGAAACACCTGCTCCCTTTCTGGCTCTGCTGGGACACCAGGGCAGGGAGGTGACCAGCTCTGGGGCAGCTCTGCCCTCTGTAACTCCACTCAAGAAGCTGCAGAAAAAAACTTTCACCATTAGGAATAAGAGACTAGGAGATGGAATATTTAGGGGAAAAATGAAGAAGGATGCATGGGTTGTCACACTTCCATTTCAGAAAAAGCCAAAAGAACCCTGTGTGGAGACACCAGCTACCTGGCAATGAGAGTTGCTGAATGACCTGCAATTCCTGATCACTTCAACCGCTCCGTGCCACCACAAGCACAGGGTCAGGTTTACAGGCAGAGGTAATTTTTCTATTATATGAAATAGTTGTACAGAACACACAAATGCCAAGTGCACTGCTCCTTCCTGAAGAGGCCTCTGCAGCGGCCTTTTTGTGAGGGCTGTGTGCCAGAACTCTTGTCCTTTTGCTGCAGTTCCATCTGCTGGCTGAACACCAGGCACCCTCTGCCTCCCTCCATATCCTGCCTTGCTGTATCCCACCAAAGAAGAAGGAGGCTGGTGCTCCATTTTACACTTGGGATCCCTGCGTTATTTTGGTTATTCTTTGTCTTTTCCCTGTCTTTTCCTTCCTGAAAGGATGCCTGCTGTCAGGGACCCACCACTTCCAAGTGAGCACTCTGCCTGCCAGCTCCAGGCTTTTGGACGCAGCCAGCAGCTCTCTGAGGACTCCCAGACATGCTTCCTTTCTCTTTTCATGGGACAGGAGGGAAGCTGAGCTGGGGGGATGACACAGTAGGAAACAGAAGTGTGCTCCATTCTCTTGAAAGGCTCCAAATCTGCTCCCTCTCCAGCCCCAAAGTACTTCTTGCGCCAATTCCTGGTTGACTGAAATCTTGAAATGTCACCAAGAACTGGAGCAAGCCAAAGGAACACGCCTGAAGTAGTCAAAATGAAATGAAACATACTCCACTACAAACAACACTTGGCTGATTCCAGCTTGAATGCTTTTTGCTATCAATGAAATTCTGAGGAAAACGGGACTTCAGGCAGCACCATATGTTGGCTATCACTCTGCTCAGGCTGGGTATTAGTGGGTTTTTACTACTAACACCATCAATAACAGCAACTGAATTAGCTGTAAGAGTCAGAAATCCATCTTTTGAGTGGTATGACCAAATTCTTTCACATAATTTGCCTGAGTGACAGAAAAACATGTTGCTAGTGTCAAACAAGTCTGGAAACTTAAAATGTTTTTAATTCTGCAAAAAAATAATGCAGGGCTTCTTGACTCTAGAGAGCTTCGAATCAAGACCTCACTTCAGGAAAGTGCTAGTTTTGATGTTTAATTGGAGCTGAAATCAATTTTGCTGAATGAAACCTGTAAACCTTTCTTTACAGCAAACACAAGGAAGCTGTTTTTCCACATGACATGTCATTAAGTTGTGGAATTCACTGCCACAGGATGTTGCAGAGGCCAAAAATACAAATGAGTTCAAAAAAAGATTAGACAAATTCACGGGGGATAAGTCCACCAGTGGCAATTAAACACAATGGTCTGGACATGACCTCTGGCTCAGGAAGTTCCTGAGGTGCCGATTGCCAGACGCTGGGAGGATAAGACTGGGGAAAGGTTCACCCTGTACAAGCCCATTTCTTGTACTCCTTCCCAAGCATCTCCTGTTGACCACTGATGGAGCAGGGATTTCTGTGCTAGACAAACCATCCCCATATGGTAATTCCTCTGGTCTCCACAACATTTGGATCTGAATAAAGCTCTAAAATTTGTTGCAAAGCTGGGAATTTGGTCACATGCAGAATGCTGCTATTTTTTTTTTTTTTCAAATCTTGAAAGGTTTTCCATAGTTCTCAATAAAAACCAAGCTTTACTAATCATTTCAGTGACAAAGTATCTCACACTTCTTGCCATCCCAATTTAAAAAGAAGAACCAAAGAAGATAATAAACCGAAAAAATTGTTTATTCCTATGGGTATCATGCAGCTGCACTATTACTGTGATCAAATTCTGGTGAAACAGCTGAACATATTCAGCAGAGTTTTTTGACTCTTATTCCTCTAAGTAATTTAAACAACGCTGTGTCCAAATGTCTTGCAAAATTAGAATTATTATGGCATTTTATGCAGGAGGAGTTTGCTTCAATAGGTTGCAGATGAACAGGGACATAACTCTGAGGTCTAGAGCTCCTTCTCAGACTTGTATTCACAGTGCAATTCTTAAGTCTTATGATTGTTGTTGTTTTTCTTGAAGCCCATCTCTAAGTGTAATTCTGTGGGAATCTTGGTGTTCAATGAAACAGAAAATGATAAATTTCTAGCACTGTGAAGCTTAAAAATGTGATCTAAATGCATTCTCTCATCACCCAAAGGCTGGGGTAAGGCAGAGAGAAAGACCTCATTTAAAAACCAAGACCTCCCTGTTAAAAACAAAACATTTTCTGGGAAACGTGATATTTGATGAACTCACCCAAATCTATTTATCAGACTCAACCGAGTCCCCCATTGCAAGCACCCAGATGTAACTTAAATCTCATATTCTGTGAGCCCCGAAATAGCACAAGTTCTTAATCACATTCCTTAGTCTCATCTCAGTTACAAAGCACAGCACAGATTTGGAATTAACCTGTATAAGTTTGCTGCAAGACATAATGAAAACATCATGATCCAAAATCCTTGGCTAACAGTTAGCCAGAGACATCAAATTAATTAAATAGCCTAATTCACAATAACACCCTGTCTATGTACAAATTTCCACTGGTTTAAAAAACGATTTTGCTAATGCTTGGCAAAACTTAGATCAGTTGTTTCAAATCTGAATTTATTTAAGCCTAGGCAAATTTAAATTAAGGTCAAGATAAATCTATTTAATCCTGGTTTAAAAGGGAAGAAGAAAGTCCATGTTGAGTTTTACGTAGCTTAAGCTCAATGATTGAAGTCATGTCCTTGGTTAGTGACTAGTACAACTGTGAATACAAACAGTACCTAGGTCAGAATGTATTTTAATTTTTAGCACTTGTAAAAGTAATTCTTAGAAAAGACTTTAAAAAAAAAAGCTTGTTTGTGCTTTTATTGCTACCTTGTGCTGTACAAAGACTGTCCAAAACATTTTTTTAACAATACCTCTGTATACCTACTAAGATTTTATCCGTTGAACTTCTAACACAAGAATCTTCAGCAGTAGAAAGCCTAAACAGCTTGAGTAAAACTATTTTATTCTTTTAAGCTTTCCATCTGATGATCCTTCATGGTCATGTAATTTTGTGGATTCACTAAGTCCTTAAGAGTCAGCTGGACAATGCATGACTAGCAGAAAATCACCAAGATTTACAGACCAAACAAAACCCCTAACTCCCCTAGTCAGCCTTTGCCTATCTTTATAAATCACAGGAAAACACTTAAGCCTCTTTTTTTTTCCTTTCTAAAGCTACCACCTATACACAACACCACCATTTGTTCCTTTCAGTTTCTATTAGTCATAAATTTTGCAAAATTAAAGTAAAGGCATAAGCAGGGCCTGAGTATGGAAGCCAATTTGAAGACAGACACCGAGATGAATGCTAACACAGCACCAAGTTCCACACCATCAGCATATTCTTTAAGTAGATCTAAACTATTTTTCAGTGCTGTTTTATTCAATTTGTTGCATCAGGTTTAGTTGTTTTCAGGTCAGATACCAGCAGCCATTTGGTAATTGAACACCTCCTTAATTTCAATCAGAGCCATGCTACGCTAATGCGATTCTAGCTGTTTTAATTTCTGTTGTTTTTCCCTAATTTGCTTTTAGTCTTCTAGTCCCACAGAAAGTCTGTAAGACATTAGCATTTCTTCTCATCCCTGTCAGTTGGAAACATACTGGAAGCTGTAAGAAGTTATCCACCCTGTGCTCAAAAGCATCAGAAATCAGTGTGGTGACCCCCAGCAAAAGCCAAGCAGAGGCAGAGGTCCCCAACAAACTGCTCCCTCTGGTTTTCTCCTTTTTCTTATCCCCTTGTGGGGTACTTTTCTCCCATTTATTTGGAAGCAATGGGAAGGCAGGAAGAGGGCTGTTTGGTGTTTTTTAGGAAAAGTTTTGTTTCCAACCCATGGCAGCTTCTATTAGAAGAGAAACAAAGAGAATGAGCAGATCCTGTTGTGGTGACGTAAAGCCTAAGAGATATTTCAGGGTCACCAGCTATCTTATATAGACAACATCTGGCAAAACCATCCAGCAGCAGTATGGATACCAGCCCCAGGAAAAACTAGTACACATGGCCAGAAAAAAATTATACTGCTCTGGGTTTTATATTTTAAAAAAAATCTTTTTTTTGTCAAGAAGAAGAAAGTGACATATCCACAAACAGCAGCGGAGACTTCCCGGCGCAGGCAGTGATAGATGAGGACTTTTGCTCGCTCTCAGATGCATGCAAGAGAATAGTTTTTTGTGTTAAGAGATCATTACAGCTTCAGCCCTCCTACTGCACTGTTTCCTCTGAAATCAGGGGCAAGATTAAATCTGTTGTAGCAGAGCACTCCGTAATGGCTCTGACAGACGTTGTTTTTCCTCGGCCTCACATCTGGGAGTTAACCAGCAGAGCGCTTGAAACCAACCAGGTCAGCTCTTTAGTTGAGTTTCGTGTCTAATCAGCCAGGAAGGCTGAGGCCTCAGGTCACACATGGAAATCACTACAGCTATTTAAGTCGCCAGAGGTTATTAATAAATCTCCCACTATTTCCTTAAGTAAATAATTGGAGGCCCATCTTTCAAACAAGTTATGTCTGGCCATGTTATGGTACCAATTTTATCCTTCCTTTTTTCCCTTCACCAAGCAGGAAGAACAAATCTCTGGTGACAACAATGGCAAAACTGTGAATTATAAACATCCATGTGTCTCTCATTTGAATGCCTCCTCAAGTTTCCTTGACAGCTGGGGGAGAGAGAGGCTCTTAGTCTTTCCACCAGAGCCCAAGCCATTGAAACCGCTCTCGCACCAGCAGAGACTTTGGGGGAAAGCCACGCAGCTCTGGCTGCCGGGTGAAACAGGAGCCCTGCTCTCTCCATTAGGTGCTGTTAGGTAGCCGAGTTCAGGTCCTTCTGGGCTGCCACCAGGGAAACGAGGGGAAAAGCCTGACCATGAAACATGGCCAGAGGCAGAGCTCTGGGGCTTCTGGAAAGGAAGGAAGGAGCTGAGGGAGATGGGGCTTGCGATGCTGCATCCTCCCTTCAAGTCACGCACAGGGAACTGCACCGAAGCCTGGCACACACAGGCCCTATGAGACCCACAGCCACTTGTCCCATGGCCAAATTCATCCACGCCACAAATGACAAGCCCTGGCTTACCAGAGCCCCAGTCCTTCCTGGATATGTTACTCTTTCAGCTTTGGAAATAACAGACTGCTCACACTAAGGTCGACAGGAATGTTCTCACACGCAGAAAAATTAAAACCAGCCCTGACCATTGGCCATTGTTAAATTGCACCAGCCACCCTCTGCAGGACATTTCTGCAGCAGGACTCCTGCTCGCCCTGGCTCTGACAGAAAAATTCAACACGAGATGGCTCCTGCCTGCCCCTCCTGCCCTGCCCACCAAGCTACTGCATCAAGCTCCTTGCAGGTCTAGGGGATATTTATGGCAGCTGTGATAACCCCAACGCATCTTCCAGCTGCCAGATCCCTTCCACCGCTGCACTGAGCTATGAGTTGTCTTTGTTTGAACTTCTTTCAAGATGATGCAGAGTCTCAGGCATTAGGAGTACAGAATGGGTGCTTTAAATGAAGCCAAAGTCCACATATCTTATGCATACATATGTGTATACAAATACATCTGTCCCTTTACAGCAAATAATCTAAAATTTGCCTCTGAACAAAGAACACTGGCTCTATCCTTCAAATCACATCGGCAAACAGCAAGTTAATAACCATCACAATCTTCACACATATGAAAATGTTTTTATTTGCAATGAAACCCTTTTTTTCCCCATTTTTTAGAAAATGGAGGATCTGCTCCCTCTCATAACATCACAGTCTTTTTTTTGTGATCTAAAAAACGTTCATACTTGAATAATGTTTTCTTTCTTTTTTTCTCTCTCTTTCTCTATTTCTTCCTCTCTTTCTTTCCCTCACTCTTGCAAAGATTAATGCTTTCAATCTAAACCCCAGCCTTTCTGAAGGAGGATTCTCCTCACGCGATCATTGCTTTGCAGCATTTCTAACAGGGGCTATCGACTTAATTAACTCTAACTTTAGGTCTGAATCTCCCAACGGAAAGCAAATGTGAGCTGGAGCTGCTTTAGCCAAGCAGTGCCTTTCAAGCAAGCGATACTGAAATATAATCCTCCCGTGCCTGCAAAAAAGGTGGAGGGAAAAGCAGCCCTACCTTTGGGGCATGCTCAGGCTGCAGAAGGGGCATGCCAGGGCTGGACCCCAGAAGTCCCCAGGCAGGCTGACAGAGATCTGGGGGCACTGGCAGCACAGCTTTGTTCCAAAAGCGACATATTGAGGCTGTGTGAGCACGAACGTGTGGGTGGGGGAACGGGGGGAGAGGTGGAGGTAGTGCAGCGCTCTGGCACCCGGGCTGTCGCCCAGGCATCACTGATGTGGGCACTGGAGGGAGTTGCTTGCCAATCCTTCTGGCAGAAGAAAAATTGCTACAGATGGCAACTGCCAGCAGGGAACGAACAGCAAAAACAGAGGAATTCATGACAGAAATTATGGAGAGAAAGAGGAAAAAAGCGTTTCCAATGTACCCATTTCGTCTTTTCAGTTAAAGGAAAACCTGTTATCAAGAGTCCAAATGAGCAGCTCCACTGAAGCTGAGGGTGGAAATCACTGCAGAGCCATCAGAGCCATGGAATGCCTTCAATTAAAAATCTACCACGTGCTTACACAGGCAGCACACACATGTAATCTGCATATTTGCTTGTAAAGATGTGCATGCACTAAATGAGCTACAGTATTTAGGCACGTACATATTTTTGCGTCTGTGGCTCAGGAACTAGGTTAAAGACAAACAGAATCTATGGAATTTGCACATCTCTCCTTTCTGTGTGACAGAAGGTGCCAGAAGCAGATATTTGCTGTCCTATTCATTTAAGACAGCAAAAGTAAGGAGCAGGAAAGGAAAAAACAAGAAGGAAAAAAACATACAGCAAGCAGAAACACTTAAAATGAGTTACTATGTCTGGTCACTCAATCCTTTAAGCCCTGCCAACACTTTTCTGTGATTAGTTAGTAAATCTGACAAGGCCTGCGTTTGTTCACAGCTTATTGACAGAACTGTATTGATAAAGCAATATCCAAGCCTGGGGAAAGAAAGCCCACAATCTCATTTTACTTTCTCAAGTCTTTATTGCACAAAGGTGTTTTTCCTGGATGAATTCATTTTCCTGAAACTAAACTTTGAATTTTCTGAGAGTGCAGCTCTTATATCATTGCTTAATAATTATTTATTGACTAGGTAGCCATTAAACACAGGAGAGAAAAAACATGTCACACGAATTTATTTGTGCAGATTTCTGACCTGTCAATACAGCAACATTTGTTCAGAGATCATGAGAGACAGAAAAATGGTTGCTGTGGGGGTGGTAATTTTTCCATCCCCCAGAGATATCTCATGCTTTCCTGTTCCCCATGCCCCCACTCATCCTGAGGTTCTTCCTAAAACCAGCCCCTGTCTCCCCTGGAGGTTTGTGTCATGGGCATCGCATCCTGGATGAGGCTCCTAATGGGGGGTCCCTTGAGGACCCATTAGTGCTGCTCATAAATTAGCCAGATGGGGTTTGCCCTGACCCAGCTGCAGCAGGTTTGGTCTGGAGGGGAACCCAGGGCTCCCACCCCACGCAGGGGGGACTACATTTCCAAAGATGAGGAGCACTGGGATATGAAAAAGCAGGAATGGACAGGATTAAACCAGAGATGATTTCATGTCAAAACCACATATATTACTGAAGCCTAATTGCAGCATTTCACATCCAGTTTAATTTTATGAGCTTGATGAATCCAACGTGTCAATAAAGAAGTGGCAGAATGGGATTGTTCAAACCAAAATGAGGGGAAATGTGTTCAGAAACAACCACTGGATACAGACACCATTAGAGAGCAAGAAGTGGTGAAACAACTTCGCTCCAAGAGGCTGGAGAAGACACCAAACACTTCTTATTACGTGCTCCCACTGGAGACTGTTCAGTTTAAAGAGATCTAACAGCCACTGCTGAAGCTGGCAGTCAAAAGGAATTGTTGAAAAAACCCTATTTGTTGGTGTTTCATTTACTTTTTCTTTTCTGTGGGTGGTGAAAATTGGCAGATATAAGCCAACAAAGAAGTGGAACATCATCACCGAAATACAGGGATAGGGAAAATCCCTTTATCATTTGAGTTAAACCATCACCAGATATCAATGAATCATATCACAAAAGCCTATTTAGGCTTCCCTGGCATTACAAATCCAGAGTGTCCTCTGGGCTCTTCTGCAATAGCTATTGATTATGACTTTAAAACCAAAAAAGTCCTCCTTGCTTACAATAAAAAAAAAAAAAAACATTCATTCTAAACACAAAATAAAGCATTTTCAAAAATGGGCTGAAAAAAGGTGCACACATCTCTTCAAAGGCTATTTTCACTATTGCAGGCATGCACATACTAAATCTTCTAAAATTTATGAAGGAAAGAATAAGTAGGAGAAATTATAACCAGTTGAAAAACGGGCTGTGCTAGGAAGAGGCTAATAAAATATATATACTTCAAGGGGTGACATGTTTATTACTAATAATCTATAACAACATTGTCCCTTTATTCACCAGTGTCGTATTAATAAGGAAAGCAGTTAAGAACCTACAGATGTTACATGTGTTTTGAAAGGATTAGTTCATGTACCAATGACTTTCTGAAAAAATGGAAGTGTTACTACAGCTACATTGCCCTGGGCTTCTGCAACTCCAATTCAGCAGTGAAACTGGAGAAAGGAACCACCTCTAAGTGTGCGTTCACAGGGTGTGCTGAGATGCGGCAGAACTCAGCACAGCTCTCCTTTCCCAGGTATTGCTTCTCCAAGAGCAGATTCCCTTCTGGTGGAGCCCTGCTGACCTCATCCAAGGAGAAACACCACTCAAAGTCTGTCAGGAGAGAGGTCATGGCAGGCTGGAGACACGACTCGGCCATGTAGGGTCTTAATAGTTTTCTTATTAATACAACACTGGTGAGATGCCACAGCTCTTGCTTAAGCCAAGCAGTCTCACAATTCTCATTTTGACTGTAAACAAAGAGCCTGGCCCTCTGTGGTAAGGATCTGGGAATGACTTATTGTTAGAGCTGCATGTTGGAAATTATTGCTGTGGCAATACTTTGTTCTGCATCGAATGCCATTTCACAACATTATCATCTCAACCCCGCCACAAACATGGATTATGCTCCATTCAGGAGAAATCTTAACAGTTTGTCAAATGATGTTTTACAACTGAGTTACCTCCAGTCTAGTCTGCTGCTTCATGCACGGTTGGATTGGACAGAAGGAAAGAGTAATGAAGTTGGTATGTAAAAAGTCTGTAGCAGCACTGTGGCACTAAAACCAGTGCAGGCCTTCTCCGCTGCAGCCATTTCTGAACAATACAAATCAGAATCTCCTCGCTACCAGCTTTTCAAAATGCCTTCAGATTTAGATTTCCTGAAGCAATTCACCATTATGGTAAAAGACTCAACATTCTTGCTTTTTAGAAAGTTCCAAGAGTGTAGACTCTAGGAAGTGGAAAGTCTGGTTTCATCAAAGTCTCTCCATATGGCTCTGGACACAAATCTCAGAACCACAATTTCTAAGAAAAAAAAGGCACAGTTGTTTTGTGTCCCTGAATTTCTGGATATACTTCTTGAAACCCCTCTGGCCCAACTTGGAGAGGAACTGGGCACTTGCAAACCCTCCTATGGTCACAGCAGAATCAAGTGCTCAGCAATCTTAGCACCGGGTATTTCAGAGGACAGGTCTTGAAAATCAATCTCTTTTTGTTTGTTGTCAGTCCTTGCCCTTCACTACATTCTCTGTTGACACACCTATGCCATCCTAAAATTTAAGCAGTTTAACCTCCATCCAGGGTGTATCCACACTCCAGACCAAACAGACACAGGCAGTGCACACCTGCTACTGCAAAGCGCATCTAACGAAATGTGCCAGGCCACTGTCATTATATGCTCAGCTACAAGCTCTGCTTATAACAATAAGTATCCACTAATTGGTAACATAACTATTCGCAATGCAAGGAGGAGGAGGGCTGCAGAGGGGAAAAATGTGCCCCTTTTATTTTCACAGTCTCTCTGAAGTCATGACATATCTACACATTTTCCTACCACATGTGCTGATCTAGAACTAAGGACGAGATGGATGCTGAAGAGAGCCATTTTCATCATCCCTGGAGAGATTTGTAAAACAAGAGAGAGCGTTTTTTATTCCCCTCTCACTGAAAGAAGCATTGGCTCCTTTCCACTTTCAATTTCACCATGGCTGCACACGACTAAACATCCATTTTGACACTAATGCGGAGTGGTGCTCTCTACTAGGTTGGGTCAGCCAGCTCTCCTGCCTGACTGGACAAGTGATTGTACAATCAGTAATGGTATATTTTACACCCCATATTTCTTAAAAAACATAATTACTAGGGAAATTATTCTTCTTTTACTCTAGGATTTTTTTCTTTTACTTTTTTTTGTCCCAAAGACACACGCGCTCACTCTCTCATAACATTCAAAATGAGGTCAGAAACTTGCACATATGTGGCTGTGTGTGCTTTCTCCTCAAACCAGAAATGACAAAGCAGAGTTTGGCAAGGCAATAAAGGAATGGCCACAAATCAGCCAGGATTATCTGACTTCCTTTAAGAAAGCCATAAATTGTTTACAGCACCATTGGTCTTTAATGGCAGAATGGGGGGTGATGGAGGGGAAAGCTTTAATCTAACAATTTCAACACATTGCCAAAGTCCTTTCCTGTAGTTTACAATAAAAGAACCTCCAAAGCATCTAACTTATGTTGGCTGGACTTTTTATTTTTGGGGAAAAGATCCTTCCCATGCTCCCTTCTCCTTCAATACAGAAATAGACTGGAGCATAATGAGGTTAAGTTTTAAAGCATTAAGCATTTGACAAAAATGCTTGCAAAGATTTTAGCACCAGAAAACCTCTAGAGAAACTGGACAGAGCCTGGGATAATACACAACAGACTCCTCCATGCTTAATGCACTGGGAATTGGAAGTGCATTAGGATTTTGGCTGCAGCTGGGCTTTTTACGGCCACTGGATTCTCGGCACCACTGCTGCTAATAACACATAGGTGAGGGGGCATGGAGACAGACAGCTTGCTGTGACTGCCACTCATTCACACCACAAAGCAGTTCCAAAAAGGAGAAGGCAGCAGTCTAAAAAAATGCTTTGGAAATGCAGCCAATCTGCACAGTTCCTATATATGAATTTCCAACACTTCCTTCTTCCCCCTCCAATGCAGTTCTGCATTCAAAGTTGTTTGGTTTTATCCTTTTGTTTATGCTTATCCTAGAGGGCAATTGTGAAATTCAGAACCATCACTGGAATTCAGACAATGAATATTTGTAAAGTTTGAAGGCGCCCATAGTGGCATTTATAGAGATAGGGTCTATGCCTCCTGTATTCCTTTGTATGTTTTGCCCTTCAGGGCTATTTCTCAGATGGCACCATTGTGCAATGTGCATCTAGCACAAGAAAGGCAAGCTTCTCCACTGCCTGGTATGGAAATCCTCTAAATCCTTTCCTTCTGGGATCATCTCTGCTGTTGTACTGTACTTCTTCATCCACATACCACTTTTGGAAAATGCATTTCTACTGCAAAAATGATGTAAATAAATATAGCACAGCTCACATGGTTTGAAGAGTTTGTCAACAGAAAATATCCATTCCAGACTACTGGCTTCTGAGAACTGGAATGTTTCCAAATCTATTTATCACATCACTTTATAGAAGCTCTTTCCTCC
This sequence comes from Corvus moneduloides, assembly GCF_009650955.1. NCBI lineage: Eukaryota > Metazoa > Chordata > Aves > Passeriformes > Corvidae > Corvus > Corvus moneduloides. The sequence goes on from NC_045493.1 coordinate 7,889,808, forward strand.
CTCCTCTTGATATTTCAGAAATTTATTTGCCTCCCATTATAAAAATAAATACAAGTGCTCTCCCTCCCCAATGCCCAAACAGTAATTAGTTATAATGATTGTTATTTATGTTGTGGCAGAGCTGTGGAGCCCCAGACAGAGGAAGGGACCTGATATGGTTACATGTTTATAATCCCTCTTCTACATGCCACTTAACAGCATACTGCTCAAAAGCCAGTAAAAGCAAATTCTTCAAGTATCACAAAGGAGACTGCCAGCAAAGTTTCCCCAGAGCTTTGGATACAAATCCCATGAAACTGAGTGGTTCCCCATACTGCAAACTCCAGCTCTAGTGAGAGCCAGTCATCCGAGTTGAATTTTTTGTTTGGCTGAAAACAAACTCACAAGGCTGAAGTACAAAAAGGCAAATGTACGGCCTTTCCAGGGCAAGAGGGAAACCATTCCCCTGTTGAAAAGCTTTTCTTTAATAATTAGGGCTGAAAAATTACTTGTATTTTCCCATGCACTGATGAGAAAGTTATAGGAAGGAAGGAAACGCAGGAAGATCCAAACAGCACAGGAGCATAGGATGAAGTACTTTTATGGATAATTGCCATACAACTCTCTATTTTGTTCCTGGTGCTTAGATATTATTAAGTAAAACTAATTAGAAATGCAATAGATAAATGTACTCGGAATTCTTCATATCCTCTAAGTGGTTCCAATACCACCCATCAGGGACTCTGCGTTTGCTGGGTAGGCAAATGATTTTCTCATAAAAAGCTGGACGACTCTTACCATGGATCATTTTCTCCTTTAACCTGCTCTATTACTGCTCCTCCTCTCCTCCTCCTCCAAAGTGAAATATAATATCCATCAGTGCAGTAATGATTCCTGAACTAGAGACACAAGTAAAAAGCAAACCCCCCTCCCCAGGCCCTCATCACAGAAGGCTTGATAAGCACAGCTAGTTAGCCCTGTCTCTAATAAATAATTTTGCTTTTCCTGCCAGGTTTGGCCCCATTTCTCACTCACTGGTTTCCCTCCCCAACAATTTATTCTTAAAAACAGAAACAAGTGATGGAAACAGAACCGGTAAAATACAAACAACGGAGCAAATCAGTGTTGTTGTTTTTTTTTTCCTTGCTGCTCGAAAACTTTAAAGAGGTTTGGGGAAAAAGAAAAAAAAAAACAACCACAAAAAACCCCAACCAAAACAAAAACCTTTCCACTAAGTAATTGAGTCTGCACTCTTGTATCAGACATTCAATGCTAATTTGGAGTCCTGTCTTATCGCATTACAGACAAACACAGGGCCCCTTACATCAAGTGCAACAAAATAGCTACACTCGGCATTATTAATGAAGTAGATGGATTAATTTCCTATTTATGAGAAGCTAACCAACTGGCTAGCTTGCTGACAGCACTATTAATGATCCTTAATGCCCCACAGGCGGTAATGGGTCCCGCTGGGAGATCTAGGAGCGCTGCAATTTGTATTGAGGATTTAGACATAACAAAAAAAAAAAAAAAAAAAAAAAAAAAAAAAAAAAAAAAAGCCCTCCTGGGAGCAGGCAGTTGATCAGCGGGCGCCCTGGCGGAACACAGCAGACAAATAATAAATGACAGCCTTGCGATTAAATCAAACCTTCTACTTTAAGTGTTAAAGTGTCTGACTGTCACTAACAATCTAGTGGTTGTTAAAGCCTCCCGGGGCCTCCAGGAACAGATGCAGTGAGCTGGAAGGTAAAAGGGGGGGGTGAGCGGCCACGGCAGCAGCGGGAGCCTTGCTGGCTTGGGAAGGGAAGCTGCTGTAAGGCAGGAATTTACACAACCTCCGAGCTCCAGCTCTGCTTTTTGAGGTACCACAGGCCCAGGGTACAGGACCCCCAAAAGTTTACATGAGCGTTAAAAGGAAGATTTTACCTGGGAATGAAACAGCCTGGAAATTCCTTACCCTCAGCTCTCCAGCCCTGCAGTCCTGCTTACAGTGGACCCACAGCCCAGTGGGAGTGGGAGTCCCATATGTAAGATCACGTTTGGTGTAAATGAACATCTTGCCTGCTGCTATCTAGGAATTTCAGTTTCCATTCATACGTCTATGCATGCAGGATTGAAACCAGAGGGCCATGTTTCTAGATTCAAAAGGGACAGGTTGAGGTGTGAACAGAAGTCCTGGAGGCAACATGGATTTCATTCACTTAGTCTTCTCGATAAATACAGCCATACACACTCTATCTTCCTTATATTTAGTTTCCTTGTTGCCCTAGACTGATCACATCCTGAGGCTGGGTGACAGCTTGGAGAAATCCCAATGCCTTCTCTTCTGGAGACCAGTGTTCAGAGATAGAGATGAAACGGGCAAGTAGGTGAGATGAAAATAAGCACTGAAATGGTCCTTTGCCCGTCACCCTCTATCAAAACACCAAAGCAAGAGCCGAGGCCTAATGAGTTAAGGAGGCACAAAGCCAACATTTTGTACTGATTGGGAGAACAGTCTCCTTTCTCTTTGTCATCCTCTCTCCGTGCCATGACCAAGCGTGGGCTTCTGTCTTCTTAGATCTTCTCCCACCCCATTTTAAAAGTGCAGTGCTACACATAATTAAAGTGAATAATGTGAAGATTTCAAACAAGGTTAATCTGTCTTTAAGGAAACATTTAGAAAATCGAGGGAAGTTGGATGTTGTGTACCTGCCATCAGCAGTAATAGAAATAAATTATTGTAATCCAACTCAGGTAATGTCAAATTCAAGGATGATGAACCTTTGTACCTTGCAGGACAAATCAATACTATTAAATCTGCTGGTAAGATTTCTATACATGGGCATTGTATGTACTATTTGCAGATGCTCTTAGAAAAAAGAACAGTAATAAACAGAGAAACAATCCAGTATGTGTACATTTCTAAAGTCACATGCAATATTTTATATTAGGAAAAAAAGGCAAAAAGCCTTTTCAAATATTATTTTATAATGACAAACATCAAAATGGAAAAGCAAAAGCCATAAGGAGAAGAGTTTCAATGTAGCCTGGGCTGGCAGAGCTGTACCTGATGCCCATTCTCAAATGAAAGCTCTGGACTTGACACAGGCAGTTGTAAGTGCAGCACTTCCATTTGGAAAGGATGCCACTTACCACAGAGCACCTGCTCAAGCTACACCTCAGTCTTATTATACTGATGAGAAAGGTAGGAAGGACCCATGAGTAGTTTATCCAAAGCTGCAGAGGGAGTCAACAACAGGAAAGGAGATGGGAACTCAGAGCTCCACCTCCCTCCTGTCCTCAGACCACTTGCTGACAAAGAGTGTGGAGATCACCAGGAGCACTAATGCAAACAAGACCCATGGCAGTGGTGCCACCAGGAGCACTAATGCAAACAAGACCCATGGCAGTGGTGCCCCTCCCACAAGCGGTAAAGCGTAGGCTTTAAAAGGACAAAAAACCCAAACAAATCTAAGAAATTAAAGACCAGCAAAAGATGAAGAGAAAATTGCACAGGGATTCCCATGCAAGTCAACAGCATGAGAGTCCCAGTTCAGTGCCCTTTTCATGCTGCTTTTCACTGAAATCTTCAGCTCTAATACAAATTTTGAAGGAAAATGTATCGAAGCCAGCGCAACTCTTGTTGCTAACATGCGGGGTCTGGGCTAGGCTCAGCAGATCCTCCCCCTGACTGAAGTAACAATGGACAGCTGTTCCCACCCTGATCCCGCAATACTTGGAGCTGGTATCCAGCAGGATCCCTTGTCCTCAGGCACAGTGTTAGGTGATGCACTGCTGACAGCAGTTTGCTCCAGCCAACACTCTCCAAGCACACCACCTACCCCCTGACACACCAAAACACTCAAGTGCTTGCATAGAAGCCACCATAACGCTTCTCCATAATCCACATTCTTCTCCTTACAGAAGAAATGTGCAGAAAACAGAACATTTTTTCTTCTAGATGCTTTGCAAAAGCTCTGAGGAAGATTTATGGCTCCTATCAGGTTTTACAGGCACTTAAAGGTGGACATGACACAGAAGGGCCATGCAGTGGATCCCGTACCCCATAGAGGAGCCCTTGATACAGCACATAGCTGTGAGGAACAGCAGTCCAGGAGAGGGAATTGGAATTTTGTCTGGTTGTGATACAGACTCCCTGAGACCACTCCAACAATCCATCAAGGGTGTGGGATGATACCTGGTCTGTTGTCCTGCAAGAAACTCTCACGCAATTTATGTCATCATCATACCTCGATACTGTAGCCTGGGAAGAAAACCATAAATAATCAGCTCACATGTATCAATCAATTCTATGACCAATCCAGGTGTGTTTTCTGGCAGAATTAGTATTTTTTAAATCATACAACTTCATAACAGGTGACTGAAAAGAACCCACTGGAAAACACAGCCGCCAATTGGAATTTCTTCCCCTTATGTGAGCTTCAGTAAAGAACATGTTATAGAAAGAACACTGTGCATGATGGGGAGCTCTGGTGAGCATTGGCTGCCAAGAAGGCAGCATGAACAGAACCACACTTACCTATCTTTCAGTTCATACAAGCTGCTCTGCTACAGCCTCTGGGTGGGGAAGCATTGATTTTTAAACATCACAAACTAAAGAACAATGGATCTGACAAAATGTCAGTGTGGAACAGAGGCCTCCTGATGCAGGGAAGGCAACGTACTGCCTTTGCCCTCAGGCAGGAGCCTCAGTCCAAAGGGTGAGAGATGTGCCCAGAGGCACCTGAGGGCAATGGGAGGCTGCTGGGTGCTGAAGCTGCCCATCAAACCACCATCAGGGTTTAACCATGGGGGCAGCAAGCAGGGGTGGCAATTGCCACACTTTCCTGGCTCCATGTCAGATCCCACCTGAATTAATGTCATGCAGTGTCAGAGCAGTGAGGGGGTCCCTGGGATGCAGTGGAAGCACCAGCACTGGAGGGTAAGGGTCTCGGAGCGGCTGTAGCAAGGACACAAATTTTGGGTAACGGTCAACAACTGCACATCAGCTTTATGAGCCTAATTAGGAGTTCCAGTTTCTCCTGGTAAGACCACCAAGTTTTGCTTTGGCTGGTGGTCATCACCTCTGGACACGTGGATCACAAAAGGCAGGGCTGCACATATGTCAGATGATGACAAAGTCATTATGTATAGAGAAAATGCTCTTTGTAAGGCACCTTCCTCCCATTCATCACACAAGAATTAAGACATACTGGTAATTTCTTTAGCTGTACCCTCCTGTCTTCCTCATGCTGGCATAAAATTGGATCCTGAGCCTTGTTTGCTTGATCACGCTTCCCCTCCTCCCACCTGTCCTCGCCCCTAGCACCTCCCACCAATTTGCCCCCACCGTCCTCGCTTGGATGGGGAAGGCAAAAAATAATAGTGACAGCCCCCACGGGAAAGCCAAGGGGCCCTGCAAAGTGCACCGCGAAAAGGAGCGCGCCTGCTCACTCATCACATTTCGCATTCGTTCTGCCACTCGCTGTCAAATTAAAACGTGGCCAACAACTCATTTCTCCTGCTCTCACAGTTACAAATTAGTCCATTAAGCTGTCTGCAGCAAGCCTTTTTTCCTCTTCCCAGTAATGGCCTCCGAGAATTCCTTCATAATCGCCAGGTCCTCCTGGGATGCCCACCGAAAGCAGATGGAGAAGCTCCCGGGTAATACAAGGCACTTTTTAATGACACAACATGCTGTGGGTCCTTTTTTATTTTGGTTTTTTTTTAATGTCCCTGTTCTCCCTTCATCATCTTTCCCCCTTCCCTGCTTTCTTCCACCAGGATGATTAGGAATTGAAAAAAAAAATAAAAGAGAAGTGGGGATGGAGGAGCACGGATGCTCCTGTGCAGAGGCTGACAGCTACAGGAAGGAGTGTGGGGGGGAATCAGCTTCAACTCCCTAATTAAAACCTCCTAATTGAATTATCTTTATTGAAAAATTAGATCTTCCATTGGAAGCTTAGAGATCTGGGAAGACAGACGATCAAGTCCTCCTGTAGATGACTAATCTGTTTCATTTATCGTGTCTCCTCCTCCCCAGGCAGAGGCTGCACAGATGACGACCGTCTCTTCTGCGGGCCAGACCTGTCGCAGAGCGAATCGCTCCTGACAGAACAAGTTGCTTAATGCAGAATTCCCTCTCTTAAGGGATGTTTTGGAGAGCCAAAAGGACTTGAGTGTTATTAGCAAGTAAAGGGCTAGTATCTGCTGGGAGTTGTCTTTATTTATTTAAAAGAGCATCTTATAAAGTGAGGCTGTTACAGCAGCTTGTTCATGCAGGTGGCACAGGGAAGGGACTGCCGACCCCAGCTTTGGTGAGGGCTCTGTAACCCCCACAAAGCTGCTGTGTATAGAAACATGGCATTTAAAATAAGGCAAACAACATTTTCTGTACATTGATGATGCACAGGAAAAAAATACACTCACTAAATACAGCCAGCTGGTATCCATGCAGTACTTTAAATTATAGCTGCTCCAGAGAGATCTTTCCTGTCCACCTGTTAACCCAAAGTTAGTCCTGAAGATGCTGCTCTGCTCACCCACAGCCCATGCAGCAGATGATGGTGGTGGGCATCTGGACTAGAAAATGGCTGTGTCCAGCTGGGACCTGTTCTGAGCTGGCACTGGCTCCCATTCCCAACACAGAGCTCGGGAGCCTCCTGCCCTGATTGCAGCAGCTCTGAGGGCATCACCTTCCACAGCATTCTGCACTGAAGAGCCTGGCCAGGAGGATGTGTAGCTTTATACTGTGCAATAAGAAAAATCACCATTTGGGGAACTTGGTCCTTCCTTTCCAGGTTACTGACATAAATTGAGTTCAGCCTCTCTTTGATGTTTGGTGGTCAGGAGAGGAAGAGACTGAATCTGCCCTGCACGTAGCATTCACCTCCCAAAATCACAGCTGGCCTTTGGTGGGAGCCTCAGGACACAGAGGCAAGATTAGTGGTGTCTGGGAAGATCCTATCCTATTTCACTTTTTACTTTTTCAAAACAAGGAGGAAAAGCTCTTCCCGGTAGGAGCTACCAGAGGCACGTTGGCAATTCTTGTTTCCAATGAACCACCAAAGGGTAGAGAACACAAATCAATCTTCGCCCATTTGCCTTCCTCCCTCCCTCCCCAGCAAATCAGAAAATTGGCTTCAAACCCGGAAGATGAAAACCTAATTAAATAAATACAGTGGGCATTTCTTGTATTTGCTTGCTGACTTTGCAGTGGGGTCACTCCTATTGCCAAGTCTCCTTAGTGACTGCATGGGTTAATTTATCTTTTGTAGCAAAGCCGACATTCCTCATCTCATTGCAGATTTCCAGGAGCTGTGCCTTTAAGGACACATTTTGCAGCAAAATTATAAGATTTGGTGACACTCCAGTAGTCCCTCTTCAGCCTCCTCCCACACCAAATAAAATTCAGCGACTCGGCTGTCACCCTGGCGCTCTGCTCCCCGCTCCGCCGTGAGTGACAGGCATGCTGTGCTCACACCATCCTGGGGAACAGCCAAAGTATTCATGGATCTTATTGCTAGACAAGCTGTGATAAGGCTGTTTTCATGGCTACACACCCCGCAGACAGGCATAAAGAGAAACAAGAAGGCGGCAACGGAGAGTAAAGTCCTCTCAACACCTTTAGGAGATGCCGTGTGCTGGAGGGCGAGAGAGGCTTTTCCATGGGCAGGAGCTGTGTTATGAATGTATGTATGTCGAGGTGGGGAGGGGAAGGAATAAACCAGTTTCCTGGAAGTGAAGAAAAATTGGCTGTCTTTGCAAGTCTGAGGCCAGCTGGGAAGACAGAGGCGTGATTCAACTTTTTGTTTAAAGAAAACCCACTCCAAGCGGCAGAAATATCCTGAAAAACCCACAACCAGCCCCAGCCCCAAAGCCCTAAGTCCTGTAGCAGGAGAAGGAAAAACACAACTTTCTCTAAACACAGACAAGTCAATATGAATAAAAAGTGTCCTTCATGAATCATAAATTATTACTTCAGGAAGAAAACAGACAGTTTTTCTTTGAACAGTAATATACAAATATTCCCACTGGCAGAACACAAAAAAGGAGGAAGACTGCAAGTAGATCACTGCACCCTTGGATTTTCTTACCACTATCTGCTCATTTATCCTCTTTTCACAACATAAAGACTTTCTGATTGTATTATGTTTATAGCAAATATGAGACAACATCCCTAGGCTTTCTCGTACTGTTCTTTTCTGTTTTTTACAACAAATTCTGTGAAAGGAAAGAACTCACCTTTTATATTCCCTATTTACATGTGTACTCTAGACAAAGACAACAGCCAGAAGAAATCAGCTAGTAGCAAGAAATGCCATAGTGCTCAGTAGAGGGTGAGGGAAATGGGTACATGTAGGCTTGGACAAAGCAGGAGAACACGCATCCATGTGGGCTCTGACTTTGCTGCAGATAATTGACTAGAAAAGGCTTGGCCAGCATTAAAACAAATTCAGTGGCATTTGCAAGGAAGTCTGCTAGTTCTTCTTTATTTCTGTTGCAGTGTTGTCCCAAAATATAATGAGAAGGGACATGCTACTGGAAATGCTAGTTCAAATAAAAAGAAATCTCAATCGTTGTCACTAGGGTTGTACAGATGCTCATTTTAATGCTCCTGCCATATTTAAAATTGCACAAAAGATCCAAGTTAATCAGCTGAAGTCCCACTCACCTTCTGCAGAAGCCAAGTTAACACCTTTGCCTTGGCCAAGCAAGAAGGATTCTGGTTTAGCTGCTTGTGACAGCAATTGTGCACACTGATCTATTTGCATATACATCTTTTTAACTGGCTCACTGCTCTGTTTAAAATATTTCCTTGAAATAACCTTGAACATACAGCACACATGCAGCATGCATGCCCAGATATAAATGCACATGCAAGTTCAGTGTTATCATTATAAAAATATTTCAGTAGAGTAGTGCTTCAATTAAGCATCAAAACTCCATAGCTTATAATTTTATTTCACTTCTTGGGGCAATTTCTGAGAAATACTTCAGTATTATTAACAGTACATATACTAGAGACAATATATACCACTGCTGGCCTCTTGCTTCCATAAATCTTTCAAAACCAATATTTATACTCCCATGAAGGAGTGCTGGCTGCTTATTTTCCATCTCCGTAAAAGTGGCCAGATCAATAGCTCTGTGTATGTTACTTGGAAACATGTCACAGCAACCTCTAAAACCTCTTTTTCCTTTGTGTGAAATCGATTTCTGTAATATGCAAATATTAAGAAAAAGGAAGCTTTAAGTTTCCTCTTAGGATCCTTAGTGAATCCGTCGGTATCCAGACACCACTATGACGGAAAATTAAAACCCTGCCAGCAGTTTACCATCTCCCCTGAGTGCCAGCCATGCTGTGATCCTAACACTTTGCTCCAAGCTATGAAATTCTGAAATTTGCATATTCTTCACTTTGGGATTGTTTCGGCAAAAAGGTAAAACACAGCGGAGCTGCCTGCCCGCAAAAACAACCCTCTCCTCTGACAACCTTCCTCCCTCTGAAGATGACAAAGGAGGAGCAGGAGGATTTCCTCTACTCCTTTATGCCAGTGGAAAGATAACACCACTCTTGCTTTAGATGTTGCTGCACACCCAATTTTTTAGTTAATATGCAGGATCCGGAAAATTAAACTTGTGTTATGGACTCTTACTTTGAGAAGGAGAGAAGGAGCAAAGAGATGTGCTATTCACTGGAGCTTTTTTGTGAGAGACTTGATCCCCCCCCCCCCCTTTTTTTTTTCCAGCACAGCTTGAGCCCTGAAGCTTTTATTAAAAAAATAAAAAAGGAAAAAAAAAACCCCAAACCAAGCAGTGTACAAAAGTGGGGGGAGTAGAGAAGGTTTAACAAGCTCCAAGTCATAGATTATAAGCCTCTGCTAAAAATTTATGGCTGTTTGGATCTTTGCCACACTGAACAGATTGGCAAGCTGATCAGAATCGCAGCAGGCTGCCTAATGAGTCCCACACAATTTTTCACCCCATATTTTTCCAATAAAAAAGCAGTTAAATACCAACCGCAGCCACAGCAGAGCCTGCCATCTGGCTGCTTTTTTCTCCAGCCATCATTAAAATGGTTCTTGGCAGTTTACACCTCGCTTTTTTTCTGTACAGATGTGGAACGAATTTTCTGACAACCCTTGGATGAAACAGGGGGCTTTATTGAGCTTTACAGATTAACTGCCTAACTTCTGGTCCTAATTTTAAGTGTCTTAGCACACCGGAGGCATCATTTAAAGTGAGCTAATTGTATGTATCTGAGCCCACCAGCAACATTTGGTTAAGTTAAAGTGAGATTCAAAATCAACATTTCGAGGAGCTGTGTAACCCACGCCACCACAGTCTCCAACATCCGGCCCGTGCCGTGAGTTCATAGGGATTAAAAATAATAACTACAAGCATAGTGTTTGAAAGTGTCTGCAGAGGAAACCAAAGACTTATGGTTGAAACCCGTTCATTGCAGCCCAATGAGCATGAGCAGCTTTGTTTCTTGCTCTTTGCTTTCCAGCAGTTTGGTCAGCCAGAGAGTGAGGAGCCCCATATTTGTGGTGACTCCACTGACCCGGCACAGCACAATGAAACTGCAGCCCTGAGTGTCTGGTCAGATGTATCTGAGCCACTTGAAAGCAGCTCCCTTTCTCTCTCTGTCACTGGAAGATGATAGTGAGCAGAGGAAGAAGAAAGCTGATTTTGGGGCACAGTGTTTACACACCGAATATCTATTTTTCACAATCCATGTTTGAAAACAGAAATGCAAAGCAAAGGTCTTTTAGAAACCTAGAAAAATCAAAATATAGGCAAGAAGCACGTTTAAAAACTGCTTGTGGGCCAAACAGAAGCAGGACAGGCTGGAGATGGATACAAGTGGCTGAATGTCTGTGGACAGTTTTGATTAACTCAGTCTGCGAGGCCGGGCAGTTTGGGGGATGGGAGCAGCAGGGCAGCCAGCTGAAGTGCAGCTAAGATGCTTTGAAAACACTGTTTCAGTCTTTCCCTAATGACTTGTCAAGACCACAAAAGAAGCAGTGGCAGTGCAGGGCCTGGAGCCCAGGTCCTCTGAGGGCAGAGCTGGAGGGCTGTCAGACCCCTCTTTCTCCCAAAAGGATGACAAACAGCAGCAGAACATCAAGGAGGCTTTTTATCGTTTCGCTCTCCTTCGCATCCCTAACACAGATTATTACTTATGCCAATCATCTTATAATGACCAGTGGATTTAAAAAATGAATAATTTATAGGAATGTTGATAACATTTATTTGTTTTCAGCAAGGACTTCATAGAATCATAGAAATGCAGTACAGAAAGGGACCTTAAAAGGTCATTGTAGACCCCCTGCTTTGAAAGAGATTATGTGCATAATAATGTAAATGACCCTATAACTGTAATCCAGAATCAACATTTTCATTAAGAAATATATTGCCCTTGTAGTCCTACTGGTTGGGTAGATAACCTTCGAGCACAAGCTGATGCAACCACAGCTATCCAGGCTGGAAACAGGCAGGAACAGTGACTCCGAGACAGCACGAGTGGGCATTTATTCAGAAACCTACCAAGCACAGGCTGGAGATGAATACAACTGGCTGACTGTGTAAGATAGCTTTAATTAATTTATGCTTCTGTTGCTGTCCAAAAACAAGGGCAGTTTTGGGGGACAGGAGCAACAGAGCAGGCAGGTGCAGCTGCGCGTTGCTGCGTTGGAGATAAAGGGTTCCATATTCATGCTCTGCTGTTGAAGTCATCCTTGGCCCCCAAACTGTGATGTGTCCTATCCCCATTACTGGAAATGGCTGTGCAAATTGCTGATGAAAAAGTGGAAAAAAATTACCTCCATCTCTTTAGTGGGTGCTGAAAGCTCCAATTTATCTCCTACCGATCGACCTAAAACACCAGTTCACCCTAAAAGCACTGATGTACTTTCAATGCACAACCCTGCAGCCCACTGCAAACCTCACAGCAGTAATAAAAAGAATTGGCTTGAGCATCAGTAGTCAGGTCAGACAGTTCTGGGGTTCCAAACTCTATAATTTGGGCCCGGTGTGGAGGCTAGGGTAAAGGGTCTGGTTTTATAGCAAAGTGAATTAAAGACCAACCAAATCTGTCAGAGTAACTTTTTTTTTTACTGTTACACTTCTGGTAAATTTTGCTTCTAAGAAGTATTACTGTATGAAGAGTTATTCATGTACACACTGCCTTGACATTTGCACTTTTTTATATAAACATTTTTACAATATTCCATTACCACAGAACGCACCAGCTAATAGCCAAATCCCTAAAGCTGCTAACAATCAAGTCTGGCTCAGAGTCGCCTCTGAATAACTTCCATTTCTTCAATGCTTTTGCACAGCAGGATTGCTAATAAACAATTGGGCAGTAAAACTACAAGTCAGCCAGTACTGCCTCTGTCTTCTCCAGTTCAGGGAATTGCTCTAATACAATGTGGAAATATATCCTGTGACCAAGCAGCCTCTGGGAATTCTTACATTTCAGGTTGGGCTGTCTTCATTTGGGTTATTTTGGGATATCCACAAAAGTGAGTCCCAATTCCCTTTCCCTTGCTCTCTACTCCCCACAGTCATACACTCCACCAAGCAAAACATTCTAGCTACTTAAAATGTGGTCAGGGAATAAACTATTTCAAGGAAAAAAACCCCCCAGTTTCATCTTAAATGGTTTCCATCCAATCAAACAATTTAGCCCAGAGGCTAAAATGATTTAGCTCTTACACAAGTCTCACACAATAGCGTTTGCATAACTTACTCGAGCTCTCTCTGCCCCATGGAGAGTTCCCAGCCCCCTGAGAAGACACAAAGGTAACTGTGCATTTGAGCCAAGGCTAGTTTCCATTCTATTTAGGACTCACCTAAACTGGTAGGTTACTTGCATACAGCAAACTGTGTTCCACAGATCCATCAACCACCACATCTCCTCTGTGGTACAGCCCCAGTTGCATTTTCTAGCAATGGGCCCCATGAAAAGCAGGATCAAGGGCTCCCAAACAAAGTAGGGGTCAAGGTGCTAAACAGCAGGTGTATCTTCATGCAGAAACCCTGAATACAGCAGCACTGGTCAACCACATCACTATGGAATGTTCTAAAATTCACATTTTAGGCTTTCATGCTTGTTTCAGCCTTGAAGTGTGTTTTATTTTTATCGCTTATTATTGCTAAGTCAGTGCAACCAACATGCAGTCTTTACAGATAATGTTCTTATGGTGAGTCTCAAAACTAGTTTTAAAGTTATTAGTGATCCTTTCCTCTTCACTATTTTTAAGGGTTTATGGGTTAGATTTGAGATTTCAGCTGTAGGCAGAAATGTGGTACAAACCGATCCTAGAATTTTCCCCGTCGATCCTATTAAAAATAAATTTGCTTTATTGCAATGGAGAAAGAAAATTCACAGTGAAAAAGGTAAGAAATGGATTAGGGGTATTTTCAAGTCATTCATTTTCACTCAAAAAATAATAAATTGAAACCACATTTTCTTCCTAAGAAACAAGGCTTTGCTCTTGTAATTAAAAAAATCTCAGCACTTCAAATCCATGGGATGCATGTGAAAAAAGGAAAGTAAATAAGCAGAGAGGCTCTGGAGTTCTAAACAGAAGAGCTGGGCTCAGAATCTTACAGCCAGCCATTTGGATGTCTTGGGGTTATATAGCTCAAATTCCACATTTATAGGCATCAGCAGGAGTTTTGCCAATGACTTAACTGACTTTTATGCTATAAAGCTAGAATGATCCATTTTGATTAACTGCTCTGACCTCCTGCATAACACAGGCTTACAGCACAGGGCCAAGATTTCATCCCAAATCTGGACAGAAGAGAGATGCACAACATATGAGTCAGCAGGACAAGCACAACAACTTTAATTTTAAAATGCCAGATCGTGCTGGCAGGGGAAAACAGGGCAGATGATGGACAGTTCTGGATACTGAGAGGTTTCTTGAATTATTGGGAGATACTTGGCTGTGTCAAGCAAGCTGACTGAGCTAGCTTTCATCTCTCGTTTTTAATTATCTTTACTCTTTCAGAATTTCCTTGTGCTAAAAGTTGTCCTGGTGCAAGCCTCCTCCCTAGATCTAATCTCTTTGCTTGAGGCAACTGGGGCAGGGTTATTTTGACACGCAAATGAAGAGGACATATGTTGCATGCAAATGAGAGGGCCATAGCTCAGAGCAGACAGATTTTTTTTTTTTTCCCCTGCCCCAGGCACTTCTGTTGTTGCTTAACAGGATTTCCTGGGGATCTAGACCAACACTTTCACAACAGGATCTCTAAAGTCTGACTCCCCCACCCAGCCATCCAAGGGCAGCCTGGGGAGCAGGTCAGGCTCCCTGGTGCTGTGCAGAGACAGCCCAGCCACGGTTCCTGCCTTTCGAGGGGGAAGGAGAGGGTGCTGCTGGTGGCTGCAAAGGCTCAGCCCCACTGAGCACTGAGTTCACCCTGAGCCAGGCCGACTCGAGAGACTTGCTTGGGGAAAAGCTGGCCCGAGGCCACCAGCCTGGCCAGCCTCACTCGCGATTTGTTGTTCTCAGGTATTAACATTGGAAAATTGGCTACTGTGCACTGGCGGTAACTTCTCAATGTTATTTAATACATGTTATTGTATTCACATTGTAAAGGGCCCACACCCTGTTCTGATTCAAGACCTAGATACAGAGTCATTATGGTGCTATAAACACCACTTCTAAAAGCCTGACTATGTATTGACACAGTTTTCAGTATGTGCAGAACAGACTCTCAAAACCACTCTCAAACACTGTGATGACATCTTACACTGGGCTCATGTGTCCCCACGATGGCATCAATTGAAACAGGACCGTGAAACCTATGAAACAGCAAGATCTGTGCAAAATAATCCAGCTTCAGAGATAAGAAATCAAGGCAATTTGGAGAGGAGGCCAGGTTCTGTGCTTGATCCGTCATCTTTGCTCGCCAGGATTGTAACAGACATCCAAGAGTGAATGTCACCAGGGGAAACGTTTGAGAACTTAAGTTTTGCTACTAAGAAAGGTGCTTAAATTTCAAAATGCCAAAAAGGTAGGCTGCCCATGCCCAGACAAAAGTACTGAATACATGAATATTAAAAAAAAAAAAAAAAAAAGAAAAAAAAAAAAGGTCTCAGAACACTTGGCACAAATCACACCATTCATTGCAAGGAATCACTTCTGGCCAAGCTATCCCCATGGGCTTCGAGGGCTGTCAGCAAACAGCACAACCAGAATGAACTTGCAGGTCCATCCCTTTGGCAAGTCTCCTCCAGCCGGGATGGGACTGCTGGCTGTTGGGGATGGGGGCTGGCTTTTTCAGGATTAACTGTTAAGTATATCAAAATACTTGTCCACCGCCCTCAATAAGGCAGATTTGGAACAGAAGCAGAGGAAGAAGGTCTTACAGATGGTACTGCCACTCAGCAGCTTACAACAAGGCTTGGGTGCCCTCCTGACCTTTGCTGGCTCTCCCCAGAGAGCAGCCCCACAGGCACAGGCAAGAGCAAGTCAGATGGGGTCAACAGATGGCTGAGAATATGGTGCACATTAACACACATTCTTCATGAGCCTGTCTCTGGCCCAAGAATAAGCAGGAGAGGGATTTGGCCCCAGAGCATTCAGCAAAGCCATGGTCAATACTGCACTGAAACCTCTACTGGCATCCACAAGGTAGACAAGCGCTTGCTGCCAGAGTTAAATATTTAGTTCTTAATGCACTATGGCATTGCTTTTGTGGTTTTGAGAAAGGCACGTTAAACTCTCTTAAAACATGCTAGGAAAACCCCTGATGCCTGATTTGCCTACAAACGGACGCTGCAGCGCTGTGCATGTCAAACTGTGCTTATGGGTAACTCGATAATCATATAATTTGCCTTGACGCCTCTCTAAAAAGACATCATTGTCCCTCTAATTTTGATTCCTTGTAAATAATCAATCAATTAGCTAATCTGCTCAAATGCTCCCTCCACCCCTTTATGTTTTCAATTAAAAGTGTGAAAGGCACGTGCAGACAGATTTACATGACGTTCCAGAGGCAAGAGGCGGTAATGGGTATTTTTTCTCTGATCTTATCAGGTGCCCTTTAAGTACACTTGGGGTTTCTTGTGATCTTGGCTGCTAAGCAATTCTGAGCATTCATTTTTTTCCTGATAGAAGATATGTCTTTATGAGGTTGTCTTTTGGGAAACTCCATATATAGAATATCCAGCAAACTACTTAGGAAATGGTATATTTCTTTCAAAAGCCTACCTGTGTTTTCCTGAAACCCTTAGAATGTGCAAACTGATCCTTCTGGGAGTATTCTGACTTGGCAGGATTTATGCAACTTTTGTAGAGATAGCAAAAGGCATCTGTCTTCCACAGGGCTAAGTCCTGGTCAAATTTCACATCCTTGCTTCAAAGTATGTAAGTGTGCAATTTTCCTAGCAAACTATTTGCAAGCGCTTTTAACATGACCAAACCAATTTATTTCTCCCTACCTTATTTTTTTAGGGAGCCAAGTTTTTCTGTTTGAACTTTCAAAGAAAAGGAAATCAGCTGCAGGCAGACACATGACATGGAAAATTTCAGCTCCAACAGCTAAAGTTTGGCAAAGCTACAGGCAATTGTCAACAGCCCTGCAAGGGAAGTGCCAGACAATCCCCACATCGGGCTGGGCTTCCAGCTCCACCTGCAGCCTGGCCAGGAAGGCATGGACATTGTGTCAGCTCCATGCCCTCTCCCAGGCAGCCCTTTTTAATGAGTCAGAAGCAGTGATTTGTGGTGTGTATTGTGAGTGGATTGCTAATAACGTGGAGGCTGAAGTGTAGAAGGCACAGCCCTACAACTGGGGGGGCTTTATAGCAGGGGAAGATGGATCAATCACGGCTGCTCCATAAAACTTGAAAGATTCACCCATTATTCATACAGATTTGGAGTCCACTTTAGACATTTCAGGTGACACTTGCTGCAATACAATTTTTACATATAATGGTATATCTTCAATCAAAATGAAATGTTAATTCCTCAAACTGCAAAATAACAAGTCAGGATCTTGCCAAGATAAAAATCAAACAAAGAAAATGAATTAGAACAACACAAAACTGAGCAGCAACTGGAAAGGCACAACACTTTTCCCCAAGCCAAAGGCTTACTCATGTACATCGTATGAAATATTCTTTCAGGAACTAGCCAAATTTTTAAAATTGAACACAATCAAGCTTCTTAATAAATTTTATCCTTCTATAAGAGGCAAGGATATACTTTTTAGCATAAAGCATTAGTGATCACACTTATCTCTGTTTTTCAGATGAGAGGTGGCATTGCCCCGTGGACTAAAAATGGCAAAGCAGGTATGGCATTCACATCCCTGTGGGGTTATTAATTCCTGGGAGCACTGAGGCAATGCCACACTCACTTATTTCTGCTACATAGCTACCCTTCTATCCTTTCTGTGACACAATCGTTGCACTGGAGCTAGAAAGTGCCTCTACTACCCTCAGAGCAACACTCAGCCATCTCAGTTATTTCAAGTGAAAATCCAGTTGCGGGGGGAGGTCTGTAAGAATTTAAATGCACCAAGATCTCACCTTTGGTATCATTTTCCCCTAATAAAACAGGGATGATCACACTTGCATATCTGTTAGAGTGGGACAAGGACAAGTTAATGTGCGTTCCGCATTCTGAATGTGTAGCATAATAAGTGCATGAATTATTTATGTGTATAAATTTAAACTCTTTGATTGAAATGTAAGACTGGTTGATTAGAAATAAACTTCCTTCATCTTTGATACCTAGGTGCTCTGACACAGGAGCTTTAAACACTGTGGGCTCCCTGGTTGCATGTTCCCATCTCCTCCTCAGTGCCAGCACTGGAATTCATGAAATAACACAGAAATCCAGAGCTGTCCCAGATGAAGAGAAGCCAAACAAAAGTACCTCAAACCTCCATCTTTTTAGCTAGCTGAGTTTCCTGGAGCAGCTCACTGCACAAACACAGAATAGAGGTAGTGCCAGAGGGAACATGTGGCTGCGACTCAGGGGCCACATCAGCCTCACCTGCCATCAAACCTCACACCAGGTTAAACACCAGTCACAGTACATCCACCTCCTCCTAGAAATGTTTGTTTTTTCTTGAAAACATGTCTCTGTATCTCTAGTTATCTCTCCCTGTAGTACAGTAGCTGAGCAGAGGCCCATCAGTGATCCCCTGCACTTAATGTTTAAATCACCTCATTTAATAATCTGAAGAAAGGAAAAAGTCCCAGACAATTAAGTGACACAGTGATTTGTTATCAGGGGGTCCCAAAGGTAGAGCTGCAAGAATAAGAAGTATGTATTGAGAAAACAGAGTTGCACAACCAACAATACCCTGTGTAGATAAGGCCTCTCAATTAAATGTGTTCTCTTGCTGATGTGGATTTAAGTTGGAGCTTTCACTGCTCTTTCCTCCAGACACCAGGCAGGTATCAGCTAAAATGTAGCTTCCTGTAAGAAAGGCATAACCCCTAATCTGAAAAAGTGACCTCTTGTTATCCTTTGGGCACGAAGTTTTCCTGCAACTTCAGATCCTGTTGATACAATTTATTTCCTCAGTACAGCACTAAAAGCAGTACCCGAGTACCCATCCTGCCAGAGGCATGCTCAGTGAGGGATTATAAGCAATTTTGTAATTCTGTCTGTTTTAGTTGCAGATGCTGAACGGAGAGTTTGTATATAATATGAAAAGGAGTAAGAGAACATCAATTATTAATGCATCCTCATGAAGCAATTAATTTGCTGGGTCATTAACTCACCGTCTACACAGGAATTCTAAAATCCCGCAGCAGAAAAATGCTGCTCTGAGTATGGCTGAAGGCATTTCTGTGTGGGGCAGTGTCTCCAAAGCCCAAGGCCTAGATCTACAGGAGTTTGTGGTAAGCCTGGTGCTATGAACCACATGAATTGCACCATGTTTATTCCAGGAGATCTGCATGACCACCTCAGTGGAGATCATCATCCATCACTCCTCTGCTTTGCTTACAACTTTCCTCATTAATCTCAATGCATATTTAATTCCAGTTCACTCAGCCCAGGCTTTTACACTAACCAGAAATGCCATACTGGCTCACCTTTTGTTTCCAAAATACATTTGGCTCACTGTTTTTAAACAACACAAGTGGCATTTGTGCACAAGCATGCCAGACTGGACTTCTAATGCATGTTAAATCTTTCAGAACAGCTCTACAGCACAGCCAACACCACCCAGAGCTGCTGGTGTCATTGTGACAGCCGAAACACTAATTTTGTAAAATTATTTTTCTAAAAAATGATAGTTTTTACACTTTCCTTGACACAAGGTAAGACATGCTGTCTTCCCTCCACCTAAGGCAGCCTTCCCTCCCAGCCACTATCAATAATCACCGTTCCAGCAGACTGATGCATATGCTGGCTGGCTTTGCCACATTAAGTCTCTCTCTGCTGGAAGAGGCATTAATTATAAGCAGGCAAGATGAAACTTCTGCAGCATTGATGGCTGCTCTGCTGGGTGCTTTTCCTTGTACTAAGCTTGTTTTCATTAACTTTCCAAATAAATGATAAAAGGCACAGGCATGGGCAACAGAAAGACAAACCCATAATCAATGGAGTAGCTAGCTGGCCTCCTGTGTGTGTGTGTGAGGAAGCTTTGTTTAGATCCATGCAAGTGCACACACACACAGGCTTTCCTGCCGAGCAGTTTAGCTAATCCAACCAGGAGTATAAAATATTAGCTCACTAGGAACTCCAGCACTTGGCTACATTCTTGGTGTCGTGGTTCCAAGCTAAAACCAAACTTGCTCGGGGTAGGATGTTTTGTGTTCTGTCTCCAGGCTTGGTAAAAAATCAGTCAACAAAGAAGTGAATCAATGCATTCTGTTCTTACTGAAAAGCAACTCGGACAACTCTCAGGATTTTAATAGAAAATACTGATGCCTGTTATACTGATTATGTTGATTAAAATAGTGGTTATTAATTGTGTTGATTAATTACCACATTTCGTATACATGTTAGAGTTCAGAGCACGGGCCAGAAAAGAGACTTCCTTCCAAGTGCTGCCCAGACAGAGAGCAAGAAGAATATCTGACTAAAGTTCTGCTTTAGAAGTTCCAGGTTTGAAAGTTTTAAAGGAGTGCTGTGCTTGAGCAGGAGTCACAGCTTTCACTGGCAACTGCAAACTTATCTTCCAGACCTCGCAGATAGGTTAAAGAAAACCTGCTGCACCCGTCAGCAGAAACATCAAAAAGAAAATTATAAAACATACCCCCAATGCAATGTGTTGTTCTAAATAATTTTTAAGAAAAATCACATTATTTTCTGGAGCCTGACTCATGATTTTTTAAACATTTGGGGTTTGCCAAACTGCTGGTATAAATCTGGAACCGCTCCACTGACGCCACTGAAACTGCACCAATGTAAAAATGGCATCAGGGAGAATAGAAACAGGCTGAGAGAATTGGACAGCTGTGACCACTAACACAGGCTGCGCATTAGGAAAGATCAAAGACTAATTTTTACAAAACATTTTGGCTTGTTTTTTATTTTACTGAATTAGGGTAAAACATGGCTCACATTTGCTCTCAGTAGCTTGACAGGCTAAAAATTCTTCCCTGACTTTCGGACACAGCATAATACCAATGGGTATTTAGCCAGCTATTTTTCTGAGAGGTGTTTTTATCTCCTGTCAGAAGCTTCAATCACTCAAAATACAAGATTATCTTTCCTCCCAACTGCATGACTGTGGTACGGATGTCATAGCAGATAAATACAACCTTCTGGTCCAAAGCCCCATCCCACTCCTGGACTTCATTACTCAGAAACATCCCCATCCTCTTGGCAAGGGGAACAGAGACCAACAATAATGCCTCTAAAGGTTAAACACATGAACCTTTTGTCATGTTGAAAAAGGGGAGGAAAAAAGAGCACAGGCATTGGAGAGCACTACAAATCAGGGCAACTGACTGCTCAGCAGAAACAGAGGGCAAAGGGTGGGTGCACCATTATCCGGCAGGGAATGTGCTCTCCAGAACCACTGTTCACACCCATCTGCAGAGAAAACAATCATCATCCTCAAAAGCCCCTCAGAGCTGGCAATTTTTAGGCACAGACTCTGTATCAGGAAATGCCAGATCTTGGCAGCAGGCGTGTTACTGATAGGAATGATAAACCAGCAGGGTTATATGAACACATCTATCTCCAAGGCCAGAAGAAAAGGAAAGCTAAAATCTCCAAGGCCCTTTTGAGGGAATAATCATAAAAGCTACAGACTGCATTTCCTGGTTTGTTTTTTTTTTTTTTTGTATCATGATTAAATCTGTTTCTAGCATTACACCTTTAAGAAAGATCAAAGGGAGGCAGTGAGGGAAGGATGTGCACACTTGAGTTTCACTAATTGAAGCAAGCTGAAGCCTCCAGCACCTTCTGGGTTTTCCAAAGTTTCCCTCTCTATCTCAGAATTTCCTCTGCCCTCCCCTGCGGCCTCCTTGCCCCAGCCTCTGCAAAAGTATCCAGATGACTGAAACAACAGAGACGCCTTTTATAGCTGCCTGGGTACAGGAGCAGGGATAAAACCATCCCAAATCGCAGTATAATCACTGCAAGAAACTCACTGCAGTTCTTCCATTGTTCCACTTTCATGACTCCTCTTCTCTGTCTTGAAGAAAGTATATCCAGGTTTAGAAACTCTTAGTAATGTATGTGTATCAATGCCAGTAACAGTGAAACACTGCACGCAACTCATACCAGTAACAAAACCTATCAAAGCAATGCTGTACTGGGGAAAAACTAGTTTCTCAGCATTACTGTATGTGCAGCAGGAGTTTTTGCCAATCTCCTCCTACCCCAGACCAACCTAATTAAGCTGCTAGAACTTGCAGTAAAGATAACCATGGCATCCCAAGTGGGGCTTTGTAATAACCTGACTCTGACTCAAGCGTGATAACGCCGAGAGCATCGTGGATTCTGTACTCAGCCAGGCAAGTGCACTTGGATACCCCTATCCTGACCATTTACCTCCTCCAGTGTCTCTGCTTCCTTCTCTCATCCATCTGTGCCTCGGTTATAAGCTCTTGGGGAACTCCTGGGAGGTGCTGGCTTCACAGGAGAGGCTCTGAGCCAGGGTCTGCACCAGCCTCTACAGAGGCTACAATTTCCATCCACTCATCCCACGGCACTTGTGCATGAGCAAGGAAGAGAGTTGCCTGTAAATGCCTCCAAGGGTCAAGCGCAACTTTGCCTTTGATGCTTAATAAAGTTTTGAAATCAAAACCACCATGTAAATGTTGTTCTTATTATCAGGTAGGTGTGCTCTGGTTTTCTTCCAAGGGAGCTCAGCTGCTGGAAGTGGCTGGTGCTACAAACAGGTCCTGGATGTTCAACATTCAACTTTGCAGGGAGAAGACTGACATAAAAGCCTGGCACACAGCAATGAAAGAGGATGCAATCTGATTTGGCAAATTAGCCCCTGGGATGATGCAGTTGCCATATGTACCTAGGTGCCAAATTTCAAATGGAGCAGAGTGACCTGACCCTGACCTTTAGCTCTGAGTGCTAAATTCCCTCTCCAGGGAGCCTCTCTAGCCTGAAGCATGTTTCAAAGCTGTGAAGAGAATAAATGTATTCACCTGGGGGATATTTACGGCAGAACATTTGTTTTCACTTATGCTGAAATCTAAGGAGAGTTTTGGTAGAGCCCCTGCATGTCATTCATTCCATCAACAGGTTTTGCAGCTCTTCTTATGCAGGTGTCTGAGGCCTGTGCAAATCTCTCTGGATGACCACAAGTATCTGATGAAATCTCTGTTCTAGACAATAATTTGCCCAATTTGGGGTTTTTCAAACAGAAGCAAACATTGTCTTCTTTCTCCCTGCTTACCAAAGACACTGCAGGACAAGACAAGGAGGCCACCAACTACAAAAATTCACTACTCTTAATAAATATACTCAAGAAGTTTACATGAAGTATTGTAATTAACTTAACCTACATTTTGAGAAGCTGAGTGTTTTGTTTAGTTTGGGGTTTCTTTTAATCATTGCATTGCAAACTAGTAGTTAACTTGCTAATTAAAAACAATTGCCTAATGGGTCATCAGGCAGCAAGTAAGACAGGTTAGAAGGAAGAATGAATGTTAACTAGACATGACACTCAGAGCTTTCTGAGCATCGGACTAGTGTTATGATACCCAAAATACAGGTATGGCAAAGAAAGGCAAAGGAAGGCAAGCAAAGGTTCAAACACAAGGCAGATTAGTTAAAAATAGTTACACAACTCAAAACAACTTTAGACCTTTACAGATCAGTTCAGTAATGAAATGTCACAAAAGGCATCCTCCATGTGGACGTGCTTTCATTTGGCTTTTGGCTTTATCATTTTAATTGACTTGCATTAATTTTTCTGAGTACCCTGGTATGGACACAAAGATAGAGGTCATCACAAACATGCCTGCTCTTCTGGAAAGCAGTACCAGTTCTAGAAACAAGTGCCTTGCTTTTTGCCAATCCACTCAAATACCGGTTGGTGTGAAAACTTATCCAAACACTCTTTCAGACTCAGGCTGGCATGAAAGAGATTGTGGAAGTATTCAGAGAAAAGCTGAGAGAAGAGCTGACTGCAGCGTTATGGGCCATGCAGTAGCTTTGGGAAAGGCAGCAGTATAGATGAACCAGGCTTCCATCTAGTCAGCTAGCAGAAATACATCTTTATTTTAAGGAACTGAGTCACTTCTGAAATGCACCATTTGTTTAAATTACAGGAAATAAAGGTTTACAATCAGGGACAAGCTTGGCAAACCTTGTTAAGAAAAAACAATGGTTTGTACAATCTGCAGAACCTGATCTCTGGAAGGCTGATACATCCCTAAAAGCAGCAGCAAAAGGTGAGAGAAGGCTTTGCTAAACTTGTGTTGCTATCTAAGTTTCACATAGAGAACATCTGTTTGCACCCTACAACACACACAAGCATTTGATAAACACTTTCTTGCTTCTCACTTTAGGATGGCTCTTTGGCTCACACAAAATGTAACACTACTTTTTATATAGTCTCACTCATTTCGAGTGCTATAAAACCAGGCATGAAAAAATCAAATGCTTAAAGATGCAACGTAAAGCATTTTAAAAAATCTGGGGAAAAAAATTCTTAGGGTTGTCCATGCAATCTTAGTTTAGCTCCCCTTTGTGCACATGCTTTAATTGTGTTTTGTTTTCAAAATCTGGCTCCCACATTTCCTCAGCACAATCCCTTCACAGGCTCTGGTTCCCCAACACCACATCAGGCCCCCACCTCCACCCTGCAGCACCTGTCATTTTCCTCCACACTGCTGCATGCCAACAGGAAAAGCTGTAAGTGTAAGCGGATGTGCTTTTGCCATCTACCATATTCTCTGATCCAGAACTTTGCTGGCAGCAAGGAGAACTAAGTGGAAGATCTCACTCTGCTGAAGTGTTTCAGCTGAAATTCACCCAAATAATTCAGTCTGAAGAAGACTCTCAACAAGGAAATTCACAATGACAAAGTCTGGGCAGATTGTAAGCATGTGAAAGCAGGGCTTCATGGTATAAATTGTAGGATAACCTTGACATCCGGCTTTCCTTCCTGTCCCGTTTACAGGAGGGTGAAAAAGACTTCTGTGTTCTGCAACTTTGAGAAGAATGAAGAGAACATGTCTCCCAAGCTACTCCAAAATAAACAAGGATAATTAGTGTATCCAGGATGACAGCAAAGCTTACCAGTGAGAAGCTCCTAGCAGAGAATGATGTCAGCTGCACATGACAGAGACAAATGCCGTTTCAGGGAAAAAAAATTGTGCAGAGATTGGACAAGATTTTCCATACTCATTTTGCCTTTAGAAAATAACCCTGAACTTTAGACTTATAAGAACACACTGAGAGACAAGCATCTTTTGCCTTGGCAGCTTCAGAAGAATGCTAGGAATAAATCATAGGAACAAACAAAATAATCATAAAACCCCCTTGCTGCATGACACAGACTAGAGCAGAGGATGTACTCAGACAGTGATTCATGAGCAATGCTCCTGAAACTGCTATTGTGTCATTTCCCAACACCTCCCAATTCCTACCAGCAGGCTAAAGCAGCAATTAAAGAAGTGGGAGTGCTCTGCAAGCCTTGCCTGTCTGTAACAGGCCCAGATCCAGCTATTTATTAGGTAATCCAATTACTAGGATGTGACCTTCGTTCATGCATAAGCGTCTAGTCAGACTACAGGACAGCCTATCAACCCGGGTGTTTTCCTTAGGACGCAAGCCTCCGCTCCTCCAATAACAGAGGTTATTACAAAACACAGCTACTGCACAAAACATTGCACCTCCTCTGCACCTCCTCTTCTCTCATCGTTTTCCAGTTGTCTGGAGAGCACCCACATGCCCAACCACAACGGGAACAGGTTGAGACCAGTCTCCTGCACCCACCTCTTGGAACCACGCTTTCTTCCAGCCTCCCCTCGCACCTGGGAGGAGCTTCCCACTAACACCTACACATCTGCCTCATTATCGTCCTCAAAATATTCTTTTATGGCAATGCCATAGACAGAAGTTAGGCCTCCCAGGTCTGACAAAGCCACTCCTCACCATGTTGTCTTATGGGACCTCTTTAGAGCCCATGCACACTGTCTCCTGCTCTTTCCCTGGAAGATGAGCTACCGGTAGGGGGACAGCCTTTTTGTGAACTAAGAATCCTAGTGAGGATATGGCCCTTGGCTGGAGCTCCTGGGGGCTTTCATACAACACACGGGTCATTTCCAGCATCACCAACAGAGCTTTCTTTGGAAATCAATGAGAAAGCTGCAAGACTGACTATCATGACCCAGGAAAGCAACACTGAAGAACTTGGATTCCTGGCCAGTGTGTGAGGCAAGTCCCCGTTTATACTCCATTTGAAACAGGCTTTTTCAAGGGATGCAGGGCTTTTGCCTGGAAGTAAGCCAAGGGAGGACCTTGGGCTGTATCCATTGACCTCTGATGACAGAGATTAGATAACAAGTGAATGGAAGTACTTTCAGCAGTGGTGCTGTGTGCTGGGAGACATAACAAAGAGCATGTATCATGGCAATACTCAGCATATATAATTCCCTGGAGAGACTACCCAGTGAGAAAAAAAGGCTTTGGTATGTCCCTGTTTGTTACACTGATTTTCCTGACTTTCCTGAAGGAGAGAATACTTTCCAGCTCACTCCTGCTCTGAAAAATGCTACAGCCTCTGCAAACTCCAGAAGAAACTTGCGGTTCTTGATGCTCAAGGTTCACTTCAAACCACCCTTTATTTCCTTTGATTCAGTGTT
Organism: Corvus moneduloides; assembly: GCF_009650955.1. Classification (NCBI taxonomy): domain Eukaryota; kingdom Metazoa; phylum Chordata; class Aves; order Passeriformes; family Corvidae; genus Corvus; species Corvus moneduloides. The sequence goes on from NC_045493.1 coordinate 7,916,044, forward strand.
TTTCACACTGTTTTAACATGAAATGCCTGATAAAGTAAGAACCAAAAGTTAAGGCACAGGAGAGGAAGACGCGCAGGTGGAAGGGCAGGTACACCTCTGGCCAAGTGAAAATGATAAATAAACCCAAAACCAGTAAGGGAGTTTCTAAACAGAATGGATCACAGCAACCTGTCCAGAGGTCTGTCAGGAAGGGTTCACAAACAACATCCAAGCCACAGACACAGGTACGGAGTCTAAAGCTCCTCTCCCTGCTCTGTGTCTCCTTCACCCTGTGCAGGCAGAGGCAGCTGCTGTGAGGAACAAGGAACACTTCTTCCCTGTGTGGAGCTTTAGTGAGCCCTGGAAACATCACAGATGCCTTCGTGGAGCAGCTGATCTGGACAGGAATCCCAGTAATCAAATCATGGCGGTGGCTTCAATGTGATTCCCCCACCACTGTATGAAAGGCCACTGGCAAGGATTACCCAGGACAATTTAATTATGTGTGAAAACAGCTGCAAAGCTTTATGGGGTTTTAGGGCTGTTGTTCTTTGGATAGGAGGAGGGAAAGGAGAGGAAATCAGACATGGAGCGAGCTGGCTGGGAATGACCTGTGATGGCAGGGAAACACCCTGTTATACACACGAGCAAAAGATTAAGGACTGATATATACAAAGCCAGTTTTTCTCACAGGGCTTGCTTTTCATGACTTGTCACCTGGAACGGGGTCAGTGTGACCTGCTGCACCCCACATCCCTAGTGCCATAAGAGATGACTGCTCATTTCCTCCACACACCTTCATCCAGAGAAAAGCCTACTTTGCCACTGTTTACCTGTGCACCCATGTTAAAAGACCATGGTGGCCTCAGGGACAGTGAGGTGTGTTCTTGCTGAAACTAGCTGAAATCATACTTAAATGAAACAGGATTTTATTGCTGCCTTTGAACAGGCCAGAGATTCACCCATGAGAATACAGTGTCCAGAGAACAGAAGGTAAAAAGGTCCAAGGAAAAATGACACATTGTCTTTTAGATGACCTTTTCCCTCCCTGATTCCATTAAAAAGTCTCTGTGCCTTGTAAAATATCTGTAGAGGAAAACAAACCACCACAGAAAATACTTCACTGGGTATTATTTTCCTCAGGCATGATGAGAGCTCCTCAATGTAGTCCGTAAGCTGTTTGATTTAAGGACTCCACCAAACATGTCTCACACAAGAATTACAATACATGTGGTATTTGTTTGTTTTTGTTCTTATTTCAATTTTATTTCTGGATTCTACTTTGCTCTGTAAGTTATTTTCTTGCATGACAAGCAATATCCAGTTATTCATGCACTGCCTTTTTTGTTTAAGTTGACATTTTGCCCAAACTTAAGACAACAAGATGCTTCCTAGAGGTTCTCCTAGCTTCAATGAGGTCTCCCATACCATTCTGGCTTTAAAAAACTAGTACATACTAAACCTAATACACATAAAACCAAGGCACACAATTAGTGACATCAGCCACAATTTCCATTCCACATGCATGTATGTTCTCTGTCTATGTACAATGGTGCTTCCAACCTGAAAACAATGCATTCAGGGAAAGAAATATGGGTTTGTGTGATGGGATTTCCAATGGAGCCTCAAGGACTTTGGTATCCCCAGACTATAAAGAAAGTCCAGAGAACAGAATGCTTAACATCTCCAGCCTCCTTTGAATTCCCAGCCTTACTGAACGAAGAATAAAGAAAGCAGGAATCCACTAATTAAAGAGAAATGGGGCTTATTTGTCTTGGTTTCTGAAGTCACAGTTCTCTACTTCTGAAAACACAAGTTTCTCACCAGTTCTTTTCTGCCTTAGGGCTATGACCTAAGCAGCTTAAATGATACACAGATTTTGGTCGAAATCTGCTCCTTATTTACTGGACTTCAAATGTGCAAGCAATTACTGAATGGGTCTCGTTTATTGAATAAAAGTATTTAGGCATTATGTTTACAAAGGCCTAGAAACATTAAAATCTAGTGAAAAACAATTATTTTTACAGAATACATCTGCAAGCAATATGAAGTCATTTTGTTTTTGTAAATTTCTCCGTAATGGACTTATTGTTGATGTGGAAAATGTTCACATTGCAGCAGTGAATAATTTTGAGATGCCAAACTTAATAAAGGAGAAATTATTGCAAATAATATCACAGCCCCCAAAGAAGAAGAAGAGGAAAAAAAAAAAAAAAAGCCAAAATACCAGCGGTTTCCTGACTAGTCAATCCTCCTCAGATTGGCAGAACCTCTTCAGACTAATCAGGAAGAGTTAGACAAATAGTTACTTTATTATGGAGGCTGTCAAATAAATCAGAATCTGGCAAGCAACTGTTTTTGAGCCCTGCAGCCGGCCTGGCTTCTTTTCCTGTAAAGCCAAGGCAGTTACAACAGACCCACGGATGTGAGTGTTTGTCTGCAGAGCAACGTGCAGGCTTCAGGCCTCTAAACAAAACTTCTTCCAAATCTGGGCCAGCATTTTTCTTGGCTTCCTCAGGTTTTGTTGTGGAACACGGCTGAGAGAAGAAATGTTTTCTAACCAATTAATTCAAGTCACTGCTGTTATTTTTAATGGAGAGCTCTGAAGCTCAGCTCACAAAGGGTAATGAGAAAATAATGTTTTAAACAACATCATCAGAGAAATTGGGCCATGGACTTGAACTACATTATCCAGTTCTAGCTGCAGAGTTATTCTGCCCCCCCAATGTTTGCTCTTTACAATGGCACGATGAATGGGAATTTTGCCTAAGCTACAAGCCTGAGACCCAGACACAACTGAAGGTCAGAGAACAGTGAGTTTCAGCACTCAGCCACAAGAAATGGCTCCTGTGCTGCTGCAGCCCTGACTCCAAACATGCTCCCAGCACCCGTGGGCTTCGTGTTTGGGAGCGAGTGAAAACCCAGGTCTGGTTTTAGCAGGGCACTGGGGCACTGGCTCACTCTGCTGTCTCACAGCACTTCAGCAAGTATCGAAACTGATGCAGAGGAGACTTAGGTACATGATTAGCATTGCTCAGTCATTCTGCTGAATAGAGGAAAGAAGAGTAACTGCATCAAGAGATAACAACATCATCTCTTCTACCTCTGTTCAATCCTTTTTGTGTTTATCTGCATTGGACAACATTAACTTGAAAGACAACCACAAGGCAGAGGGCAAGGCAAAAAGGAGACAGGGCAGGGATGGAGAAGAAAGTTTGAAATTATACTCCAGAATGGATCTAATGATCACTGGTGCTTACAGGCCTGTTTGAAATGTTTTCAAGAACTGCTACTGTACCGAACATATCCACCAGCTGAACAGCCAAGAATTGCAGCTGGAAACCGTAAGATTGCCCAGGCAGGAACTGTCCTTCCTCCCACCTCCTTTACATCCATGGCAATGCAAACTGGCAGCACTGACAAATCAGTTCAACACCAATGATCATAGAGACTGGCTAAGAAGGTGGGATATAATAACTCCTGAAACTAATAAGATGGCTTAAAAACATCCTTTTGTTTTTGCACTAGACCACATTAAAAGCAAGTAGCACAGACTTGCACCTGCTTCCAGATGAAAGTGGTAGCTAGTGCAGTGCTATTTTTAATATGAATTAACTTCTAATACACGTCTGCTTTAGTTCTAATTGACTTTACAGTGCTACTAAAAATAACTGGCAGGCATACTTCTCCCTTTCCCTGTGTCTCAATACGGATTCTGTGTCTTACGGATCCTAAAATGCAACACTTGCAGTAAATACAAACAACCACTATCTGCATACCATCCTATATATAACATTTGACAGGTTTTGTGGGGAAGAGCCACAGATTTGTCCTTGAAGACAGCCTATCTCATGGAGAAAACCACCAACAAGAGATTGGCGTCTTACAGCTCAGGGCCAACAGCACAGGCCGAACAGAGGAGATACCACTGATGCCATCAGACAAAAACTGAGAGATGGGAAAAGGACAAGGAACTCATGTTTCACAAAAAAAAGGGACTAAAAATACAAGGATAGGAGGAAGACCTTTTTGGTAGGATGTATGTTTTTTTATGGGGACAAGCTCAATAATCACAGTATAGAAATTCTTACTTCCCTCAACTTCACCTTTTGCAGGGAGGGTGAGGTTATCTACAAATTTAAAGAGGGTGAAAATGGCTGCAGTCACTCAGTAACTGTGTCCATAATATATAGTGACATGTGTAACACTCATTGGTCACTTCAGCCACCTTTGTGTCAATTAATAAAAAGAACACCTTAAAATCTTTGTTGGTTACCAGAGGTTACTCTGCACTTTTACCCTTGCATGACACCTTAATTCAGTTTATATATGAATGGGGTCCCCTTCAATTTTAGGCTAATGTTCTTTTATATTTATAATATTCAGGATAGCTACACATGCTTGATTACCTTTAAAACACTTATCATGATTCCATTTAAAAATAAATGAATCCCATTTAAAAGTGACTTGTCCCCATCTTCTAGTATTTATGGACAAGGACATATGGGGCTGATTTCCCTCATTATTAAGAAGCACGTCTGAGGCTTAAATCATCTAAATTATTCATTGACAGCAATTGGTCTACTCATACAAACTCCTACTTACATAAGGAGTCCCACTGATAGACCAGTCAAGTGGATGAAGATGGCTGAACAGATTTTGGGATGCATGGAGCATCCACGGACTCTGCTGACTTTGATTAGGGTGAGGAGTACCTTTGAAAATGGAGCCCCACCTTCACGAATTAATATTATTTAGCTGAGACTTTCAACGCGGTTGTTCTGAACGACTTTTCCTTCACAGGTCACCATGACTGAGGTCCTGAGTGGTGATCAGCAGCAGCTGAAGGAACAGGAGTGACTGTGCATCAATTACCTCAACAAAACCCCAGCCTGTTACCAGACATTTTTAGAGAACTGTTTTACACAGGACTTCCCTTTTTGGTGTGCCTTCACAGTGATCCTGAGAGTGGCCAGACACAAGGTAGACATCTCTGCCCAACCTGGGCTGTGAAAGCTTTCACAAAGAACAAAGCCAATTTTAAGCAAATAAAATCATCTTCAAGCAGCAGAAAATGCCCATCTCTAGCATCAGTTTTCCTGTTCCTGCAATACTGAAATCGGAGACAGGAGATGGATAAATCAACTGCGTGGTTGAGCTTGGACTGTAACATTCCAAATAACAAAGGCTGTAAGCATTTAAATTCTGCTATAAAGAGACTTTCCAGCCTATCACAGACTACTGTGCTCTCTGACCACCTCAGCACTGGAAGACCTTGAGCTAAACATGTTAGCATGTTTCCAATCAGTGGAGTCAGTGAGAGAACAGGAATCATCCTTCATGGAAAAAAAAAAAGTTATTGTTATTCTTTGCAACGTTTTATTTTTAATTAAAAAGACATGTTTCTTGCTCTCCTCAGAATGAGCCAAAGGAACATTTGCAGTCATTTTCAGGTCACATTATATTGCACACACTGCAGCTGATTTCACAGCTATGTGGGCAAATTACTATTTTTCTGCACAACTAAATCATTATCAAGGTAAAAGCAGACAGTGAGCACCACCAACACCTAGAGGTTACAATATATTTTAGGAAAACATGGTCTAGCTCTTGGAAGAAGACACTTTCACATTTCAGCCATTTCTCTCTTCCCTGCCCAGCCCCAACTCCTAGCCCCAGCATATCCTGGACTTTGTTCCTATATGTGATCCTCATGGTAAAGATTTTGTTTTGTTTCTGTTTCCCCTAAGAAAGGCAAAAAGGTTAGTAAGTCTTTAAACTCGCAGTTCTTAAGGCTGTTAATATTTCACATTGCCAGCAGGGAAAGGAATTAAAACTGCCAGTAGCTATCCAGATAGATTTTAAAACCCCCTTCCCTCCCCCTTCTCTCTGCCTCCCTCAGCTTCAGAGGATATTTTCCCCGCAAATTGGTTTTAAATTAAGGAAGGTGATGAAGGCAATGTGCCGTCTCAGCATTTTCCCAGGTGCACTTAATCTAATTTCATTAAGGAGATCAGGACAGATGATCGCTACAGTCGAAACATTAAGTCTGTCCATTTTTGTATAAAAAAACCATTAAGTCTGTCAAAGTGTCGGCGGGTGGGCTGTTTATTATTGGAGACGAAGGCGCGCTTTGCTTCCCCAATAAACTGTCAGGAGTAGTAAACCACAAATTAAGTCAGCTGCTGCCAAAGATTTAGGCAAAGATCTCCAACTAATTTTGACACAGGTGTGGCAAAGGCCAAGACCAGGCTTAGAAACTGTGGAAACCAAGCCTGTTGTGTGTGTTTGAGATATTTCAATCTGAGCATTGAAGAGTGGAAGACTGGGCATCAGTGGGTATGATCAAGGCCGGCCGATGCTCCTGGCACTCCACGCACAGAGCTGATGGGAGCTGTGCGGCGCCATGTGCCCCAGAGCACAACCTGCAGAGTTCACCTTAAGCAGACAAGAACTCATAAAAGCCTCATTTAAGCCACTGCTCTGTTTTGGATTTATGCACAGCTTTGACTGAAATGTAGAATCACATTCCTCAGACAGTCATACAGGTATCAAACAAAATTAGAGGAAACTCATCAAAATGCAAATGAGACTTTGGAAGACCAAGAGCCATAACAGGAATCAAGCGAAGCTTTCAGATACTACAAAACCAAACATGAGCCGCTTGCTAAGGAGAACATTTTCCTTCTCAAGAAAAACACAGCTGGGTAGAACTCAGCTATTAAAGACCATCAGGAAATGTTAAAAAGTATAAAATATTAACTGGAATTACACAATCTTTACAGTACATACAGAGAAACCAGTAATGACTAATACAGAATCAGAAGTGACATTCTAACTGGCATTTTGTGATGAGGGAAAAGTCTCATGTTTGCAGATAACATGCTTTGAGCATTAAGGATGGGCAGAGCAGAGGAATGTTCATTTTCCCATCCCAGGTGCAGCCAGGGCAGGAACAGAGCTCGCTTGAGTTGTATCCTTCATTCCTGCCCGGGGACGCAGCGCTGCACACTGTGCCCCTCTGTATTACTTAACCTGGCAAACCATTTTGGAATACAGGAATGAGAAACTCTGCCAGCCAAATGAGGGCCTGCAATTGTAGCTATTGGAGCATGCATCCTCCAGAATTCTCATCTCCTTGGCATCTTTATGGTTAATTATATCATTCGATTTAATTAATTGAATTGCCTAACTCAATTGCCAATTCCTATCACCTGCCTACTCTGTTATGTTCTATCTGATCACCTTCCAAGGAGTTACTGCCATTGCACAGGTAGCCCTTTGGAGCTCAGACTATGTTATAATGGTGTTTCTTGATGTGGGCAGACAGCTGTACATGACTGCTCTCTTCCCTGTTTCCTCAGATCTTAAAAGTTTCTTCACAAGGCCCCTGGTAAGGTAAGAAAATGCTCATGGATGGGGAACTGGAAGAGGGAGATGTTAAACAATAGAGAAAGCAGAGAGCCAGGGACACGCTGACTGCCAGCAACAGAACTGGTATTATCCTGTTGTTCCCAAGAGCTCTCCATAAGATCTCTTCAACCCTTTTATGTGAGTTATGATGGATTTTTTTTCAGAAAACTAGAAGGCTCTTCTCATTGTTTGCTCTGAAACCTCTTTTCTACATTTTCAAGAACGAATATGGGCACCACAGACTATGATGACTCAGCTTGTTATATACAGACTAATGTACTTAAAATTTGAGTTTTTGTCTGGAAAAGAGAAAACCACAAAATCTCAGTAGGAAGGAGCACATTGGTGCTGAAGCTTTTTCTTCTGTTTCATTTTTTTAACTGCATTCTTGCTTTATTTAAATATGAAGGTCAAGAAGGGCTATTATTACTAATAATATTTACTGCAGTTGTAGTAGAGAAGCACAACTTGGAAGGCTCCTCTCTCTCTGGAAGGACTTGCAGGGCTTAACTCAACTGCCCCAAGTCTCAGTGGGAACTTTTATGTCTGCTCCACGCACATGGTGGGTGGAACGATGGAAGCCCAGGGCATGCCAAGTCTCTCCCCCATCTGGCATTTCCCAAAGAGCAACTGAGTGAACTGGGTATGCAGAGGGCTTAGAGGATGCTATTTTTCTGGTAAATCTATTCATGGAGAACGATGAAATAAAACAAATTCACTGAGTGGTGAATTTTTGTCTTCCTGTACTGGCAACAACATTGCATTTGCCTGTTTATAGCACCCAAATCTTTCAAGGGCTACAGGGTTATTTTAAATTCAATATTTTGATATTGTTTAAAAAGCAGATCTGTTTCTAATAACAACATGCAGATTGTCTGTAAAACAGAGGCTTTCTTCCATTAGGAGAACTAACAGTCTTTACAGTTATTACTATATGGGAGTCAGCTTTCTCACTAGTTTTCACTCTGTATCACTGGATTTTCAGTCTGTAAGAATTAAACCTCAGCAGAAGCACAGATTCTGTGCATGCACATGCATATATGCAATACTACTGCGTGATGCTAAGCCTGCAGCAGAGCCCAACCACACACATCCACAAGGGCATTCAGCACTACTGTCCATAAGCCAGTGCATCCTATGGTAAAAACCACTTCAGTTCTGTCTGAGAAGCCAGCTGGGAAGTAACTGGCAAATGGAGATTTCTCATTAATAGCCACAGCTGAAAACTGTCATAGACTGAAGTGTAATGCTAACAGAAGTGCAAATACTGCCATGTGAAAGCCCTCAGTTCAATATTGGTTTTGATCTTTCCCTTCTGCTGCAACCAGTATGAATCTCAATTTCTGGAAAAGTACCAAGTTTAATTTCTTAGAGGAAAGGACAACTGAATGATGGACAAAACCAGTTTGGGACCTTGGTCTGGGCAGGCTTCAAAACCAGCAAATAACAGATTATCTGAAGTGGGAACTAAACTTCCAGCCCCACAAAAACAACAGACTTATCAGATGGAACCCACTTTTTCCATTGCCATACACAAACATACAGAATGACCATTCCTGCTAGAGCAACTCCTAGATCTCTCTTCATTATTACATCCCTTTCTCCTGCTGCCTGAACTTGATTTTTCCTGTGGGCTTGTGGATACCCTTTCAAGGTCAACACAGCTGAAACAACAGTGATAATTTCATCCCCCAGATCACCCATGCAGTTTATTCTTGTCATTGCTTCTACTCTTATCACCTCCGTCTCTCACTCAAGTCCACAGTTTTCAGCACTCTCTTTGACTCCCAACACTCCTGACATCAAAATATTCAACCTATGTTTTAAGTCCTGTATATCCTTTTTCTCTATAACATAATGAGCATCTTCTGTTTATCCACACAACTAAATTCTTGGTCAAGCTACCTCACCCTTCATTTACCATTCTATCTTTCCTTTGGAGACAGCAGATGTAACTGTGTCCTTGTGCCAGGGAAAAGTTGCTGCAAGATCATTTTCCTAGTCTGTGGCTTTGCTTCCTACACAGCTTCTCACTTCCTGAATGGCAAACTATCACTGCGTGTTTTGACTCTTTCACAGCTTACCTCTTCTTCCCAACACTGACATTCAGCATTGCTGTAAACTTTCATCTCTCACTGGTCTGATTTGATCACTCCCTCGTTAAACTTTCAAATAAGCACCTCCTCACTACTTACCACCGTGCCTTTGCTACAGAGAATAATTTCCCATTCACGGCCATAAAACTACCTGACTTTCCCTCTCAAATGCCTCTAAAACCCTAATACCTACAAATACCCCCTTTAGATTAATGCCCATGAAACCAAAGCTGGACAACAACGAGGCTGCTGGCATACTGAAACAGTGCTGCTGTTGACAGTGTCCCCCCATTTACCTGGCTCCCTTCTCCCTCATCTCATCCTTAAGCCATGGGCTGTTCTGTGTTTTTACAGCACGTAGCAGGATGGGAACCCAGCCTCAGGTGGAGGGATCACAGCACCACTGTGCTGCCCTCCTCTCATCTATCACAGGCTAAACTGCACCTGCTCCTCTTGTTCTTGACTTCCAGGCACCTACTGGGACTCTGGAAAACTACATCATGGCAAGGCTGATTCACACTGCCACAAGCACCACCTAAGGAACTCACTGGGCTGCTGCAGAAAGTTATGAGAAAAAAATGACTTCAAAACTTTTTTGTCTCCACCTTGGATTTAACTTTACCTGTCTCAGAGGTTGCTTGCTATAGCTAAAACACAAACTACAGAACAAATATACAGTAAATACTGACTGAACTTAGAAATACAATTCCATTTTTTCCACATCTTACTTAGCACCACATTAAATGAAGAATGCTTGATATCTAACCCCTGATTTGGAAAGCTGACTTACGTGGCGGGGCCATGTAATTAAGCCGACAACCCACAATTGCCCACAGACCAGACAGAAGTCCAAGACTGAAGAACATGAACACTGAATTACTTTTAAAGAAAGAAACAGGCGCTTTTTTAATGCAATCTTGAACACTGTTATTAAAAAAATGAGAGCAACATTTTGGAGTAATGAGCAGAGATTACTCATTCCCTTGTTTTACACAAGTTGACTTTTGGCTTTCTGCAGAACACCATTTAACAGAGCACATTACCAAGCTGCTAGCCACTTTTCACAGTGATGCTAAAGCAGGTAAGAGACAATAAGTGGAACTGTTGATGGTTTATATTACTCTATTATGTTAATGTTCACTAAAGTATGCCATAAGCTCTCTCATTACATGTGTATAAACCAATTCTCTGTGGTGTTATTCCTGTGCTAAATGCTATAACTACATAAATCTTGAATTAATGGAGACTTTATAGTTCCTGAAAATGAAGGGTAATTGCTATCTGTTAATGCTGTTGTTGCTATTAAAGGAAGTATATATTTTCAGTAACAATGTTTATGGACCGTGAGCTTCACATCTCAGCTACTGCATAGAGCAGAGACAGTGTAATACAAGTATCAGACTGACTCCCTTTCTCTCCCTCCTCCCTCTCAAAAAGCACCGTATCATTTCTACAGCTTTGGCAAGCAACACTGCAATCCTCCTAACAGCTGCAGAGTCCAAACCAATGTCCTTCATTGAACATACAGTAAAGGAAGCAGGATTTGCATTGCCATCTCTGGGAATGCGTGATTTGCTAAGTTTCTCGCTTGGTTAAATGGCTGGACAGCTCACTTTATTAGTTTGGGTATCTCAAACGGTTCTGTGAGAAGCGCGTGGTGACAGAATGATAGGTGTGAGAAAGCATCATCCCACTTACTTCCTCTGAGATTTCAGCAGTGCTACAGAAGTGAAAGGCTATACTTGGCCAGAGACAGTTCTCAGAAAGTAGATGGGATTGACAAGTCCCCAGCCTTGAGTTCCTCTTTCCCGACTATTAAAAACAGCAGTGCAATGTTTGGAAACACTCTCACAGTGTGCTGTGAAACTGTACCTTGCACTAAAGTAATGGCTCCTCTTTCTGATACACTGTACATGTGACTGACTATGCTCAATTGCTTTTCTCCCCTGGAGCCCTGCACTGCACTGCACAAGGAAAAAACCCAAACCATCAGGAGGACAGGAGGGTGTTTATATTTTATAATGCAGCAAGGGTAAAACCTTAATTTTACTCGAACGTCTGTGTTTGAAAACATTAAGAGCTCAATAGCCCATATACCTAAGAACTAAATAAATAGTGGATAATTACTAGCATGGTACAGAGAGAGAAGTAGGAGGTGGAAAATTTCAGTTTTGCTTCTAGCTCTGTCGCTGACTCAGTTTGTGCTTGTACATGAACTTTTTTTGTCTGCTTTCCTCGTGACTTTTACGCAGACAAGACTGATCCACTGTTTGTGACTAACAAAAAATATTATGCAAATCAGAAGTACATTAGTAATTCCTGCCCTGCCCTTCCTTAGTGCCAGCGTGTGTAGGTGTACCTCGAAAACGCTGGTTCTTGCTGACCAGGCAGCAGGGCAGCATTGCTCTGTAGCAGTGGGGAATGAAGCCGACCCGCCACGTAATTCAGGAAGGCAGATGCTGGGCTAGGCAGTATGCTGAATACTCCATCTGGCTGCAATAGCCTGGGAGCACTAGCAGGAGATACATTTTGCCATCACATGGAAGGGGGAAAATGAGTGTAGTCCCTCAGGACAGACACACCAAAATTTTTATAGCTCTTTGTTGCATCAGTCAAGTTAAGTTTTAGACAAACACTGAATGAATTTCCAGGGGAGTGTAGTATGTCAGGTATCAACAGAGCAAGCCAGGCTGCCTGTGGTCCCCAGCTGGAAGGCAATGTTGCACTTACATTATCCCCATGGAAGGTTTGAAGCATCTTCACTTCAACCCTGGTGAGTTTACATGCATGTGCCCACATCTCTGCTGACAAGAAAAGCAACCCCACGTAATTCCAGAGGCCTATTTAATAGAACTGTGTCATGTTTCATGTCTCTGCAGATCAGGCAAGAGATAGAAAGATGATGATCTTGTGCTGCTCTCCTTATGAAGAAAAGCAATGTTATTATTAAGCTAGAGTCACCTTAAGGAGAAGGTAGCTGGGAAATAGGTGAGCCTGGAAGGTCAAATTACAGTTACAGAAATGTAAAGAAATGTCATATTAATGGTAAGGAACACTGTAATAGCCTTTCATTTGCTGTAAAGGACAGCAAGTTACCAGCCAAACACAATGCAGCTTCCTCTGAAGGTAACCTCAGATCCCACATTCTGAAAGCTAATCAATGTTGTTCAGATTTCAATTTCTTCTCTACAAGGTGAAGTCAAACCTAATCTAACAAACGTCAGTCTCAGATGTAATGCCGCTAGCTGGGTCTACCAGTGTAATTTAGATAATCATTAATAGCATAGCTGTATAATAAAACTACATGTCACTTACAACTTCATCTGAGGTTTGACTGGCAGATCTTTAAACAGTTTTCTAAGTGATTGCTTTTACTTCCTTTGATTGGGCAGTCTAAGAAATGTTTTAACCCCATGGTATCTAAGCTTTTAGGAAATAATATTTTACCCTTGCCACCCCTGCTGTCAGCTCTGCTGCTGTGTAACCTTGTAAGAAACAGAACTTGGGGAGAGGGGTGGTTTCAGGGAGTGACTTTACACATATATACACATACAAAATTAAAGTAATATAAAATATGTACAGTTTCTTTCATTCAACACACATGATTTAAATGTTTCTCTTCAATCAAGCCTTCATCTCAAAACACAGCTTTTGCCATACTCCAAGGATATTTAGTATCTGATGGCATTTTAAAAGAAGAAGTTGAAGAAACCCTAATGTTTCTAAAGCTCTAACAATACTAACAAAAATAAAAAGGCTTAACCAGGAGAAGTTGTTAGTCTCTTGAACTCATGGTAACCTCTGATGCATGGCTGCAGCCGGGTGTGCTGCTGAGGACACAGGGCTATCTGAAGTCAGCCTTTACTTCTGTAATGCTGATCCAGGAGAAAACTCTGTGCCACAGCTTCTCATGAATGAATGCAAGAGACTGGACAGCCAAAATACAATAAAGGTTTGATGAAGATCTGACCTGAGACTGCCAGGTTTATCTGCCAGAAGCTGGCAAGGAATACACAAGTCTTTTGTGTATTTGATGCTTAAAATCATGGTGCCACAGGTGCTACACAGTGGGACTTGTCTGTTTTCCTTGCAGAGGTGAACAAGAAATCCCCATACACAAACACAACTACAACCTTTCAATGACCAACCCCTGTATTCAAAAGAAGGTCAGAAAAATCATTGCTCTGTGATAAATATGCATGCAACACAACAAAACACTCCTTGACAGTTACCACACTGCCTTGGAGGGCAGGTCCCATCTTCTAAACTGATTACAAAATTGACATCTTCAAAGGTTGCTATATATAAAATACAGGCTCCTGACAAGTTATCAGAGAAAACTTCCTCTGATACAGCACTAACACTCTAACTCAGGTCTCACCAAATGCTCACATAATAATCAAGAAAGACTATTATGTTAACGGGACTTTCTTTCCTGTAAACAGAAGCTAGTGAAGATCACAGAGTAGCTAATCTGATGCTTTTGCATTCAACTGTAGATATTTTTAAATTTGACATGAAGACTGGAGGAAAATGTTATTTTCAAATTCATTCTTTTTTTGACTATCAGGGAATTTCCAAGCATATGAAATAAGAAAATTCAGTCTTACCTTATCGTCAATATCGCTCTCGCTGTCACACTGTGGATTAGAGAGAGAAAAAAAGACTTTGAGAAACACCTTTATATATAGGGATCTTTTGCATCATCCTCTTAAATCTTTAGGATAGCTGTTTATGATGTTCACAGTTCAATGAAACACACTTCGGATGTTTGCAGTAATGCCTTTTACATTGCTAGCATAAACCAGACAAAGCCAGATTCTCTCTTACACAAATTTATGGTGTACTCTTACTTGGATGGGAAAAAGGAAACTTTAAACAAAAAAGACAATCAGCGATGCATTATAACAACCACTGTAACATGAGTGCCACAACAAAAAGCATGCCTTTTTATCATCCTAAATTGGGGAATATATAGTAACAGTTTTGCATTGCTTCACCTTGATAAGCACTTTGTCATCTAACAAGGAAACTGTGAAACTGGCAATCAATTTCTAATTTAATGAGTGGTACCAAGAATAGTAATTAAAATACATCATAAATTCTGGTACATTTTTTAGTTTGAATGAGATCACGATCCCAGGAGGAAGTGTTTACTTAAAGAGTTTTGGAGTGCAATCTCTTTCAGGCTCTGAAAATGAAATGCTCTATTTTCACAGCACAAATGATGGAAAGATAACTTGAGCACTGAACATTTCAGGACATGCACATCTTGCTGGCTGGAGCTCACAAAGATTTACAGTTGGGAACAGAAGTAAATCTCTTGGTGTCTGTTATGCTGACAGAAGTGGTCAGTGTGTTTTGTAGCCTTGGTGCCCAATGGGAATTTTCTCCTTCAGCCAACTGCTGATGGGGATGGCCCGGTGGGTTTCTGTAACTGGCAGCACCTTATGGAATTCACAGAGGGGACTCTGCAAGCCAGCAGTGACAAGCCCCAGATATGGAAATGGGCCATGAGAATGCAAATGCTTCAGTGTCATGAATGTAAAAGGAGGAATAGATCTGTTTGGTCATTTTGTCCAGATTTCCTCCTGGAGCGGGGGAGGCAGATCTTTCCTGTCACATCCTTTATCCTTAAGTCACACAACAGAAATTTCAGCTGTTACATTCTTAGTTTTCTGCTGATTTATGAGAGAATATTTAATCTCTTCTTCTTCTATTTGGCACATGAAATGATTGACCCCAAACATTGAGCAACCTTTTATTTTTAAATTCTCTGGAACACACTGAGCACACGAAGAGCCTCAATAATATTGGAGGAATCTCCCACAGTGATTCTGCAGTGAAGAGTGCTCAGCTTCACAACTGACACCTTATTCCCATTTTACTGCAGTGAAAATGCTTGGTTTAAGGAATCTGTTTTTCTATAGTCTTGACTACGCAGAACTCTTTTTCTTTCAAAATGAAACTATTTTACACCACCCCACATGATCCACAGCATGTTTGTCACAGAGAAATCCAACTGTTTAGTAGGATGTGCACAGATCTAACTGTATTAGATCATTCTGTAAAAGAAAGAACCTGAAGAAAAATGGAAGAAGTGACAGGACACTGCTTTGCAGGGGCCAGGAGCTGTGGGTGGGCAAGTTCTATGGGAATAACCAGTGTTAATACCAGCAAACTGCACAAAGTCCCAGCCAATTACTTTGTAGTAGGCAAGACATCAAATAGCCATGTCTTTAGTAAATACCTTGCCATAAGCTATTTGTGCCTTTTTTGTGACTTTTATTCTGTCACTGACCTCTGTGAAAATTGTTATATGAAATACAGTTTTTGGTTTTTTTCACAAACCAAAAGTAAAATCAGTCCTGATAAATCATCATGAGCAGCCATCTGCTGACTTCCCCAAACCCATGTCATGCAACCACAAACAATTAGAAGTCTCTGTTCTGGGCCTGGAATGGGACTAATTGTCCATCACACTGAGATACGCTGGAACAGGTTTGCTGGGCAAAGGTTGCCCCAGTACCTGCTGCATTTGTGCTTGCTCAAGACAGCGATAATTCACACTGACAGAGCAACACATTCATCAAAACCGAGGTGGGGGGTGGGGGAAGATGCAGTCACAGCAGTCCACTTCTTATTATTTACATGCTCCTGAGAAACACTGGCTGAGTAGAGGGAAGCCTTTCACCTCCACCCAGGGGGGGCTCAAATCAAGCCCTAATGCTACAGCGACTGTGCATTCCCCCAAATTACCAGCATAATGGAGTGGGTCACAAAGACCTTGTTATTTTACCCTTTAAAGCTGGTCTATGCAAAAGTATCCTAAGTTACCATTTTAATCTTGGTGCTCATTCAATGTGAACACACGCATTTTAGAGGCAGAATATTTTGACGACGTGATTCGTGGTTCAGACTAAAGTACGTTACAATAGAATTACACCTATCACAAGAATGGCATAAAAATAAGTTAGCACACACAGACATGGGTTTCTTCGAATTGTATACTTAGGCAATATCAATACGAATTTTAATTCTAACAGGGGCTTAAAGAATTATACGCTGCAGTAATAAAATAACCAAATAAATTAAACTGCAAAATCCGTTGACTAGAAAGCATTCAGAATTATCATTAAAACTCAGATGCTTTTGCCTATGAGCCCTGGTTTAATAAAACCTCAGTACTGTAAACATTACCAAATTCAGCTTAAAAATATTTGCGATGTAAACAATTTTTTAGACTTTAGTAAGCATTATTATTCAAATACAAGGCAGTATTTTAGTCTTCTCTGGTTTTGTAACAAAACTTGTCTTCCTATTTCGTACTGCACTATGATATTAAAAAAAAAAGAGGAGAGGGTTTTTCTTGTTGAAAACAGATTTGACCTCCAAAATTTGTATACCTATAATGAGTATAAAACCCTATTACAGATGGTTTACATTACTAAAAGGTGCAGAATTACTTTATTTAGATGCCTAATTTTGCTTTGTACCAATATGCAACTTTGTCTCATGTAGATAAGTGAAAGTTGCAAAAAGCCGGTGAACCATCAAATCCACATGCCAAATTTTATAAACAGACATATGAATGAAGCAAACATCTGCTTTCTGAGGATACTTTTTTCCCCATTCAGGATCTGGAAAGACTTCATAATTAATTGCTTTTAAAATGGAAAAGACAGCAAAGAATTTTGTTTCATTTTAGCTTACATCTTCCTTACTTTAATCATGATTGCATCAGTCTTGCAACTGCAGAAGCCAGCAGGGCTGTGGATGCAGATCCACACGTGAACGTGGCTCAGTGTGGACACAGAGCCTTCTGTGAAGCTGTGACTGCAAGATGAGTGGTTTAAAAACTGTATTTGTGGCAGTGAGTTGCCTAATTTCTTGTTTGCCTTGTGAAAGCAAGTCCTCTGCCCCCTCTGCAGCCGTGTAGGATCACTCATGCACACAAACTGTCCTTTGTATTGATTCCTACCTGGCTTTAAACCACCAAAATACCATATCTTAATCCATGTGAGAATGTCCCAAACTGGCCTACGGGATGAGATTTTGTGGGGGAAGAATTAACACACTGATATTTATAAAACTTGGACTTCGGCTTAACATACAAGAAGATAGGAATCTTGAGACTCATGGCTACCAACCTAGGCTAACCTCCCACTGACTCCTGAAGAAAATACAACCAGCTTTGGTGGAAAAGGCCCCAGGCTTCAGAATTCCCACACGTTTTCTTAGTTTTATGTAAAAGGAACAGGCTCCCACACTCACATCGAGAAACAGGAACCCAGAGGCTACTGAACGAGCAACAGCACAGAAAAACCAACGACAGCAAAACCAAACGGGCCCAGACAGAGCTGCGAAAAGCAGAAGCACTGCTGACCCCTCTCCCTTCCCTTCGCCAGGGGTGTGCGTGTTGGAAATCCCTGGTTTCAAAGGGCTCGTTCAGCTTCTGTGGGAACTGCCCTCAGCCTCCACACGCCCGCTCTGCCCCAGCCTCCTCCTCACCTCTGCCCCAGCAGATCCCCGGCTCAGCACAGGGCCTGAGGCGGGGACGCTGCATTGCTGGGATGTTGAAATGAATAATAGAGTCGTAGGAGAAACTCCAGTTTGGCCACAGAGGATTTTCTGAGTCCTAAAAGCCAACTTATCCTGTGTGAGGAGGAGGCGGCCATGGTGTGCCTTGTGAAGGCTGAGGCCACTACCCGGCTGGGCCCACCTCCCACGCTGCTGTTGTTGAGGGACAAAAGCCCTTGTCAAAACAAAAAAAGTTAAAGAAAATGTGGAGAATGGCAACTGTTGAAAGCAACGGGGGCTCATTGAAAGACAAAAGCTTCAATTACCTGGATTTTTCTAAAGGCCTGTTAACACTCCTGGTCTATAAGCAGGACTGTAAACAGCCATTGTGCTGGGTTCATAAAGGCTCCTAAAGGGATTATTCACTGGGTTGTGCCAATTGCCTCTCAATTCCACCAAGAATGTTTGCAAAGCCGACCCCTAATTGTGCAGCTTTTTGGAAACAATTTCTTGCAGTGACAGATTCCAGTCGGAAGGAAGCCTCCTGTGATGTGAGGTTCAGCAGGAACAACACATGACTCCGGAATCGCAGACAGAGCATCCATGTGTGTAGACTGGGCCTTGTGGCGTCTCATTTTTTTTGATGGCTGGGGTGAAATCTCGCTTTTCAAGACCCTTGTCCATCATGGCTTTCCCACCAGGGAAGGAGCTGTGATGCGTTCCATCACCTGCTTCCACAAACCACCTCAAGAGGGGACAAAGATGGACTTACGGCTACTGTAAAACAGGCAACAGCATATTTGGCAAAGGATCTTCTCTTACCGTTTACTGGCACTGAGCTCCTTACAACCTACATTAAAACTGCACTGTGATTCTCGTTGTTTTCTGGTGAGTTTGGGAATCATGAGAACATGCTTTGACTCTTTTCTTACCCACAGTGCTTTAACTACTACATTGTCCAGCTTTTCTTCACATAATAAAAGCATTACGTTGATTAACATGACATCAGATAGTCATGTAAACTGTCTCATGCCAGGAATAAGAGCTTCAAGAAATGAAAACAAAACCAAGTCTCATAAGACTGCAACAAGACTGGCAATACCTGGATGTTATGTCATGTTGGGTGCAGAGAAATACGGTTATTTCAAAGGGAGCCACTTCCTCCAAGCTTTTGAGAAGTCACCTCAGCTTATCCACACAAACATGGTTATCTCTTACTTCACCCAAATGCAGTGGTTTATGATTTAGGTTGTGCCTACACAGCCCCAAGGCTGTGGGCCCTGTTGTGCCAGACACTGTACAGCACAGGAGTTACAGGTTCCTGCCCAGACAGCTGAGAGAAAGGCTTGTTTTTTCCTCTCCACATAAACACACATAGCTATAGATATTATTTATATTATGATTAAGCAGAGGGTGATAGACATCTAAGCTAGCCATGTGAAGAAACAGACCCCAGCCCGGAGGGACATGTAATCAAACCAGTCTACCTGCAACTAGAACTGTCTGGGGAAGCGCAAGGCTGAGAGAAGAGGAGGCAGAAATATTGAATATACTCTCTATAATTTTACCATGAAAGCTGGCAGGTTAGAATACATATGTAGAAAGTTGCACAGAATATATGAACAGTGTAGATACCTATAGAGCCTGCACACCCACTCCACAGCCATTTTACCACTATCTTATTATTTCCAACCATATTTAGTTACGGAATTTTCTTTTAGTAGCAAGGCTTGGGGAAGTACTAGGATTAAATCACAGGTTGTTAATGTTTCTTTTAAAGGAAGGAGTAAAATCAAGCCTATTTTTAAGAGCCCTCCCCTCTCCATGCCCTCTGAGCTAACTTCCCAGGAGCAGTGGCAGCGTGTACGGATGCGCGCTTGTGTGTGCAGGGGAGGGTGTTGTTTCCTATTAAGTCTGGCATCAGATTCATGTCTGCAGGGGCTTGCTTAAGATGATAGGAAGAGAGAGTTTTATCATGAGCCAGACTGACAGAAAAGCTTGCTAATGGGACTTGAGGCATACACAGGAAAGAAAGTGCCAAAACATTAAGCTACCGCCAAGTGTCAGAGGGCCACTGATTTATTGCAGCAATTTTGCCACTGTGTCCTTTATAAGGTCCCACAAGTCCTTCCTCCTGGCAAGACGCTGTGAGCTGCTGCAGCTCGGGGAGAAGTTTAGATCCAGAGCACAGAAAGTGTCCAAGCGAAAGGCGGGGGCCGGGGGGAGGACGGAAATCGAATGTTGACTTGAACTTGCCCCAGGCAGCAGAGTCCTCTTAGCTCCACTGCCTCCCTGACAGCTTGATGAAATGAGTCAGGGCCTCCCCATGGCTAGACCAGCTCAGGCTTCCAAGTGCCGGGGTAGAGCTGTAAGAAACAGATTGAGCCTCAGGGCAGCAATTTTTTTTTTTTCCTTTCTCTCCTCAGCATTTCGCTGGGGGAAGGGGGAGGTTATGAGCACTACAGATGTATAGGCTGAGCCTTTGTCTGTGGAGGGGGAGGGCGAGGGGGAGAGAGAAGAACAGCAAGAGAGTATTAGCTATGGCAGCCGAGAATAGCCCAGAGCACTATAACTAATTTTGAGGGGCAGTGATGCATTGTACAGGCTATGTGCTGTTTGGTCTGAGGGGGCCCCTGTTGTGAAGCAGCAATCAAGAGGACATTTTGTTAAGTGACCAACAGCTGTCATCTGCAAGCCCAGAGTGGGGAAGGAGGGAGCAAGGGGAAGGGAAAAGGGGAAAAAAAAAGGAGAAAAAAAAAAAGAGCATTTGTCCCTTGGAGGCAGAGCACATTAATCCACCAATCTGCCACAGCTTTAACTCTAAACGTGCTCGGTGCCTCCAAAGACTCGAGCTCCACTCCATCAGCCACCTGGAGAGATGGGCACCTCTCGCCCTGCTCCAGCCTGCCGGATGCAGGGAGCTTCTCTACCTCTGCGGGCTGAGAAACTGACGCTAAAAATACTGTTTAAGTCTCTTTTCATTCCATAAAATTGAGTTGATCTGCTGCAGCTTAGGGTCAATCCCTCAAGGACTGTTTTTCCCCCCTTCCCTTTTCCTTAGCACTCATAAATTAATCAGGAAGACCCTGACTAAGTCATTTCATGCTGTACAACATAAAAGAAAGTCCCCTGATGATCCATGCAAGGGTCTATTAAAAGCGGGAGGAGGGAGGGAGGAAGGGTTGGGGAAGAGGGAAAAAAGGGAAGGGGGGGGAAGGAAAAAATCTCAACCTTTTTGATATTTTAGGATAAAAGCTGGAGGACTTTGTTACGAATTCTAGCCAACATCAAAACACCTTAAATAATTCAAAGAACATGTTAAAGGGAAGAAACTGAATGTTGCTCTGATGTTCAGTTGATGCAACGCAGAATATTACCCAAAACAGCACAGCCTGTTAAGGGAGACAGCAGCCTTGAGCATTTCAGTTCTTTAGAAAAATGTCAGAACCTGTAAAAATCATAATTTCCAGCAACTTTTTTTTTTTTTTTTTTTTTTCATGATATAAACTCAGCGAGACTGAAATGTAGGTTTCTGACAAGCTGTTAACAAGACAACTTTAGAAATCTGTCTGGAGCTCTCAGGGAGATGGGCTGCCATTTCACTGCTTCGAAGAAGTTCATGACATGACAAGCAAAAATCAGGGAACAGAGACCTAAAAACCACGGTGTAATTTTCATTTGCTTCTGTCGTGAAAGAATTCAAGCAGAAATATTAGAAGGCTGCACAACTAAAAAAGCCAGCAACTGGAAAATCATTGCTGTGGTTTGACAAGCACATACTTTTATGCTGAAAATGGTTTCTTTATTATTGTACCTATACACAGGAAAGCACTTTTGGAGAAAAAGGGATAATCACAAATTATTCCTTGAGATCTACAAAATAAGATCTACAGCTGCTTGCTTTCCAGCCAAGTCTAAAAATGACCTAAAGGGAGAGAGTGACCAACCCATCTTGAAAAAGCTGTAAGAGCCACCAGATTTCTCCTCATTTCCCACATCCTTGCCCTTCCCCCACACAGGACAGGTAGGAAGATCTTTCCATAGTGCAGTCTTTTACTGGAGCCTACACAGATGAATGTTGCTACCTAAGTGCTTAATAAAGACACATTCATTAAAAATAGAAAAGCCAGCATCCAATGCCATCTACAATACAGCAGTGTTTGGTACCACACTCAGGAGAGGCCTTCTGGCTGGTTTACCATATTATACCTCCTACTTTAGGACTTAATATACCAGTAGAATCCTTTGCCATAATTTTTGTAAGATTTAATGATGTCCTTTCCTGAATCAATCTATTCTACTCAATAATCAGAAAAAAGCAGATTAATCGATCGATCGATCTCCATATGATACACCTCTTTCAATATTTGGTCTCTCTCCCTCTCTCTCTCAACTATTTGGACTCATTCTAAGTATTTAATGGTAGGTTGATGTAGCTGCCTTTAAGTCAGTTTACTGTGATTGACCCATTATATCTGTGGTTGCAGAATCTCAGCACCCTTGGGAAAGCTTGGGAAACCCAACATACAATTTTATGCTTAATTTCAGCCTATATTTGACAAGAAAGAGAGTGATCCGACAATGCAGGAGGTAATTTTCACTTGTACTGCCTATGATTACACCAAAGGATAATGTGAATTATAGCCATAATTCAGCCCAGCATTTGCAGGGATCACACAAATAACGAACTGGAGCTTTTTCACCTCTTTCCTATCTTGCCTTGTTTCCACACATCTCCGGTGGTGCACCCACAGCCACACTTGGGTAATTGAAAGAACAGTGCACGCAAAATTGAATGGTTGACACTGCAGTTCACCAATTTACAAAACAGAGGAAACTCTGACAAGAAAAGAGATGCAGTCTGCTTCTCTTCTGAAGTGCTCACAAGTTCTTTTCATTCTTCCCTCACTTGGGCATTGTGTCACCTGTCACTCATTTTCTTTTCATCAGACAGACACTCTCGGAGGCATTACAGCCTCAGTGCTGTGTACGGGCTTTCTCTAAGGAACGAGAGAAACATCCATTGCTTTCTAATTCTCTTGTTTTAGGCTATGACTAACACCATGTGCTTGCAACAGACATCATGCCTTGCTGCCTCCCCTTTATCACAAGCCTCCTGGCTCAGTTACCTGGACCCCCTGCCCCAGCTGCTTTGGTCCCTCACGCTCTCCTGCAGGGAGCAGAAACCAAGATCGGATTCGCAGTGACTCACTGCACAGAGCAACTCTAATTTTGTTTAATGCAAGGATGCCTAGATGATATGTCCAACAGATAAAAAATGGCTTACAGCCATTATTTACAACAATGAGAGGCTGCTGCAGTTTGGAGGGGCGGTTATAAGCTTTCTCTAAAATTAAGGAGGAGTTTAGGACTTAATATGGATATAGTCAAAAGCCACTTCAACCATAATGATCTGTCTAGTAATTCCCCATTTACTATAAACATCGGTTTTCTTCTATTTGGATTGCAAATCTAGTCCATTACTATGCCATGTCCACATCACTATGGAGTCACCAAAAATTATTGGGCCAGTACAAAACAACAGAATTTGTTGAAGTACCCTCCTCTAGTGGAAAGCATTTAGTTATTCTCAGCTATGTGACTCCATGGTATGTCACTCTGTTTGGGAGTTCCATTTACATATTTATTTAGTAGAGAACATGCATGGCTGTCTTCCCTCTGTGCAGAACCATTATGAGCTGCAGGAAGCTGTTAAGAGAGGATTTCAGCATGGAACCCAGGAGAAAAGGCATTTTCA
Organism: Corvus moneduloides; assembly: GCF_009650955.1. Classification (NCBI taxonomy): domain Eukaryota; kingdom Metazoa; phylum Chordata; class Aves; order Passeriformes; family Corvidae; genus Corvus; species Corvus moneduloides. The sequence goes on from NC_045493.1 coordinate 7,939,810, forward strand.
AATACCTCCCTATCCTGCTTAATGACAGCCACCCTCCAGAATCAGGGTGATGGATTTCTGGTTATGAAACTTGCTGTGGTTTCTTACAGCTCATTCCCATGAATGTTTATTTTATTTCATTTATACATTTAATTTTTTAATGTATATATTTACACACATGCACTTATTCTTATGCTGCCAACTTCCTTTTCTCCTTACTTCTCCCTTTAAGTCCAAGTGGTGCAACGATGAAAGAACACACCAGGTTATGCACGAAGACACCCATCTGAGGATTCTGAAGTTCCCCCACAGGTATATTGCAGCTTTTTGCATTCATATTCAAGCTGAAGGCCCACAAATGTCTAAAACAAACATTCAGAAGTGGTGACTGATTTTAGAATCAGGTCTGACATGACTCAGGTATGAAGGCAAATCTCTGCTGTGCCTTGTAACAACTTATGCTGGACCTGGCAGGAGGAGGGGCTGAAACCAGGCTGAATTCAGGTGGGTGAAGCTGGGCTGACCAGCTACATACCTGGAAACACACCACTACCACGCTGTATTGAATATTTTAGAGCACCGTTCAATTAGGGACTCTGGACGTGGAAAACAATCCAGAGCACCTACTGTGTTCTCGAAATACATTAATTCAGTGAAAAGAACTTCAGCTCATTCTTCACTTCATGAATATATGAAGGTTATGTGAATCAGCTGTTTTGTTTTGTTGAATGCCTTTAGTCACTAAAAGTCCCTGTTGCTGTCAGGGACAATATTAACTATACTTATATATAATTAATGCAATAATTAATGTAATTTAATTCCACTGCTATTTAACTCATAGCAAGGTTTATGTTGTTGTGGGTAAAAAATATTAAGCTTACTATAGCTACCATTAATGTTTGCATTATTGAACATTAAAATTCAAATCTGGTAAAATATTTAGCACAAGAATTGAGATATCTACAGAAGGCCTATTCCTCCAAGGAAACCCAGAGCATGCACTTGCAGATTTCAACCACTGCTTTTAAAATAAACCTTAAGGGATGGATGCCCCCTTCACCACAGGCGAACTGCCCTGGAACAAAGAAATTCACCAAGAGAGAAATAAAAAAGATTTTAAATATGAAAACTAAAAACCACCTCTGCATACCCCCCACCCCCCACAAATATCCAGCAGTTGTCATTAGCATTAATACAATGCAAATTAAATCTGCTTTTTTCCTTTCACTCCATTTAGATCTTAAAAATATTAAAGTAGGTAGGTCTTGGAAGTGAAGGACAAGCATTGCCTCGGGCATACATTTGGGTGGCTTCAATGTAATCTAAGGAATGTAGCAGAGACTTCAAGCTAATTTGATAAGAAAATAACACAGTTGGTTATTCACTGTTTGAGAATTATACCCCGTCCAAGCTAAATATAAAAGCTTTAAGACCTATGCCATTACCTGGAAAATACTTCTTTGGACCACTAAGTGACAAACCTTTAAACGCTAAGCAATTTTGAAAACATATATACCCTACTTCAGGTAAAATTGCAAAGGCTTTTCCCTACCTTAGTATGTCAGCTCCTCTCTTTCAATGCCCCTAGATACTAATTTGTTCTTGTCAGTCCCCAAAATGTCCATGACTGATGGAAATGTAATGATTTACAAATGGAGCCTCCTACCTCACTGTTCTGCTTTCAGGCTGCCAAGGTAGCTTGACCAGCACTGACCTCAAAGACCAAGACAAGGGCTGGTTGTACACGTTGAAAGATGGGAATGCGAGTACCCTTAGCTGAGCCATCCTGAAGCTTTCTGAACAGGCTTGAGGAAATTTATACTTTCTGTCGTTACTACAGACTTTTTTTTTTTAAACTTTGTATTTTCCTTCCAGAGCTGCTGAGGAAATGCTCAGCTGTGTAGATAGACGTCATTTACCAACAGAAGTTCCAACATGTCAAAGTCTTTCCTCGGCATTGACCACCCCCTATACGTCTAATCCAGGCTGGAGCAATTAGAGAATAAAAGAAAGAGAAAACATCTCAACAGGAGGGGAAAGAAGAGAAAAAGAACAGAAGACTGAAGAGTAAAAATGGAAAAAAACAACTTACTGCTCTGTGGACCAGTAGTGAGATGGGGCTACAAACACCGTTGGGAATGGATTCTATCACCTTTTATTAGCACAACGAGGAAATAATAATTAGCTGGAACAAACTATTATGCATTTGTCACAGAGTCAGAACACATTGAATTACACAAACCTTTTATTTTCCAGTAAATTATGATGAACAAAGGTGAATGTGAAATCTGTTTGAACAACTGGAAAATACCTTGACCAGGATATTTTAACCCCTCTCAGTTTGTGAAGCTATGAAGCAGGCAAATTTCCCTGCTCCAAGGGGAGCTGTGGCACAGTCGGTTGTTCTTTTTTCACTTGTGAATTTTGCTGTATCAGCTGCGATACACCAACCAACTCACGTGTGGTTTGCAGCCACTCTGAGCAATAAAATGTATAAATAGCAACTCATGTTAACACTATTATTAGTAAGTGTCACTACTGCCTATCGACTAACAACAGGGGTTTTCATAGACTGCAGAGTAATTAGGTGTTTTTAAATATGCTTTAAAGCCTTTTCCCAGAGTGAGTGAGGGGAAGTTCTTTTCAGAGTTTATGCAAAGTACTTGCACAGGTAACTGAAGGCTCAAGAGCTTCTGGGTAGCTTTTAGAAGCACAGGCTGAGAATGACAGTACTAATAATCAATGTAATCAATGCACAGCAAAAAATATTCCTTGAAGTTCACACCTAATACTTTTTTATGAAGCAGAAACAGTATTCAACACAAACCACTGTGTTAGCTCAGCTGGCTAATGAGAAATTGCCACAATTACAAAAACAAATCTTTGTTTTCAATTTTCAGTAAGCAGAGCTTTAGAAGAACAGACTGCTCTTGAAAGCATGATAGTTTTTTTCCCTAAAAAAGGAAAGAAAGAAATCTTTCCTAGCAACTGCAATTATGATACTTTCATGTCAAATGAATTATATTACTGAAAATAAATCTTTCTAAGATGCACAAGAGGGTTATCTGGCTCCAGTCAGACTTATGCATTACTGGTTTTATATGTTGTACTCTACTTGATTAATATAGGTAATCAAATTATATTGCCTTCCACTGTGCTCTCAAATTCAAGGCTATAATGTTTTCAATGACAAAGTTCATAGAGTTGTATAAAAATGTACCTCATGCTGTACCAGCCCTTTATTGCTGTAGTAAAACACCATTTTCAATTTAGTAATAAGTGATATAAAACAGAGTGTCTTGATTGGCAGGGTTGTATTCATTATGCAGTGCCCTATGACACAGCACAGTTCTCAATGAAAATTTAAGGACAGACTCTACCACAATCTCAGATGTTGATACTTAAAGGAATTAAATTATTCCTTTCGCATGAGTTCTCCAAAGGAAGGACAAGAAATTGAACACAAACACGCAAACACATATTATACACTCACACACATATGGATGGAAAGGACAAAGGGGAAGAACAGACTCATAACATCCTGCTATTCCATGCAGGCTCTCCTGCACTGGAGCCAATCCTATACTACTGGTTCCCACCTAGAATAGGAAAGGAGAAGATAACAGAAAAAGAGGAAGCACGACACTCAGGATAGCAGCAAACACCAGGAAAGTCTTCCTGGCTCTTCCACTGGCCTGACCTGTGACCAGAAGAAGTGACTCGGAGTGTTTAACTTGAGGGGCCTTAATGAAGTTGTGTTATCAAGTGCTCTTCACTTTATGAACATCAGGATTCTCTAAAGAGCTGTAAATTAGGCTGTCAAAACCGGGAACATCTTAACTTTGCAGCTATCTTTGAATATGTAAATTGTAACCCTTCCCTTCCTTCTTTTCCCTTCCATAAATCAGGAATAATATTTACCTTATCTGTAAACAAACCAACTGATCCGTGGATTCTACGGAGACAAAGTATTCTGGTGAGCCTTGTCATCACTGTGAACACTATCTAGAGGAGCAAGAGTTATAAAGCCATTTTCTGTCAAACTAAATGGCAGAGATACTGTTAGCTGGTATCTTTTCTAAGCATGTACATTGAGCAAATGATATGATCAGGAAAGACAACTCTTGGAGTCAGGAATTAGTAATGTTATCTTAGTTTTGTTTCCTTGGCAACTTGACCTTTCATAATTTGCTCAAAGGCAAAATACGGGCAGCATATCCCTTTCAAATCATACCTCAATAATCTTCTGATTAAAAGCATCACCAGAATGTGGCCTTGCCATAAGATGGAGAATTAACGACTCTCTACTAAATGATCCACTGATGTTGAATCTAATTTAAGTAGCCTTGCAAGAATATTTAACACTTAATGATAGGCTCTGTATTAGAGTAGGTTTAATCTAGGATGCAGCCACAGATGTCATAAGAAGGAATTAATCAGCATTGCTTCCACTAAAACAGAAATGCAAAATTGCTGAACAGAATGTATTAGAAACAGATTAAAGAACTGGGACTTAAAACATAAAAGAAACAGAGCTGATGCCACCCTCAGAGAGCTAATTTTAAATACAGGAAAACTTAATTCGCCTTTAACTGAAGAATTGGGGTGTTTGAAGTTACTAAAGAGAAGCTTGCGTTATCAAGAAGGAAAGAAAGGCAGATAGTCTTTTCCTTCATCAATTAAAAATGAAAGTCCAACCCAAATATTAATGCCTGCCTTAAAATCCCAGAAAAATGAAGTTATTGACACTCTAGGGACTATTGCCGCATCCCACACGAAGCTCTGTACTCAACGGAGTGCTGTGGAAGTTTCATTGATTTGGAAAACTCCTGCCTAATTTAGATTAGATACCTTTCAGAAAAGTAAATCTTGGAAAAAGAGAAATTGACCCCATGATTATTGAAATGTGTGCAGCTGGGGGAAAATAGGAAATACGGTGTTAGAAAATTCACTCTAAATGCCCAGTCCTGAGACAACTTGCCCATCCAAAAGTTTGTGCAAAAACCTACATTACAATTAGTTGTTGTTGCATCATTCAATTTCTGTTCTCCCCTGCTGTTTGAGGACCTCATGCTGCCCACAGAGCTTTTGCTGCCCAATGTCTTTCAGTAAAGCAGGCATGTTAAAGTATAAAGGCAGAAGGGACCACAGACCATCACTTCAGAGCATTCATACAGCACAAGTCATTACATTTCAGACAGTAATGCTCCTCTGTTCTTGATCTGAAGATATTGAGAGTGAATCCCCTAATCATATGAATCCATAGAAGCACATGTCATGGATTAAAAATTGCATTCTTAAATTTTTTTAGTTACAGTTAATGTTCCTGGTAACGACAAGGAAAACCTCAGTTTAGCACAGTTTTCTCCTGCAAATATCTAGGAGTGTGCTGAATACTCCAATGGCCTGATTCAACAAGTATAACTCCTGATTTAGAATCATGGCTATTAAATGGATTTTGGCTCAGTTGAGTGGCCTTTCCTTGAAAAATTATGAAACAATCTAGCTTTGGTCCCAATTTTCACTGATAGCCTAATAGAACATACAAATAATCTCAGTGCTTGTTCCCAAATGAATGAAAAATTTATATAAAGCTTTGATCTTGATGGGAGAATCCATCAAGACTTCCCATTTGTCTCCCTAATTACTTGCTTTGATGCTCACGGCTTGCAATCACTGCATAAGCTAATGTCCTGGGGTTGCCATGGCTACCATTAGTGAAGTGGAGTGAGACATGGCTCTGCACATCAGCCACCTTTGCTCGAGCTTTGCTTCTCTACCCTGGCTGCTCCTCCACCAGTGATGGTGGGAAGGTTCTGCTGTGCTGAGCCAGAGGTTAATAAAATAGCTCCTATTCGTGTTATTGCAAAGGTTACTGGTTACATTCACTTCATCTTTCTCTCTGCTGCTCATACACTGGATGTCTGGACAGCAGTGCAGTGGTTAGAAGACAAGAGTGCAAGCAAGGACTGGGTTCACTTCCTAACCTGAACCACAGCTTGTCATGTGGTTCTGAAACTTGATTTTCCTGACTCTTCAAGGACAACAGTGATGCATCTCTCACCCAACAGTCCTGCTTGCGAGCACAGTGCTAAGAGAAAAGGAGCAATAATATTCAATTTTCATAAAAAATTTGCTTTAAGTGAGTTCCCTATATTTCTACAACTTTCTGGTTATCTAAAGACCTTTCATTAAACCTCTACCCTTCTTTTTTAATAAAGGACACCGAACAAATAATGATGCATAATATACTTCAACATTACTAGTAATTGCTCATTGAAAATAAGAAATGAGAGATCACTTTATTTGCTTATCTGATGACCTCTAAAGAAAATGACACATATGATAAATGCACAGTGTGATGTATTTCCTCATTTATTGTACTGATCTGATTTAATGTAATATCCAGAAATGCAGTACTAACCCATTAAGTGTCAACAAAAGTTATATTTTGCTCTGAAGTGTATTTGTAACTTAAGTCCACACATGAATTTTTGTTGTTTGTGCAATTAGTTCATTGAATTTTTCAGCACAATCTGTTCTCAGAAATTTCCACTTTGAAAAGGATGACAAACAAATGAAATATATGAGTGGGAACCATCATCCTACCATATTTCAAATAACTAACCAAGGTTGACTGAAAAATTCCTACAGCAACAACACAATGCTACTTATTTTAGTTATTGGGAAGATAGATCACTTCAGTACTCTGTTCCTGCCAAAGTTTCATGCATTCTTTTAAGTGTATGAACTCTAAATCTTTTTTGTTCTGAATACAATATTTTCCTCTGGGAGGTATAGTACATGATAAGTATGAAAAGTTAACATGTAATTAGCATGGTAATGTCTAAGCAAATTGCATCATGCTACAGTTAATAAAGGTTCAGATCAGAAATAATCCTCTGAGCACAGGCAGCACGAATTACAAGTTTCTGTAAAACTCAGTCACCTGAAAACCTTCAGGATCCTAAAGCACCCACCAAACATCCTGGTACCTCAGATGCTCTGCTGCTCCTTACCAACCTGTGGTGTTCAGCACAGCTCCACAAGGATCTGCCCTGAAGTTTGGAAATCATTTGGACACAGCTTTTGAGCACACAGCTTTTGGAAACAGCGATGAGCAAATGGTTGGTGGGATGGTGGGAAATGACAGAACTCACATGCCACAGGACCAGGTTCTAAATATTTACCCGCAGTGTGACACCAGGACACTTTAATTAGATGCTCTCTTGCTAATTTTCCTCACAATTAAATTGGCTTATTTTACTCAAGGAGTGACTATTAAAAATAAACCTACTGTGGTCTTTTTTTTTGGTAGATACTGTAGTTAAGTCACGCCTGACAAGATGTAAAGCAGAATCATTGCACAAGCAACAGGGTTGCATTTGTAACAGACAGCCCAGCACAGTGCCAATGCTCTCACTGAACCACCCAGTACTGGTATCCTAACAACTTACTATTTTATTTAGAAATGAATAGCAAGGAGCAAGAGGGAGATTCCAAATTAATTAAATGGGCTTAGAGAAGAAGAATCAATTTTGGCACAAACACTACATGTTATATTTTTAAAATTAAACCAATGCTGCATGCTACTTAGCAACTCCAGGACCCACATAATGACAGAAAACAGCTCAGTGAAGCAACAATCAGAAGAAGCAGAAATCAGAGTGAACCGATTAGAGCAATCATAATTGGACAACCCACAGAAATAAGGATAGTACTTTTTAAAATGAGTACTGATAGTGCCAAATGTTAAAGACAAGGAAGAAAAGCAGTAGGAGCTATTTTGAGACAACTGCCTTTCTTCTAAAGAACACAACAGTGATGAGCTTGAATTCATCTCTCCAGTACTATGGTTCATAGTATGATGGTTGTAACACACAGCACATGAGAGAGAATACATAAGCCAACATAAAATTCAGCGTGATTAATATATGATTAGTTCACGTTTGTACGATGCTTTGAAGATGTAAAGTGCTAATTAGAATTTCTGGCTTAGGCTGGTTGATGCCCCAATGCAATCCAGATCAGTAAATAAGGAACTGCAGAAGTTTAAACTATCTGCCCAAAGATTGAAGAACCCAGGAGACACAAGGAAATGCTTTAAATTTCAAGTGGATAAACAAATGTATAAAAGAGAGAGAGAAGGAGAATTTAATGCCCCAGTGAAGATATTTAAAACAGATAGATGAAAGTATTTAAGACAGAAAGATAGAGCTGATGATTATTTGAAAAACACTGTTTTACCTCCCTCTACCATCACCAGAAATATTCCCATTGGTTCATGGGATACAGAGATAGCTCAGGAATCAGTAAACATTTGCTGAACCAAAAATTCAGAATCTAATGGCCTTAGTGGAACATAAACAAATACCTTCCCAAGAGTTGTTCCGTAGTAATGAGAATGAAAATAATATTTAGTCTGCCATGCACAAGGAAAATAAAATTATGTACCCTCACAATGGAGAGTGGAAAAAGAGAAAAAGAAAAGAAGAAATTCCTGCCCAGCTTTCATCAGAAAATTTGAAACTGGGCTTCAGTAAGGCAGTAGAGAATGAAACCTGCATCAGAGGAACAGTATGTGGCAGAATATGTAAAATCATTTACAGCAAAAAGGCCATCCCAATACATCACTCTCGTGAGACCAGTGCAGAGCCTGGGATCAAACCAGAATGCCATCCAACAGAGAGATGTTGACTCTGCTACTGATCTGGCCTTTTCCTGCTTAATTAAAGCCACCGAACACTCGAGCCGGAAAACCGTAATCTCCATTAAAGCGTCATTTTAGCGGTAGGTGATCAGACCTTCCAAGCTACACTAAGTAATTATGCTAGCAGGAACCACGAGTAGTATAAATGTGACCACAGGAAGGCTCTTAATGCCCAATCTGGTAACCTCTGAGGATTACCAGGCAAACTAGTACTTCCAGCTCCAGCCATGTCTGAATCGAGACTGAGGTCCCAGGAGGCAGACGTGCCCAGTGCCATGCAGGGTAGATGCGTGGCTCTAATCCTATAAAAGTACTAAGCAAGGTTGGGTATAACCACATCTGTGGGAGCAGGCACTGCATGTCGTGGTTTGAAATAAAATAAAGATGAAATCTACCAAAACAGTAGGCACAAGCCAAGGAAATATTCAGTGTGTGAATATTTGCTTTTAATCTCCATTATGTTGCAGAAATAGATGTGGAGGCCTAGAGGACAAAAATTGGTTTTGTTTTATGGAATAAGAAACGTGACCAAGGGAAGTGCCAGTAACACAAAAACCCTGCAGAATTAAAACCACTACAGATGCATGGCAGTTGCACTTCAAGCTTAGCAAAATCTCTGTGAGCTGATGCCAAAAATAGTATTTGGGGACCAGGGAAAGTGGGGTCCCCTGGTGACACCCCATGGTTGGAAGACAGATTGTCATGATGCCGAAACCACATTAAACCACTCATCCTCCAATGCCTGAGTTACTGAAAAGAACTGAGGCAGAAGAAAGACAAAACAAAGCAAACCTCCTAATTACTGTTAAAATGAAACAAAGGCACTTTCTTATTATGCAGGATGCACATTTGTCTGTAGTGGGCTCTTGTAGAGGTCTAGGACTATCACTCACATAATGTATGAAAAGATGGAATCCCTAGGTATATACAAATCTTTGCCAAGTGTTTTTAAAGCTAGAGTCTGTAGCAATACACATTTCGCAGCAAATATTTAGAATGAAATATTTCATAAAGTACTTCAGCCCTTCTTTGAGTGTTTAATTTATCTGACATAAAAGAACAAGAGTGTATAGCATTTTCCTGTAAGTGGATGTAAAATACGCATTGCATGGATCCCTATAATTAAAAAAACAGCAAATCATTGTCATTAATGCACAAGCAAGATCATAAATGAATACATTATTAAGTCCTACTGAATTAATGTTTAACTGCAATAGAGTTGAAATTGAATGAGGCAATTAATCAGAGTAAGAACTGAAAAAAAAAGCCACATCTGTCTCACTTTGAATACATTGAGCAAAACGACCTTCAAAACGGCACTGCCAATCACACCACGCCGCCCACTGATTTGACAGTCTTGGTGCCACCACAGAGAGAAAGTTTAGTCAGTGTAACAGAGACAAGCTTTCCATCTGAGTCACTTCATGGGTACATCTCACCCTGAGGGAATAAAACAGTATGTCTCAAGGGTCTTATTTCATAAAATCATGAATGTTCAGATGGTGACGATCATGCTGGTTATAAATGTGAACTACATCTGCTCAAAGTCACCAGAAAATGAAACTGGGGGAGTTGACATACATTAATGATAATTTTTACAGGCTTAATGCTCTCCAATATCTAGGGGAGGCTAAAAAAATTATGTTCAGAAGCTTTTGTTCAACGGATTGTGCTTTGCGCAACTAAAATACATTAATTTAAATTTCCCTTTATCAGTTTTCAACTCTGTAGTGGAATTTTCTTTAACGGGTTAATTAAACTCCATCGGGTTCTTAACTGTTGAAAAGTCTTAGTTCAATTTATTTCAGAGTTTAAGGAGGAGTAAAATGATAATACTAATGATGATAATGACCCTTATCCTAGCTAAAGCTTTTTGCACTTCCCATGTAGAACAGTATCTATTGTTCACCAGTCCTACCTTTGACAGATCGGTAGGGATATGTACTTTTCTTCTGTGTAACATATTATGAATATTAAACAATATTTAAAAAGAAAAATCCACTGGTATTTTTGTAGCAAGTTCTTAAGCAACAATTATCTTTGAATAAAGATTTTTTTTCACCCTCAATGCAAATGAACTGCAAATTTTCCAAACCACAATTGTTTTACTACATCGCACTGATGGAGTGACTGGCATGTAGGTAAATCAGCACACTCACTTCCCTTTCAGGAGTAATAAGGACTACAGGCAGGATTTTCTGGTTTAAAAAAAAAAAAAAAGGATTTCTGAGATATTCATTGATAAAGCAGCTAATAATTAGGGGTTAGGAAAGTTTGCCAGAGAGCTGAATAGTGGTTAACCTGTTCCTACACTCCTGCTGTAGGAACTCACTATTACTTTAAAATGCACAATAATTTGTCATTTATCACAATATATGGTTTTTTGCATCAAAAAAAAGCCAAGTCAGGCTATACAGTTATCTTTCCATTAACATTTTGCAACCACACGTTTGCTCACAGTGCATAAAATGGGTACTCGAGGTCAACGTGACTGGATCTGTACAGCACCTCAGTTCATCAGGGGGAAGTTGGGGTCTTAAAGTCACTGTCACAGGCTATGAGGAAGGTCAGCAAAACTAAAAGTTCATTTCAGCTACGGTAGAAATACAGACCTTGTGTGCCTTCTCTCTGGTCCTGTTTATTAATGAGTATGGATCAGAGAAGGCCCTAGGAAGCATCAGACCTCCCTTCCTGAGAAAAGGGACACCTGGAATGTGCCAAGGCTCTCACTGGATAAAGATGATTCCCTTAAAGGATAGGGAATAATACTCTTCCATATTTTAAGGGCATTTAGACAACTTCCCAGGATATATTTTCAGACTGGCAATATTTTATTTGGATACCAGTGTGAGATCCAGGCACAAACTGTGATACAGGTTATCAGTTTGGAGGAGCACAGCAGGATGGAGCCATCGCTGCTGAAACAGGACAGTTTCACTCTTGGCTGCCAGGTCTAACATACCGTTGCTTATATTGAACCCATCATGACAAAACAGTCTCTCAGCACCTAAATGCAAAGGAGGGCATTGGTAACGCCAACCACCGGCAGGGATAGTTAACCCATCCTGTTTCATGGGAAGATGCAGGATTCAAGGCTGAATCCTGATCTGATCACAGCCAATGGTGTACATTTTGTTGGCTTCCATGAGACTGATATTAGGATCTGTTATAGAAAGGGTGAGCAAGGAAGAAGGAAGAGAAAGAAGAGAGCGCGAGTGGGGGCTTCACTGACACACACAAAACCAAAAGATAAAATCAACACAGCAATTTAGCTTCAACAGAAACAAGACAGTTCTTTTTGTTTTGGTTTGGGGTTTTTTTTCCAGTGTGAATGTTAATTACCGTGCCTTACAGCACAGATAACGAGAGGGTTTTACTGCCTAGCATTTTTCAAACAAAGACATGAAAAATTCATGAGCGGGGAAGACCTTGGTGTTGAGCTTCAGTTTTCTTGTCAAATATTTCAGCTCCGGAGGTCCTTGGGAAGGTTACACAGCAATATTCAAGTCTAAAGGATGCCTGTCAGCTGGATCTAAAAGGAACAGGAGTTTTATAGGCTACATGTGACCTTGTCAACGTATTTTCACTGGCCAACAGCGTCTTCCAGCATCATTCACCCAGTTTACAATAAAACCGAACACTGAAATGGCTGTTCTGCTAAGGACACAGCACTCAAAACACCAACCTGCCCATAATACAGCAACTAAGATGGTTCATCTGGTGTCATGAAATGCTGATGTCTGCACATCACTCTGAAAATAACCCAAATGTACCTTTGTGCTGACAATCAGATACTGGGCTCCAGGAAAACTTTGTCAGGCACAAAAAATTTATCAGGACTCTATGCAGTCCAAAATTCACCTTATAAATGAGAAGCAAGATCCCACTATGTCTAGCATGGCTTCTCAGAAGATCTAAACCCTCTTTTCAAGTAACTGGCTTTAGAGACGCGAATGCTTCGCAAGTTGGCTGCACCTTTATTAAAACTCAGCTGAGTTTTTCTTTTTTAAGATTACAAAAGGAATTGCTGTTTGCTGACATGTAGGTCAGGCATAGATCAAGTGTGAGGAGAACAAGGCTGTTTAGTGGACTAACAAGAAACAAGTGTAACACAAAAGCTTTTGGGATCATGTGAAACTCCTTCCCTTCCCTAATCAAATTCACCATAGCTGAAGCAGGAATTTGATGAGACCTTCAAAGTCTGAACCACTCAATGTTTTCTTTCCTTGTTAGTTTAATAAAGAGAAACCCCTCAGGTGAGTCACTAAGAATCACTCTTCAAATCAAAAACTTCCTTAATCCATGTTCCCATGCTTTTAAAAATTATTCTGCATCAAAATTCTCAACATACCACCTTTTCCAGAACAGACTATTGGACAAAGACAGGCCAACAGCCTCACCACAGTCTGTGTGCTCTGTGTTGATTTCACACAAACACCACACCTCAGTAGCATACTGCAAGAAGAGATGCCTGAACTGTGAATTTGAGGTAATTTCTTAATTAATTGCACTTTCCAGAAAGCTTTTTTGGCAAGTAGACAGATTTAACATATGCTTAAGTCTCTGAACTTAGGCAAGAACCTTCAGCTAAAAATATTACCAAACAAGGAAAAACCTCTCATAATCATGGCAGTGCTTAAGAACTCAGTGGAGCCAAAAGTTCACACATGTATACTCATTCTCTCCCACAGCATTATTTTGAAACTAGACTCTTCTTTAGAACCCCAAATTTCCTCGTCTGAATGGTTTGCAGGGATTTCCTATACCTGTGTTAGGCTTAGTTTCATATGTAACACCATATTGCTGCTCGTGACTCAAGAGTCTGGGAGATATTTCTCTTGCTAGTGTCAGTACCACTAAACCCAGAAGGGTTTTGGCAGTCACAGAGGTACTTATCAGAATTTTCTAATAATGACACTGGAATTGGAAGGTAACACTTGATTAGGTTTCCCAGGACTGAGCCTGTAAGAGTAAAGCTGCAGCCCATCAGTCAAAGCAGAAGACTCTGAACATTCATGAGCAATGCAGTCAAATCCCCAAAAGTGTCTGCCACCAAAATCAGGAAGTTTTAAGTTCCCAAGAACTACAAACCCTTAAAAGCAGCAAACCCTTCAGCCAATATACTTTCTCCTTCACATCTGCTAAGATTTTACTCAACTATTGCCATCACATCCCTGTCCAGAAAAGAAATGGGATTCAACTTCAACTCTAAAAGCACAAAGTTATTAAGAATACTAAGTCTTTGTTTTACAAATAAGTGACAGGAAAGAATGCTGGCAGCTTCCTTCTCTTCTTTTATAAACTGTTGCTGACGAGTGCCATCCTGGCCTTTGAAAGATAATCTGTTGATGTTTAGAGGAAACATGGTAAACAAGAGATGAAAAGTCAAAGGCAAAGTAAATAAACACACTGGCTTCATCAATTCTGTATCTGAGGCGGGTGATAAAGAAAGATGCAGTGCATTTAACCTCAGCACGCTTCCCTCAAGCACCGACAGTGCCCTGTGTGCGCGTGACTGCCGCAGGCTCTCAGCTAGCCACGCTCAGCTCCCACATGGCCACGCCGAGGCACGCAGCCTTCCACCGCCGCCGCCTCAGCCGGCCCCTCGCAGCTCTTCTGGGTGCAACAAGGCACAATATTGCTCTTCCCAGCTGTTCTTCTCCATACTTCGCTCCCTGGCTGCACTGCTCTGAGCAAACAATCTTCTCCTTCTTGGGACACATATTTTTGTTGCAGGAAATATCTTTCAGAGATTTGCCTTCCTGGCAAAATTGTGAGGATGGATTCTCAGCTGCACTCTAAATCTGCTGGGAACAGTGAGTGGGGATAGACAGCTGATGTAAAATTACTAATTTTGCTTTTCTAAAGCTGACACTGTACTCACTGTGTCTTTTGGACAGCCTACACTCGCAAACCCCATCCACAACATATGGCTGTTTCAGTGCTTGGTAGACACATGGAGAATTCAGCACTTGGTGTGGAACATTTTGGAAGTTTCTGGTCCCGGTCTCAGCCTGACTCCAGTATGACTCTAGCAGAACAGTACTTTGCAACTGCTAAGAAAACACCTCGCCTGTTAAAAACCAGAATTATTCAAAATCTATGTGCTGCTCCTGTGACCTGAGCTTGCACCTCTTCATCATGCAACATTGTGGTGACCCACAAATGAAAAAGAAAAAATAAATATACCTCCATAATAATTTCTGACTCTGCACTGGGGAACAACAGGGCAGAGTTCAGGCATCAATCCTGCACTGATGCTGAGTTTCCTCCCTCTCTGAGGTTACTGAGATCCTGACCAGCTTCCTTCTGAAATGAGTGTCTGGGCTCCACCACTCACTTTCAGTATCAGTGAGCATGAATCCTTCACAAACCATTTTATTTCAGTCTTCGCTCCTGCCAAGTGCCTTCTTTTTCTGTTTGTTTTATATCCAACAAAGCTGTCACTTCCCCTGTCTGTTCTTGCCATGGTGGGAAGTGCTTCCTTTCATTTCAGATCACCGCAAAGTTGCAGGTGAAATCTGTTAGATCACAGAGCAGCTCATGCACAAAGAAGTTCTGACTAGAGAAAAATGCCCTGTGGATTCTCATATCAGTATCTCAGCTGGACCAATTTGTAGCTGGTTTGTGCTCTGGAGCTCCTCATTGAGAACATTATGGGGCAAATGAGGGCAGGTTTTGTCCATTGTCGCTGGCCCAAAACATTCATCTGAGCTGCAGACCCAGCAACGGCACCACTTTGCTCCAGTTTTAAATACGAAAATGTCTCTATGTGAGTCACCAGTACTACCAGCATGACCAATTTGGTTTCTGCTTTACCAGACATCCTGTAACTAAACCTCCAAGGGAGAAGACAAGCCTAATGACTGTATAGAAAACAGTGGATCCCTCATGTTTTTCCCAGATAGTCCTAGAAACAGGGAGTTTGAGCTAAAGTAGTGCTGGAAATGGCTTTGCAAAAAATTAAAATGTATTCCAAAAATAAACAGGGAACTTAAAGCTGGCCTATCATTCTCCATGGTAAAGGCATTTGTTAAAGGGGGCCCTCCATGGTACCAAATTGCAGGTGCTGTCTCCCCTTGTATCTCCAGACATCTCTGCTTGTGTATTTTTAAATTATTACCCAGAGCATTTATTTTTCAGGTTTGGGTCCAATCGACAAGAAAAAGTCTGTTTGAAGAGATACAACTTAGAAAGCACAAATCCTTCACCAAAGAGGAGATCTAAAGCATGTCTGTTTCCAGATTTCTTTCCTCTAAGAGGTTTATTTCTGTTTATTACTTACTAATATGTTTAAACTGTGTTGGTATCTAACCTTTACATTTTAAAGACCTATGGTTAAAAAACGATCTGTCTCTACTAGTAATGCAAATAAGATTCCGAATCACAGATTGATCTCCATGGAAGCGTGTCGGTGTCCCCAAGACACGAGACACCTCAGTCCTGCAGGGGCCACGGCGGCTGCAGTTAAACCCTAAATAGCTGGGGCAGTTTCAGGTCCGAGCTGAGGTGCTGGGTTATGACTGAGTGCCTCAGCAGCACCTGCACGTCCCATGCTTGGCTACCGCTCGCTCTCTCGCTTTCATGAGAACCAAAATTCAGCCTCCTACACATCCACCGCAAAGAGGAAACTCGACACAGACACAGCCAAATCGGTCGTGGCCAATGGTTAAGCAGAGGGGAATGTACCAGGCAAAGCCACCAGAACAGTGACTAATCTGCTGGATGAAATGTGGCCAACCTCCACCATCCTGATCTTTGAAATCACAGCATCCTCCATCCGAGGCTGATTTGCCCGAGAAAATAACGCAGCTGCAGGGTCAGTTTTATCATGGCTTAAGCTCTTTTCCTGCTGAGCTTAATAAAAGATGGAGAGTACTCAAGTGATTGAGGCATCTCTTACAGTGGGTTGGTGACTCATCTGGGTTTAGAAAGAATTCAGGGTTTTTCCTTGCTCACAGGCCTGTATTTCAAACAGTGTTTTCTTTTGACTATTCCTGTTTTCATTTCATCTGGTTTCCATTGAGTAAAATTAGAAGCATAAAGTTTAAACTATATTGTGAACTGGTGAAACATTCAAACACACAGAGGAGTTTATATTGAATGCAGGCCATTTGCTGAGGCTCATTATCAGCTAAGCATCGACTAACGAAGGCTGCCAGATTAACTGTCCTCAGCCATGCAACAGTAGAACATTTCCCTTGTCTCCAGCTGGCTATCCAGGATTTTTTTCATTTGTGAATGTGGCTTACAGCACAGAGACTACCAGACACAAGAGCAGAGACACAGGCAGGCTGCTCTGGTTGTACTGAATGTAATCCTGAAGGAACCTTTGAACATTTGAGACAGATACTTGCTATTCACCAGCATCAGAAACACAGCAAGGCACGGGTAACACAAAAGGAAAGTGTATTTGGCAATAACAATAAAGGGAATAAAGTAGATTTGTTTTCAATATACTGAAAAATAAAGCAACTTTACAGAGTTTAGAGACACAGTTCCTATAAAACCAAATGCTAGATCATCCTCATACTGAGCTAAATGGTCTCAGTTCATCCTCACATTCAGATGCCAGAACCTAAACCCTAGATCCAGATCATTCACTGGAAAAGAGAGTGAAAAATATTTAAATAAGAGATGCTATCCACTATTACTGCCTTACACATGTTAAGCATTGATTGCTCTGTAAGCTATGAATACAAACTTTCAAGCAAGCTCATTTGAGAGTTTACCAAGCTGTAAAAAGTCTGCACTTGTGTGCATTCTACTGAACTACTTCAGGCTTCCATTAATGAAAATGGCTGAAAATTGGATTCCTTAAGCCCCATATATCTCTTGCTGTTGAGAGGTTTGTGCTGTTGCAGGTAACCATGTACCCATTTGGGAAAAGAAAAGCCTAAGAAGAAAGCCAACATGACTGCTTAAGATATTTGTCTCAGCCATGGCAGCACTCTGCAGGATTTGCCCAGCAGTCCACAGTCTGGCAAAGCCCAAGATAAACCTTACAAAAGAGCACTTGCGATGGTTCAGCCACGAGTTTCGTTCATTTTTGTCTTATAATTCATACCACAAACCTGGAACCTTCCTACTGCTAGTGCAAGTTGCTCTTTTACCAAAATATTGTATCATTTCTGACATTAGTGGTATGGGAATTCACTGTAATAGAGATCTATATTCCCAGGCTGCTTTTAGATTGGGTTAGCAAACAATGTATGAATGCTGAACTGTTCCAACAGATCTACTGTTCCCACTCGTTTGAGAATAACAGAAAAAAATGCTGTTAGGCAGGCAAAATCCTATGTTTTCTATATGAAAAAAACCCTGTAATGAAGAAACATGTTTTTTTAAAGGCTCTGGATTCAGTCTCAAAAATCAGGACTATCAACACAGTATAAACACTCTTGCTAATTAGGAAGAAGTTCTTATCTATTTGAAGAGAACTAAGACTGTGGTCCACATTATCACACTATTAAGGATGCTATGCCATGATTTCCACATGGGAATGTTGTTTTTTTTAATAACACCACAACACTTCTTTAAAATGGTATGAAAAGTGTCATGGCTCTTAACAACACTTCATTATCTGAGCAGCTGGCTTTGAAAAGGAGATGTGGCACCAGAAATTTGGGCAGCAGAAGCAGCCTGTCAATCATGGGCACATCCCGTAGCCATCGCTCCATCTTTGTCATAACTTGCTCTTGCCCTGTTTTGGAAGAAGGCAAAGGACTGGAATCTGTTATTTAGATGATATCTGACAAGTCTGTTTAACATTCAAGTTGTTCTCCAGGGAATCAGCGCTCTGGGATCCACCACAGCCATTGACTTCCCCAAGTCCTGCCAGGCCGGCCGCTCATCGGGGTCAGAGCTCTGCCTTGGTCACAGATTGAAAGAAGCCAAGTGCAGGCATACAGCTGAACTCATTATTATATTTTAAATGTTTCAGGAACCTCAAAAACACATTAAGTAACGCAATAATAAAACTCTCAGTGAACCTGTGCAATAAAATCCATCAACAGAGGAGATGGGTAATATAATCTCTTTAGAAAAAAAAAATCCTCTGCTCTATGCCTGAATTACCTTGTGCACCACAAGATAGAGGATTTAGACTATGGCAACGGACTGAAATCTCTCTTCAGGGACATCCTTCTCATAATTGTACATTCATGCCTCTCTCCCCAGTAGTAGCCTAAATACAATTTACCGTTGCACACATTTTTATAGGGTTTCTGCAAATCCGCCACTTTATTACCACCCCAGTTATAAGGGGCCACACGGCAATTCCTAAGGGTTCACTAACTGAGCAAGATATTAAGCTTGAATAAAAAGAATCAAAAACGTCTATCTACAATTTATAGTTCTCTATAAAGGACCTTGGGGAACTGCAATTTGAAGGTGAAAAGTAAATGGAAAGCAGATTTCAGCTGAAAAATTCCATATGATCGATGGAAGACTTACTGAGAATTATCCAGAGAGGTTTTTAAGGTGTGCTAGAGGTAAAAACATCCAACTCCAAATTACACACAAGACACACAACATCCCGCTGTGGATACATCTGATTAATCAGGTCTATTCAGCTGCCTTCTTTATGCACATCTCGTGAAAGCAACCCTATTTTACACCTTTCTTCAGCAGAAAGAAAGAAAGGTAAAAAGAAGACTTGAAAACCCCTGAGAGGGCCCAGAGTACCTATCACTTTCCCAGTTTGCCTGAGAGATCCTGAGGTGCAGAGGTGAAATCTCTGCTCTGAACCAAGCCACGACCACTTGGGACTTGAGCAACTGACCTCAGCTGTGCCTCGCTTGCCCTCCTGGTGAGTGAAAGAATTTCATATCATTCACTGTTTTCATGTTTTCTGAAGCTGGCATGAAAATGGTACAGAAATGAAAGCTATTATTTCAGTGCTTTTTGTCTTCCTAAAGTTACAAGAGCAATAACATACAGTCACTGTGACATCTAATTATAACCAGCAAAAATGAAAAGAAAAACTATGCAGTTAATTATAATTACCTGCAGAAATTAAGGAATAAATTACAGTATTAATATGAGCAAAAAGAAGTGAAGTGTAGATGATGTGGCAGATGTATACTCTTGCCAGACCCAGAAGGTCTGAATGTGGCAGTCCATCACTAACACCGTAATACGTTGTAACACTTGAAAATCAAGATCGGATGTTTTAGTGAAAGATAAACTATCTCTAGTGCTCCAACACCCCTTCACGTTTGGCCGAGTGCAGCCCCCCCGCCCAGGGCACATGAGGAACCAGGAATGGAGTCCTGATAAATGGTTCTTACTTCTGAAGAGAGGGGCCAAAACTTCCGCTGTCTTATTCCTCAGCTGCAAAGCATCCAGTGATGTGCTTGGCCCACTGAATCTGGGGAATGGAATGCACCTACAGGAATGACTCTGCACTCAAATGGTTTTTTAGCCTGATCCCAGCCACTGCTCCAGTACAGGATCTTGTGTGATGGAGGGATGGGATATTTCCAGGCAGTGAACTTTCTTGTTGATGAGAGGCAAAATATTTATCTCTGAATCTTTGGCAATTTTTGAATAGTGTCATAATCTCCAGAATCTGTGGAATCTGAAACACTGACATATGGTAATTAACCCTCTTTTCATCTCTTTGATTCAATTGCACAGGATAAGTATAGTAATGCATAACAGGTGGGAAAATCTGTATTTTATTTATTTATTTTTGCTTTGAGGTGATGGAGATAAAAATCATAGTCTGTATTTGATGCAGAATCAAATGAAGACGTGGTACACTCAGGCTGCTGTATATCCACTCTGCCATGATGTTTGTATTAGTTCTCCTCCTAAGGCTACTTCTAGGTCCAGGAATAACTGCTCAGAAGCCAGGCTGTGAAGGTGACACTCTTCTGCGTGTGCTGTGACCTTTATGCTGGTGCTCTGGACAGCAGCACAGCTCAACCAAGTCACTTCCCATTATTTATGACATTTCAATTTGAGCCTTAATAAATCATGCTCAGAGACAGTGTGATTTCCCAGCTAAGGAAATGCATACAAGGAGGAGGTAGGTGCAATCAAATGTCTTGGGAGTCCGCGGATGATGGGCTATTAGAGGAAGATGTGTGGGGAGGCAACCTTGGTTTTACATTGGCAGACTTTCAGTGGAGGTTTTTTCTGGAAATCACATTCCCTGTTGGCACTTGGTTCGTCATCCAACCCTCCTTCCTCCTCCTCCTCCTCTCCCATACTGCTTTCCCCCTCAGCTATCGAGAAGGCTCTTGGCAAAGACTGTCTCTAATATGTGCTTGCATATGGCAGAACATCTATCTCGATGGAAGCAACCACACATTAATGTATAACACAAATAATGAACAATGATTCATCTGAACAGGCTTGATAGGAAGGGCTGCTTTTTTCAAATCTGGGCCTCAGTAAAGCTTTGAAGGATAATTTCCACTAAAAATTGGATCAAGTCCATCAAGAAGAACACAAATCCCTGTTTCCTCCAGATTGTTTCACTCGATTCACTAAAATGTTTATTCTACACTCAGAAAAAAGTTGCTGGAATTTCTAAACTGCATTAAAATTAATCCTTTGCTTCTTTACAGTTGCCTTTTTCAGTGCTTCCTTTGTTCCAAGCTGGCGCTTACAGGAGCTTTCATAACCAGCAGGCAATCACATACATCCTTCCTGTTTGCAGTTTTTACTGTACTTTACACAAACAAAAAATGTGGGACAGTCCGAAGTACATCTCCGACATCTGAGAAAGAAGAAGGTAAATGTTGCTAACAGTTCCCAGCAGAAGACAAGAAGAGGAAAAGGCCACCTAAGCTTTGAAATGGAGCTGCCTTATTAACTCACGTCTACCTTGTGAAAATAAGCTCACGGGATAACCCAGCAAGACTCACACAACCCCACAGTGCTCTTGAAGCACAGATCTGCTCTGAAGAGACCATTTGAACACCAGGACAGTGGCCTTATAAAGAGAAGTAGAAATTAGTACACAGAAAGCCCATGCCAGATCATAAAAGCATCAGTCCTGGCACCTAGGGAAGGACAGGGCTTGCCCTACAGCATCTCTAACAAATTAACATGTAAAACACCAGAAGCCTCCACTCCCTGCAGTGCTCTTCAGCTATCTGGCCCATATTAGGCTCTAATTCCAAGTGAGTTTTAATTAAGGACTCTTTCCAGTGCATACCTCCAGCAGGTTGGAATAGTTTGATTTCAAGGTACTGGTGAGCCGTGAGAAATGCTCAGTAGCCAGTGACACTTTTCTGTTCCTCTACTTAACACATGGAGATCAGACTCAGTGAATGAGCAGCAAGTCACACACTGGCCAACAAATGTCCTTCCCCATCAGCTGACACTGAAAACAGACACCCACCTCTGCAGCAAGCACTCCAAGATGGTTAACAAACCCTTATTACCTTTTGTGAACCTGTGTCTCATCAAAATTTAAACAGACACGTTGTCACACTTCAAAAACATCCTATTTCCTGCCAATGAAACAGTGAATTGCTGCTTAATGTTCTCCAGCAGTATTTGTTATAGTCCAAGGAGCCAGCTCTCTGCAGTCTCTGGTACACTACAAAACATGCTCATTTTCCAACAGCCATGGATCTGAAAATAGACAGGGCTCAGGTGTTTTTACTACAATGCCATGAAAAAAACCTGCGAGTGCACTGAGAAAATAGGCCTTGTCTACACGAGCATTTGATTTTTGTTAGCCTGGGTGCAGCTGCACTGCTGCTGAAAACAGGACAGAATATTCAAGCGTGCACAGGCCTTTAAGGAAAAAAGAAGCTGTATGGTTTTATGCATCTATCTGATACACATCCGTGGGAAAGGACTGGCTAATTGCTACAGCTTCAAACAGAGGAAATACTTTTAGTTGCATCCTTATCCTTCTATCTACAGACTCACCTATCTACCTGTCTGCAATACAGTGGGAAAAAGTAGTTCACCAGTTGCCCTTGCCCAAGCTTTGGCTATGTGCCACACCAACATATCATAAAAGACATTTGCTGTTCCACAGCTAAAGAGGCAGCAGGAAATGGCCATGTGCAGGGTTATAGAAGCTTTGGAAGTGGAGATGAAGGCTCTTAGTCCTGCTGTTCTAATAGACCCACCACCACCACTTCATCCCCAAGGCTCATGCTCCGTGCTTCAGAAATTCTTTATGGGACAATAGGACCAACTACAGAGGGATGGAAAGAAGCTTGATCCCAGAGTGTACTAAGCACCTGGATGGAAAGCAGCACCAGAGGGCAAAACTGCCTTTGCTTTTGCAGAAAAGGTCTCTCTGAAATTACTGTCCCACCAAATGTACAGGGTTTGCTGTCACACACCTACTGCTTGACCATCAGCCACTTGTTGCCCAGGGAAGTGGTGGAATTGCCATCCCTGGAAGTGTTAAAAAAATGTGTGGATATGGACTTGAGGCCATGGTTTAGTGATGAACATTTGGTGGTGGTGCTACACAGACAGCTGGACTTGATCTTGGAGGTCTTCTCCAACCTTAACAATCCCATGATTTCTACACTTTACTCTCTTTGGAGAAGAACAATCTTTAATTATGGAAAATAACAGTTAAAATGTCTTTAAAAAAGTAGGGAAGAATAATAATAAATAGATGTATGAAATGTTACATAGTTGCAATGGATTAGAGACAATTTTTTGCTAAGAGGCTGCAATGGGAATAACATGCAGTCCGGAAGCTTTTTTTTTGTTTACTGCTTAAATGAATGATGTTCATAAGGTTTCCCACAGCCCCATGGAGTACTGACTGATATCAGTGCCAGCCACACAGGTCAATAAAGAGAATTTCTCTATTACCACCATGATTCATGAAAGTCATTACTCCCATTTTGACTCGCTTCCCAAAAAAATCTGCATGTAGCAGCTCACTTGCCAAATGCTTCATGTGTACTCTTAGTGAAACTGGTGCAGACATGGTTTTGTGAAACAGGACTGGAAATACTGAGAAATGTGGAGGACCCAGAGCACATACAATCTCTAAGAATAATTTTCATGCTGGTGGACTGAGCAGGAGCAGCTGCACAGTGGGGTCTAATGGCTCCCCACTCTGTCACACCTCCTGCCATGAGGAATACGGGGAAATGGGATGAAGTCAAGTGCCACTGAGGAGTTCTGCTTCAGGATTTCACTAAGAAAAACCCTCTCTACAGCTGGAACCCAGACCCTGCCCACCACACCCAGCATCTCTCTGTCTGTCTCACACACACTCACACTTACTTTCTTTTTTCCTGCTGGCAGGAGACACCTTATCTAGAAGGTTATGCATTACTGTGATACATTTGCTTTTGAAGTACTGAGTGGCTTTTAGAGTCTGGCATTTTGAACTTTCAGGAGGAAGAATGTTACTCTCTCAGCAAACTTTGAAGTCTATTTCCTGAACACATTAACTGTTTACTCTCTTTTCTCTCTCTTGGCCACTTTAAGCTCCTCTAGAGTAAACACAGTCCTCACACCCGAAAAATCTTATCATGCAGGTATCAAATAACATCCCAAACACAAGAAATTAACCCACCTATTCAAAACACATGGACTCTGAGAGAGGCGTGACACCACATCTGTAAGAGAGGCCACAGTCCTCTCTTCATATACTTGTCATTTACACTCTATGAATGCGGCATCTTTTGCCATTTTTGTACACACATCATAAGAAGCAAAAGCTATCACCAAATATTCTTCAACACAAGCAAATTTGGATTTCAGCTGTTCTTTCAAGGGAAAGCATTTTGGTTCCTAATCATCACCTGTGTCCCACAGATTTTTAATAAAAGTTTAGTTGTGTGTTTAAAATCTACAACTGCAAAAAGAAAAAGAAAAGACCACATCAAAGAAATCTTTGGCTGTATTTGTGTATTTGACCACTTCCAAAGAAACTAGGTCATAATTTCATATTCAGTTACACAATCACTAAATCCAGCAATGACTACAGAAGAAACTGATCCTGTAATTTATTCTATTCCAAGCATAAGTTTAGGATAACAAAGATTCAGCCTGATAACTTCCCTCATTTAATGTAATTCTTTGTCATGAAAACAGAAACAAAAGCGAGTTCCTTGCGTTAGGCTGTGCTGTCAATTTAAATACCTTTGAAAAGACTTTTGTGGTTGAGTGACCTGGGCTGGCTACGTGCTCAAAACAACCAGCCCTCCATTAAAGAACAAAGGAAAGTATGCCTTACTTTTAATCTGATAAACTTACATCCTGATCTTAATTGGTGAGACCATTTTGCAAAATTTGACTTCTTTTGCATTAAAGAAACAAAATTTCTGACTAGAGTTGGGTTGTTTAATTAAAACCGTCAATTTAGAAGATAGTAATGTCAACAAACATAAAGCTGCAAAACTCCACCCAACACAGACAGTGGAGTTTTGTCAGTGAGTCACCCTCCTTAGTAGCAATTAAAATATATATTGATTTTTTAGCTTCTTTGCAGTAAAACACATTCAAAGCAAGTGTTAATAGACATTTCTCAGTTTCTGCTTCAACCTGATCATCTGCTTCTTGCTTTTCTTCTAAGAAACAGGAGGAGGAAACTTGCTCAACTCACTGAAAACAAATGGCTTTTGCATAACTGTAACTTCAAGAGAAAACCAGTGACAAAACCACCCCACAGAAGCCTGGGTTATGATGTAAGCCAGGCAGTTTCAAAGCACAACACTCCTTGTGCTGCAGTCTGAGGAATACAACAAAAAGGTGCATCAGAAGAGCACAGCAGAGAAGACATAAGCCCACCTTGCTCATACTCATTCCCCTTTTTCCCTCTGCCACAAGTGTAGGCAATGAGAATTAATCAAGGAAACACATCTTGTGCCCAAGAGGTCCCTCTCGAGTGCCTTGATCTTAAGAGTACATTCCTTCCACATGTGTATCTTCTCAATCTTACCATATTGTTTTCCCTGTGAAAGCTTATGAGAACATTCTGTGCCTTCTTTTTGCTCCCACCCTTCCCAGGAAAAGAGAGATCCAAGAATCTCAAAGCTTTTGAGCCCATACTTGCCCTCCACATTTGAGCAGAATTCCTACTGCTGATTCAGGAGCTTCAAAAGACAGAAACTAGAATTATGTATCTTTTTGTATGCTGGACACGAGGGCTTCTTTGTTTTAAGCCAAAGCTAGGGCCACAATGATTATAAACTAATCACCGTTGTTTCAAAATTTCCTTCACTGGGTTTGAAGAGATTTATTGGTAATATAATTGTTTTTATTCCTGGATGAACAGAGAACTAAACAAGAAGAATTGGTGGGATGGGAAAACTGGACAAATTCAGAAATCTGGTGCCAGATAGTGGGGCACTGCTGCTGCTGAAATACGAAAAAGGAGAAAGAAAACCCAGTGGATTTGAACCATCCTGAAGAGAAGGCTGGACACAGCTGTGATATGCAGTATGTGTAGGAAAGGAGGCCAAGAGGTATCTGTCCAGCTATCCCCCCAAAGCCCTGACCCATTCCCTGGCCTAGCTGCTATGGTTTTTCACTGCTCAGGCTTCTGATCCAGACTAGGAGAGCTGAGCAAGACATGAACTGGCCAAACACAAGTTACCAGGCTCACAAGACTGAAAGAATAAAAGTACCTGGTTTGGGTTATACATAAAGTGTGAAAGGAACTGGTTCCATCTGGCCCTGAAAACTACTCTTTTATGAAAGAATATTCTGTACTTTACTATATTGGCTTAAAACTCCCTTAAGCTCTTAGCCACCTGTATTTGATCACCTGCAGTCTGACTGCGAGGTGGCTGCTCGGCGTCGCTCATCCAAACACCCTCCCTGTGCTCAGCCTGCTCTCACACCCACACCCCCCCCGTTTCACACCTCCACGGCTGCTCTCTGAGTCACAGGGATCACTTTCGTCCCAAAGTTTAAACATTTTCTTGAAAAATCAGGATGTGAAGAAATGGCAAAAAGAAATAATTAAAAACTGGCTTGAGAATCCAGAATTTTACGTTTGCAAATGCTGCGCTGGCTTGCCTGGCTTTTCTTAAAAAGTCATCCCTTCTGCCCCCAGAATATGCTTTTCCTAGAGGGAGACTTGGAGGGCTGTTTCCTTTTCCAAAACCCCTCTGCCACCAATGCTGGTGGCTGCTGCTCCTTTGCAAGGTGACGGCCCTGTCCCCGTCCTGTCACTGCGTGTCAGACGCCGCTGTGCTCAGCCTCGCTTGGCCTCTGGCCTAGAACCTGCTCTCGGCTTCCTGGCTGCCATTTGGCATGTTTTGTCTATTTTTGTTTTAACTCCTTTTCCTTTCTTAGAACATTTTCCAGGCTGGGAAATTCAATCGCAGGCTGCCCCCAGTGGCTTGGCTGCCAGCAGGGAGGTTTGCCAGCCCGGAGCTGGCAGGGTGAGAATTGGACGCTTCCGCTCCCATCTCCTCATGGACCTGGTGCCCCAGGCTCAGCCAGGGCACTGCTGCAACAGCGCCGAGAATATGGGGTGTCTCTGCCTCCCCATTTCCCTTGGGGAACACAGCCAGGACTCCTGTTTTTGTAGTAACTTGGCTATTCCAGTCCATGACAGCAGCTCACCAACTGCGAGGCACAAGGGAGAAACGTCCGAGAAAGATGGGACATGTTCTTTTGCCTTGAAGAGGCCACTGAAGGCTCAACACCACTGAATAAGTGTCAAGAAGGTGGAAATAAACCTGAAAGTGTCACATGCCTCCACTACCTCACCTATGAAAGATCGGCGTACAAGAAGCAAAAATCTGGGGTGGAATTGAGGGACTGCCAAAGGACACAGTCCAGAGGGAAGGTAAGCTGGACTGCAGTTTCAATGCTGCCATGCAGGTCACAGAACTGACAGCACGTTAGGCATGAAGCGTAAAGCACTCAAAAATCCTAAGTAATATAAAATATTGGAATTTGTCCCTTTGGCAAGACAACTTACTGTAAGAACATCAAAATCTTCACATTTGAAACTAGGTTTCCATACGATGTTGAATCAAGTTCAAAGCCTTGGACCTTATTGCTACGGCACTCCCCGGCTTATATCCAAGTTATCTAAGAGATTATTGAGTGCTCTGGGATGACAAAGAAAATGTTGACATATTTACAATTAGCTTTCTATAACTTTTAAGTTATGGAATTGATGTCTGGTATCTGCAGACAATGTGCACGATACAGACACTGAAAAAAGAAGGTATTTGCTCGTTTGCTCCTTAGACCTTTCACTGGAAGCATTCACGATATAAATAAAAGCTACAAATATTATTTCACACCCAATACAATTGTTTACGTTCCCCTACACAGCCTAATAACAAACATATTTCTTTTCAGAGAAGAGAGATCTCAAGTGGTTTAAGGACTATGCTGCTTTTATCAGAATGGCAAAATGAGCTGCAGCCATATCATAAGGCAGACCCAGCCAGGATAACCCTGTGGGTTATTAGAAGAGTTATAAATACATTTACACCACACAAAAGCCACGTGTGTGTGGATTTTTTTTTTTGGTAGAAGAAGAGAACCCAGACAATAAGCTTTGAAGGCCCAAGATCAGAACTGAGTTTCTTTTCTGTGACTGAGACAACACAGGAGAGCATGTGGTCCATCAGGAGGGTCTTGTCCTGGGGATGCTCGCATGGAGACACGGCAGGTCACCATGTCTGCTTCCAACATGAGACAACTGCATCTTTCCTAACACGCTGACATTTGCTGGATTTCCTTTGGCAGAACCCTGGTGTGGCACTGCTGGCCCTTCCGCTACTGCTCCCTGCAAGGGGAGTCTCCTCCACAGAGAAAGGTGACATTCCTACCTCCTGCAAGCACAGCAGGAGATCTGGGACAACCTAAGTAAGGTAAGTACCACAACACATGAAGCAAATAACACTTTTTCTGGTTAAGTCATGAGCTGTTGCCAATCTTGATTTAACTGTGTCGGTGTGAGATGGAAGAGAATTTAAAAGAAATTACTGAAAAGCTTTTTACTTTTCTCACTAAAAAAAAAGAAAAACCAAAATAAAAGCCCCAAACACCAGCAGTCTGACAGCAAGAGTAACCTCCAGTTCAGTGTCAGCCTTAATGGAAGAGAAAACATACGGAAACGTTTTCATTTTGAAGGTCCCAAGAGGCTCTTCCAAACAATACCAAGAAAAAACATTGCAGAAGTGCCAAGAATCAGGGGAGTGCTCCATTTACTTATTTTTATGGTCAGTCACTGATCATGCTGATATTTGACTTTGGCTCTGAAATCTTAGCTGCGTTAAAATAAAGAAAACACACAACTCAGGGTAAATCCAAAAGCAAACTGAGATATTCAAAGAACTACTGGTGCTATCTTTGAATGCTGAATTGTAGTTATTTTATATTTTATATTTTTACCTTACAGATTTCTAGGACAACGATATCTTTCTGTGTTACCTTCCATGCAGTGGATAATTTTCTGTTAGCTTTCCTACATAAGTAGCTAAAACACTCATTCTTTTGCCAGAAGAACGAATCTGAATTTATACATTTAAACTATCAAAATGCTTACCACAAGTTTTAAGACTCTCAGTGGCATCAAAAGGCTTTCAATAAAGTATAGGGTGCCACAAAATAGAAAAAATAAAGGCAAATGGCCAAATAAAAAAACTCCCAGCTTTCCATAGGGTCCTTCAGACTATGGCATTTACAGACCTTCAGACAACAGCTGGCACTGGAATTACCTTTAAGGTATCAGCTGTCTCACTTGCTCAAGACTCCACAAACATTCCACCTCTGCAGTGCCTGGGAAAGCCACTGACCCTGGGATGGTGGCCAATGCCCACCCGTACTCTGCAGAGCCCACGGGTTGAGTGAGTTACAGAAGCAAAACCTGTCACAGCAAATGGGCTCTCCCATTGTACCCGGTCATGCATTATACAAAAGTCACCATTTCTACTGCATTGCTGTCCCTTGGAGCAATGGGGAAGATCTACCAACGCTCAGATCAGTTACCACCCACTGAACAAAGCACTCAAGGTGGCATGCTGCTCACTGCTGAATTCAAGAGTAGAGATCTATTCTAATTTTACAGTGTTCCTCAGACAAAGCATCTCATGGTATCTCAGTGATTCTATCTGGGTTTATCTGATGCTGCCAAATTTCCTCCTCCAATTCTGTCTATCTCCTCTCTCGCTGGCCTCCGTATTAATGAGACTGAGCTAACAGATTGTGGCATGTCAACATGCTGAGCTGACATCCTGCTGCCCCCTCCGTGTCTGTCTGACTTTTAAGCTTTTTCTTTCCATTTCCCTTCTGGATTATGTGTAACATGCTCTGTAGTCCAGGAATGCCTCTTGCTTTGGCTGCCTTGCCTCTCTTTTTGGCATGCTCATGGAGCCACAGGGAATCTTGCTGAGGCCGGCTAAGTCACATGTTTGTCCTTTAATGAACATTAAAAAGAAAGCAGAATCTCTGCCATTTTGATGTTTCTATTAATACAGGCCACAAGAAAGCTCAGGTTCCTGCTACAAAGATCACAAAAAAACAAAGGCATCTGTAGCAGCTGATGCAGAAGGGCTTGATCATATTGCAAAGAAAAGATAAATTATCAGGCAGTACAAGGCACGTGCACTCAGTTTAAATTTGTTCAGCACAGCAATTTGGTAAATTTTGCTGTCACTTTCTGGCATTTCTGAGCTTTGTCTTGAATGACCTTTACTTAAGGATTTATTTTCACGCACTGAACTAAAGATGTTCAGCACAATGGAAACACGTCTTTGGGAAGTCACCTTATGGGATACATCTTTAGGCTGGGAGCTGAAACAGTGACGTTCCTTCATAACCCTTTCCTCCCTTCTCTTCCATCCAACAAAGGTGGAGAATGCTTGGGAATTACAACTCGTTTTTCCACAGATGCCCCACACAGGGACATCTCTTCTGGAGAACAAATGCAGGTGTGCAAAGACCATGGGAGGCAGGGAGAGGGAAAGACAACATCCCCAGCACCTCAATTTCAAGTTCAGCTACAAACACGCTCAGGAAACTGAAACTCAGGTTCTCGAACAGTGATTTGCTGTGTAAAAAGCAACCACCAAACCAAAAATATGACCGTGTTTAGCTGGAGTGACCTTTGCAAGAAATCTAGGGGAAAAGAAAAGAGCAGAATCTTTCCTTCCAAGGGAGGATTGTGAATTGTCTCCCAACTGCACTCCTGTGCGTGAATCAATTTTCTTCCAGTCGATAACTAGCGCAAAGGTTCTAACCTTCATTTGTGCTCCAAATACTCAATCGGGGATGTAGAACACATACCAATTAAGCAATTCAGCTAAAATAAGAAGGCCGTGAACCAACATCGTTGCTGCAGCTGCCCCTGAGGGATCGAGGGTTAGCAGCTTGGGGAAAAGGTAATTTATTGAGCTTAATACTCTGCGAAATGTTCTCATGATAATAAGATTGTAAGATCGTTTTAATATCTGAAGTCATGTTGAAAAGGTCATTTCCCACTTTTTACGCCTACCTAAGTCATGTAAATTAGAGCTACTCAAACAGAGTTCAGGATGTTTGCAGCCTAAGTTTTTCTACATTTTTGGGTGACAGAGAAAAATGTCAGTAATCCCAAGTGGTGGACACAACCAGCCAGCGACCATGAGTTTTAGAATAGCAACAGTAATGGAAGCAGCTACTTTTGCTGTGCATTAGGCCAGTACTTCATCTTTGACCTAGCAGATACTACTCAGACTTTTGTCCTCCTTTTTAATGTTGTGATTTGTTAAAAAGTTATTTCAAACACATTACATGTAATCTGAAAGGGGAGGGGAATACAGCTGATGTGCTTGCCAGGGAAATGGGGCATTGGCAATTTCACAAAGTACTTGCCTCTTTTCCAACGTGCTTTTTTCCACAAGAGAATTAACTTGGAGATTCTTTTTTCCTTCCTTTTTTTAAAATGCTTTCTAGGCAGAAACTTTGTAGACTTTGCCTCCACATCTCCCAGCCAACATTCCTAAATCACAACTCGCAGCTGCCCTTGCTATTGCAGCCTCAGAGTCTCCATTTGGCAGAGCACCAGCATCATGCCAGGATGTGATGTTTCTGTGATGTGCACAATTACCCAACAGGGATGGAGCAGAGATCCCCAAACACATTTCACTAAGGCCCCTGAATCATATTTGAAACCAAGTCTTCAAAATTTATAACAGCATTAGGCTATCTAGGCCCTTAGTTTCATTTATGTTTTGAAGCTTCAAATCCATCACACAACGGAGCTAAACGAGGGCATTATTCAGAGCAGTAATGCACTCGATCCCATGGAGGCTAAATGATAGAAATCCCATCCTGCTCTCTTCTTTTATTTTCCAGCATCTTCTTCCCTCCTCATCTTTCAGCCCCAACTCTTGTCCTTTACACAGCCACTATAAAAAACAACCCTCCCAGGAAAACCTCCCTTGCCGCCTCCCCTTCCTAATAATTTTTCCATCTCCTTTCTCCTGAACCACTGCCCCATTTGTGACTCCTCACTGGTCAGGCCACAAGCTTTTCAGAGAAAAAGTCGCCTGTTTTTCTCTGCTTGGCAGTGTGCTCCAGAGGTGCTATGCAAACGATTTATTATAACAGATTATGGCCCAGAGTAATTTAATAGACTGGAAAGCCCAGCTGAGGAGAGCCAGCGATCCAGCATTCACAAAGCGTGCCACGCTTGTATTTTTCAATACATAATACATAAATCTCCCTGCTGCTGTGGCTCTGTTTTCAGATTTGCTGGGTTTTGTATGTGAAAATTTTCCGACTATTTATCAGCTTGATCTTCTCTTTATCATCCCTTACAGTCCTCCTGAAAACTCCCTGAAACAGAGAGATCAAGGCAGCTGCCACACAATGTCAAAGCCTTCCAGGGGTGGGGCTCTGCAGAGGGCTGTATCCCTTCATGACAGAATATCACCCTTATTATGATACCAGCAATAACAACAATAACATCAAGCTGAACTGCTCTATCTCAGCAGAAAAGCTGGGAGGGAGAAGAAATGTCTGCATGCTTGTCTTTTGGCTTCCTTGGTTAGATCCAAAGAGTTGAGGGCAAAAGGCTTGGCAAAAAGAATCCCCCTCTGTGACATTTGGGGGATTCACTGAGGACAACTCTTCCATGATAATGCTGCACCCCATTATGATCTCTCTGTTTTGTTACTAATTGGCCACACCTAATAACAAGCCTGCCAGGTACTTCACCAATTCCCATGAGAGCACTTAGCTGACAAGAAGTTGGTGCCAGCTGCCAGGTAACAGCCCACTCCCCCAGCTCCATCAATGCTCACTTTGCTTTTCAGGCTCAGTTTTGCTAAGGGACACATGGCATCCAGCTAGAAAGTTTTTCCACTATGAACTGTGCTTTCAAGGAAGGTGATTAACAAACTAAAGATGGGAAACATAATCCTGAAAAAATGAGAAAATGGAGATCCTGAGCAAAAGAGAGACAAGTTTTCATTTGGCCAATGGATTAAAGGTCAAACCTAAAACCCGCCTTTCACTTGGTTAGATGAGTGTGTGTATTTTATGCAAGGCAAAAAACCCCAAGGAGCCTCAGTTTTGAAGACTGTCTTCACTGAGAGGTTCCAATTTGGATGTTGTCTGTTCCTAACAGACTATCACAGAAGGCTCTCGAGCACCGGTGCTTATGGGGTTGTCTCCTCCTTTCCCCTCCTCCTCAGCAGCTACCGAGTAAGTGAAGTTTCCAAAACACAAGCAGAACTCACTCAACTGTGAAACAATAAATCACGTTTGCCTCGCTTTGGCAGTGTGTCTGCTTTGCAAATTTGCACCCTGCTTGGGATGAATGTGGCTGTAGGTATTCCATGGGCAGAGCCAGGCAGTGGTTAACGGGAAACCTGCTGTCTACTCCTTCCAGCACGTGCCAGGCACTGCAGCCCGAGTATTAACAGACGATGAATTGCTATTTGGGAGAAATATATGTTTTACATATAGCTTAATATGCGTTCATAAAGAAAGGCTGAAACCTGTTAATTCCCGGCATTTATACCTTCAGCCAATTAAAAAAATGCCTGTACAGTTTTGGAGGAGCCAGTATTACACCATAGACTGGAAAAATCTCTGCAAAAGGGAAAAATAAACCCTCGAAGCACACGGATAGTACAAATGACAGAACACATTTTCTGCAATTCTCCAAAACTTATCTGGAATGTTACTTTAAAAAAAAAAAAAAAAAGGGTATAAGATTACGTGGAAAAAAATACACACCTTTCACACATGTTTTTTAAAGTCAGCATTTTTGTAGGGAATTTTGCAGCATACATTAAAAAAGTGCAGAGAGAGGCAAGGCATTTCAAATAGCTTCAATTTTTTCATTAAGATCACTCTTTTTCCTCTAATTCTTTTCATAACAACAGCAAAGTCTTCCTGAGTTTTTGTAAGTTTTGTATGGCACAGTCTCTCAAGAAGTGATGGTCTAGTGGACTTACTGCAGTCAACAAAGAAAAGCAGTGTTTATTGCTCTATTAGGGACTTCAAGAAATGCCAGGTCTGTAAGAGACAATCAAGACAGGATTCATCTGGCTATTGTAACTCCAGGCGCCTGGTTCTTAACTCTGGCCAGTCCTTCCTTTTGCTCCAGCCCTCCTCACGATCAATAAAAGGATTAGGCCATATTCAGCCAGATTCTGAGCACTAGGAAACCACAGCCACACCATCAGCCAACCACTTTTGTGCTCCAGTGTCTCACAATGCAGCAGCAGCTACGTGGCAAACCTCTGCACGTTACAGACAGATGGGTTTTAAATAAAAGCACACACCCAAACCAGATCTCTAAGAAACTCTGCTCCCAGGAGGCCATCCAGAGCCAACCTACGATGCTGGAGAGAAGAGCCTGGTGCTCTCCCCTTCACAGACCATTCAGCCCTTTGCTAACTGATGCCTGTACAGAGCACAGCCAAGAAAGCAACCATAGACAGTGCTGAATCTGGAAAACGTGAAGCATGAAAGAAGCGTTTAACTTCATAAATTCAAGCAGATCAAATATTTCTAACTCAAACTTTCTACGCGTCAAACTTTGCAGCTGTTCCCTTTATCAGCTCACTAGGAAAAAGTCTCTGTGGATTGGTGCCATTCTTCATAAAACCTCAATTGCTCTGCAATAAAAGAGGTCTAATTTTTACAGTACAGTTCTGCTTATATTTAGTATCAACATCTGACCACAAGTGCCAAATATAAAAGTTACTGGGACTCACTTTAATTGCGTTTCGTGCTCTCTTTGTGCACCAAATCCTTTAGCCTTACTCAGTGAACGCTCAGGCAGCTGCCATTTGCTTCTACCAGTAAATACTTGACTTCCCTTCAGTGTGGAAATCCAGCACTAACTTCCATTGCTTTAGACTGAAACCAAAATGCTCTTCACATGAGAAATCCTATGTGTAATATTACATGACAAGAGCAATATTCTACCTCAGCTGTCCTCCCTTTAAAATTTTCACTAAAGCAAGAATAAATATAATAAAAAATGCACCAATTCCTTTCTTTCCTGCTCTCCCCCTCTTGAGGAGTTCTCAAAGCCAATTAAGACATCATTAAACAGTCAGGCCCAGCAACGGAAGGCAGAGCACCATGGAGCACCTACAGCACGACTGCAGTCGCTCATTAGAGCAAAGGCCATCATCCCAATTAAGGACATTCACTGTTTAAGCAGCACAGCAATTGCAATCCTTTTGGCATTCAAGGCTGCGTGACCCTGGCAGGGATGAGAGTGCTGCGATCCTGTTTGGGAGCGCAAATTAAACTTCCAGTAGTTGGGTGCAAACAGGCTTTCCATTAACTTTTTCAATATTTAGTTTAACTACCTGTGTTAAAGCCAGGGGGAAATTTACTGCTAAGAACATTCATTTGCAGGCCCATCTCTTGCCCAAATACCTTAAGTAGTACAGCAATAGTTTCATGTTAATGCACATCTTGGTTAAATAAGCCAGTTTTCCAGGCTGCTGGGTTTTCATTTACATTTCTGGTAGATTAGTCTGAGCTATGGAACTGAACACCACGTCCACCAAGAAATGGGAAGAGGTAAATTAGTCCTTTCTTCCACAGCTTCCGACCTAAGAGCCAACAAGGTCCCAGCCACTTGAGTTGTCCATGAACCTCTCTGCTTCTGGGGGCAGTACACAAACCCCCTTAACCATGGAATATAGGTACCAGCCTCAGCTAATGAAATATACTTGGGGCACCTTCCTTGGGGTTTGAACTGGGATGTTTGTCCAAGCTACCTGAAGCAGTCACCAGGAGGGGAAAAAAAAAAGAAAAAGGAATAATAATAAAAGGTTGATTAATTATGTGCAATAACTGGGACAGCATATCATGAAAATTCCATTCTTGTTTACTCAGCTAATTCACTTTTTATGAGTGTTTAGGCTTTAAAGCAAAACAAAGCACTAATTACCCAATTAACGAGCAATTAAGTTACTGCAGCCTAATAGCCTGTACAGTGGCTGCCTTTATGAGTCTGATGGTGAGTTAGAGACCCATTAAACAAATTTATACACAGCTGTAGCAAACATTACATTTCCAGAGATGTTACATTACATGCTAATATTTTCACAGCTTTGAAACATCATTCACTGGTTTAGTGAATAGAGTTTGCCAGTTTACTCAGCCGAGCTCTGACAAAGGCAAGGTCTCTCATGTTGTATCAGCAGCTACAACCCAGGGATGGATGAGAAGTGGATCCCTGTATTTCAAAGCCTTCTTGAAAAATCAGGTGACTTTTAACCAAGGTGAGTAACATTTACCTTAAAACTTTTTAATTTTACCTTAATTTAGGAAGAAATCACAGTCCAGTCGTTTTCAACAAATAATTGCACTTATTTGCAGGAGTCTAAGCTGCTGTCTGGAGCAGGTGACATTGTACTGCAAGTTTTAGGTTGGCAATGGGGTTGTGAAGGTGAGGACATTTTACTGTGTGGAGAGACAAGATGTTTCTGTAAAGTCCTGTAAGGCAGATGGGATTACCTGTGATGAAGCATGACATCCCTGAATGATGGTGCCGTATTAGAAGCAAGCTCTCCCCTCCTGCACACTGAGCAGCAACAAAGCACAGTGGCATAAAAGCTAAGGAAGAGTTTGGTCTCAGCTCCAGTGCTCTCTTCCCTTCAATGACTACATCAAACCCACCATATTATATCTGTATTTCAGGGCAGTTCAATTTTCACATCAATAAGGGGTGTATCTTTTAGTGCAATTTTGATTGCATGGAGAAAAGCTCTATTTGTAAAGCAACCATTTCATCACAGTTTAAGAAAATATATTTTTTTCTGAGTGAGACTAAATGAAACTCAAAATAGATTGATCATTTCTTCCTGCCCATACAAGACAGGTTTTCATTTATCTACTAGCACATGAAAAAACCTTAGTTCACCTCTTTCACAGGCATAGTATCACTTCAAAGCACAGGCTGCACTATGTAAATAAGGAATGTTTCATAGACCAAAATCATGTAAGCAGTGCAGTATCGCCCTACCAGGCTGCTGCATTTCCCCAGGAACTCCATAGAAACACGCTGTAAGCAGTAAAGATTATTTGGTATAGTGGTGGCCTGCCTTTAACCTGGTGCCAAAGACAAGCCATTACTTGGAAGTCCAGGAGCTGGAAGTATATATTTTTTCAAGTCGCACACACACACATCAAACCTTCAAGCTGGTATCATCACAGTCCCACTGAATTCCATGAACTGCCCAGGTCTGGTTCCTGCATGTTCGTTAACAAATACAAGACACACCTGTGCTAATGAATGCGAAAGCATGAGGAGATCTCATCTGTCTTATGGATAAACAGAGTTCTGCTCACATCCTGTCCCCAGACACTTCCCCAAGAAGAACTGCTAATGAGGCTCCATTGCCTTTGGCCTGTGCTTAGAGTTCCTTCTTGTATAAATTCTCTGATATCTAATAAGGTGTAAGCTTAAGCTTCAACATTTTCCCTAGTGGGAATACTGAAGATATGTTCTTTTCTTTCTTTTCCCCCACAAACACTGCAAGAATTTACTGGGTTTGAGATACTTGTTGTTCCATGAAATTTGGTGGACCAACTCTCTGATGGGATTTAAAAAATTATTAGAATGGAGAGGTACAGACAGACACACAAGGACATGTGATTGCACAGATTGTGGTTTCTTAGGAAATCAGGCTAAAGGAGAAGAGTAACCATCTCCTTTGGTGGTAGATGGCTGCATGGATAAGTGTATCAAGGTAGGTTTTGTAAGGTATTTAAAACCAGCATGGCAAGGAAAAACTATGGAAAAACATCAGGAGCAATAGCAGAAAGCCAGAACAACTCTCATTTTTGTGATCATAAATAGTGTAGGAAGATAAATGGTCAGCCAAAATGAAAAATGTGCAAAACAAACCTGAGGGCAACAAATAAGAGTCAAAGCAACTACATCTCACGTAAATAGGGATATCTTTTAATCATGTCTTTCTTGAAAACTTCATCACCCATCAGCCATTCAAACTGGCAACCCAGAAGCATCTGGTTTTGATTGAATAATGTCTCCCAATTTATCTTTAGTCTTTCATTTTTTAATTTTAATTTTTATTAAAGAAAAGGTCTTACCTGGCCTGTTTTGTATTGTTCGCTCTGCTCTCTTTTTTTTTAATCTAAAGTAATTTCAAAGAGTGAGCGTCAGATATCAAACCCAATATCCTTTTTCTCATTAGCACTTTTCCCGTGCAGACCTTCAAATGTGGTAATAATTAATGAGTCTGTGTCAGAAAATGAATAAAAGATGGCTCAGATGCTTCACTGTTCAGGGCTGACCTTTAGCTGAGTCTACTGTATTAATATATTCTTGTGTTGTCAGACTCAAAGAGCTAACTGCCTTATGAATTATTTATCAACACAAAAAGTCTTAACCAGAAACAGTGTTAACATTAATTTCTAACCCTCTGTGTCACAGCAAAGCCTGCCTGCACTGCATAATTGAATTTTAGTTTTAGACAAGCAATCAAAGCACAAGTCGCTGTTGTTGTAAGTGTGGCTGCCTATGATAGCAAGAGGAACGGCTGCTCTTTTTGCACATCTGGTGCATTACAGGCAGTTCAGGTTTCTGTGAGCAATAAGCCCTACTGCAGACAAATGTGGAATGGATTTGCAGTGATGAGGAGAGCTGTGGCTCCCTCCTCCCCAGCACACTTCTAGATGCTGAGCTGCTTATTACCCTGCTATTGCCATTTCTCAGTGGGGCTGGTATGGAGATGTGTTACCCCTTCTCTGCTCTCAGCACCCTGAGGTGCTGCCTGCTACACCTGAACCATGGGGGACAAGGCTGGGAAGACTCTCCAAAGACTCTGCTGGCTCTTGATTTTGGTCTTCCACCTGGTCTCTCCCAGATGAGAGTCCATCTATCTCCCTGCTCTCCCCTGCATGCTCCCCAAATGCATGAGCTTTTGCAACCCCATCATTTGCAGCTGTTGTAGAAGTGGGTTTCAACTGCTATCCCCAGCCAGTTTTGAGTAATTGCCAAATTGATTTACAGGTTAGGCCTAATTTGTATCACACCAACCCTACTAAGGTCTAAGATTCAAGGGCTCAGTTAGGACTTAAAGGCTGCATTCACAACTCTTCCCTGCAGGAGAGTCTTGGGAAATTATGCTTGTGCTGGACCAAGAGCAGAGATGTAACAACACATGTGCAGGAGGGAAATGACTCTATTCCCTGGTGGAATACATCAGCCTGCACTCACAGCTCCTGGAAAAGCAGCACCAGTCTAGTACCTTTTTTTTCCAGTTCACACTCAGTGACTGAGGTTTGTTCATCCCTGAAGAATCAGTTCAGAGATTACCAACAGAGCATGAGGGCCTTATAGAAATAAGACATGGCTTTAGGCTCTAAATCCTGCAACAACTCAGCCAAACAGCAGCTTTGGTAGCTTTCTCCCTCTGTTCTCAGAGTCAGCAAGGGCAAAAAGAGAATTAAATCCCTTTGGCTCTTTCCTGTCTAAGTAAACAATGAAGTGGGAACTCCTTAGACTTGCAAGATACCTTCTCTTCCTTTTCCTGGGAGCTTAAAGCCAGAGGCTGAATGAGAACCAGGAAAGGCCAGCACAGGGAGAGGCTGCTGCTGATAGACCTCCACAGGACCTCAGGTCTGAACAGGGATGATGGAGAAGCACCAAAAGCTCAGGCAAGTGACTGTGCAGCTGAAGAGAGGAAGACAGACACCCTGTAAAGCAGAAATGCTGCAGTTCCTTCAAGGGAGAGTAACCCTACCCAAAGAAAAGAAGGAAAACATCCTGTCATTCAGCTGTGCATCACCTCGGTGCCTGATACAGGGAATGAGTTTGACTGTGTTTGTAAAACCTGTTGTGGCTTCACACTGAACCCAGCTCCTGCTGAGGATGTTGGGATCCAGAACAAAAGCCCTGAACTACAGGTATGCTGACTCTGAGGAAGAAAACCTGTTTTTACAAAGCTACCAGCAGGATCTAGATGCTTAATTCAAATTAATGGAAACTGTGTGCCTTAATCCCCAGAGAGCTCTGAGAAATTTTAATAAAGAAGATCTCTACTGTCTCCAAAGCGAGGAAGGAGCAGTACCCCTTACCTAATGACTGACTTGGTAATCAAAGGTTTGCTCTTTCCAGGAGCTGTGTGCATCACGCCTTTGCAACAAGAAAGCAGACGACTACGAGCGTTTTAATCTGAGCTGAAAAGTGCTGAGCTTTGTGGGTGTTAGGCTGTGTGATTCTGGGTTTTCCATCCAAGACTGCCAGCCAAGTTTCAATGGAAAACAAGACACGACATTTTTCAGCACTCTGCTAACTCTTCTTAAGACTAATCTTTTATAGGCACTGGGATCTTCAGAGCAGATTATTTTCTGTAGTTGTTTTTATTTTTACTCTGGAGCCTATGATGGAATAAATCAGTCTTTGCCAAACCAGATACTTTTCTTTGGCAGACATTTGCATATTAAATCTAAAATTGTTTGTCATGACACAGTGAAAAGCAATTCTTGAAAGCCACTTCACATCCTTCCTGCAAGATCTCACTAGCACCTCCGTAAGTAACGCTGACCTGTTTTTTTGGAGACTCGATAACCTGGCACATTCAGCTGTTCCTTGTACCATTAGTGCTCCAAGCAAAATCGATGATCAAAGGTCTGGAAGACACGCACTTCTGCAGTAAATCCCCAAGACAGCTCAGGTCTCCCTTCAATTTGGTATTTATTAGCTCTTTCCCCAAACACAGCACAAGATGGTGACGACTAATTCCCATCTGTACACGCCTGCTCCCAAGCTATGGAAAATGACTCTACAGGCCAACTGGAAGCTGAATAGTTTATCCATGAGCCAAACAAGTGAGATTTAAGGATGAGTGATACGCTGGGATTGACTCTTTACCCCACCAAAGGCTCCTGGAGGGTATATCCTATGCAGCACATCTCAACGTTGGCAAACAGACGGAAATAGCTCCTTGCTTTATGGCCATTGCACCGGCACGGTGACCTGCTCCGGATCCCGCTGCTTCCCATGTCCCAAACTCTCTCTGTCAGTTGTGTAAAATATGTTACAATTGGGGATATATATTTTGTTTTTAATCTTCCACTTCAATATACCAGACTAAGCTAGTAAAAAAATGAGACGGTCATGCTCTTTTAAAATAACAAAACACCCACCCTGGCAGTTATGACATAACCCGGCAGATTTTTCTTGTTACTTTGCTGTTTTAAGTGCCTCACTCAATGTGAATCCAATTACCAAGGCCTTTGTTTTCCCTAACAAAGGGACTGTGTTTCGGGGCTCCGACTCATCTGGCTTTAATCATCTCTCATGAGGGGAGCTCACTAACAAGCACCTTGGGATACCTTTTATGACAGATTTGGGAAGGCGCATGAAAGAGGCGGTGGTTTGAAGAAAGAGGAGATGAGGTAGATCCCCCACTCCTTTTTTTGGTTGGTTTTTTTTGACAAGTGCACAGGCTTTCCACAGCGCTCCAGTAAACTCGAGTATGACATACCCCCGGCCACGGATGGAAGTGATTTTCGAGTGGCTATTTTTTTGGACTGAACTGTGGTTTATTTTAGAAGTCTCCAAAGTATTCTGAAAGAAGGAAGGAAGGGAAAAAGCCCAGCTCTGGATCTTCCCTGGCCCATGTGGCTAAAAATTACCCATTTTACTACTACGCAGGCCTGTGCCAGTTGGCCAGCCCAGACAGACATGTTTTCTTTTCCCTTTTAGGCTTATTCTATAACAGATTTTTCCTCATAAAAGTTACAACTGGTGCAGCTCCTCTCAAGTTTGAAAAGCAAAACTTTTGAATTCCATAGGACTCAATTAATGTGGCCAAGCACCACAGGTCCTTCAAGCAACACAAGGAACGAGACTTTGCTCTGGTAGAAAATGGGAATTTCATTCTTTCCCCCTTCATTGCAGGAGGCAATCAGGGTTGCTCAAGTCACGCTTTAAAAGTAATCATTTCAATACCAGACAAGTAAACAAAGTCTTATTCCATCCTGAAATGTTGTATTTAAAAGGGAAAACCCTTCCCCAAAGCAATCTTTCCCTGCTAATTGCAGTGTAAAAGACCATCAAACATACTGTAAGTATTATTTTCTCAATGTTGCATGGAAAATTTACGGTGCAATTTCCACTGTATTCAATAACCAGCACAATGACTAGTGTTAAGCCTAGAAAAGCTTGTTTTAATCACATATTATTATCAGTTGTTTTGCTTTCATTCAGTTTAATAATTTTTTTCACAGGGCCATGAGCTGGCTACAGCAATTCCCAAACACCTGATAGGGATAAGTACTTAAGGTTTCTGGGTCAATCCTTTTTCACTGCATGTGACAAGGACAGGAGTCAGCCAATTATCCCTTTTCTCAACATTTTGGTAACCCCAGTAAATGGCCCACAGTCACACAAAGTCTTCTGAAGGATGGTCTATTGTCTCAAAGGTTCCTGGCTGTTGCAGCACTTGCTCTCAAACCCATTATCCCCTTGTGTACTGGGGGAAAAATAAATCCCCAGCTGAAATGACAAAATCCTCATTTTTTTTTCAAAAAAAGGGAGTACAGTAGAGAACTGTCCAACTTTGATGAGAATCCCAAATGTTTCCTGAAGGCCCACAAAATTAGAAAAATGAGGCAAACAGTGAGAAGCAGCAGACTCCAGGCCCTACCACCCAGCTCTGGCTCTTGCCTGGTTAAACTGGGATTTTTGGGAAGAACTTCACCCTGCAGTGTTCACAGCATCCCAGCTCTGGACAGGACCATCTAGTCCCTCCTTTCTCTTAGCAGGATCAACTCTCCCCTGTTCTTTGCTGGAAGGATGGCAATCTACCCCAGCACCTCTGCTTTTTCCAAAAGCTTTGGAAAGCTTTTCATCTGCTCGGTTTGCTGCTGCCTTTGAGCAGTCATTTTGGATGAATACAACCATTCCCAAAACACAGGGGAGAATCTCTGCTCTGGGACAGCCTTTTCACTGTTTCTTTTTGGGTCGGAAATCAATGCACAGACCTGTACCAGGCAAGAACTGCACTGACAACCCCACACAAATCACAAGAGCTACTGTATTAGGCTAATGTGGGCAATGACCCAGGCAACATGATTTACCAGTACAGTAACTATCATACATTTCATGTTGATTTACTAAGTCCTTCCATGAGCGCTGGAACTAAAACTTACACTGGATGTTGCAGAACTCAAATGAGAATTGTTTTTGTCTACTCAGAACACAGGGACATCCCCAGGGCAGGGGAAGTCTACAGCTGAAGCCCCTCCACTCCAGACCCTTTCTCCTACTGATCCCAAACGTCCCCAGTGCGCTACACGCAGGACCATACAAAGGCAACTGAGTGAATCACAGACAAAAAATTAGTGTGTTCCTCCCAGAACAGAGGAAAAGGTTTACCTA
Organism: Corvus moneduloides; assembly: GCF_009650955.1. NCBI lineage: Eukaryota > Metazoa > Chordata > Aves > Passeriformes > Corvidae > Corvus > Corvus moneduloides. The sequence continues at coordinate 7,983,297 of NC_045493.1, forward strand.
GTTACGAGCTTTCCCACCCAGCTTAAAAAGTCTGCTGAAATGAGATTGCTTGGCCAGGCTCGCAGTAATGCAAGGGGATGTTCAAAATCAGCTCTGAAGGTTCTGTAGCTGAGAAACATTCCATTATCATGAGCTGATGGAGGCAGTTGAAGGTTCCACGATGCTTCAGCCAACAGTTCAGGAGACCACACTGCTTGCCATGGCCTATTAGTATAATTATTTGCTATTACACAAACTGATCTGCTAAGCTCCAATGAATTAGCTTTCATTTTAAGAATTTTAGCTTTCTTCTTTAGAAATGTATCTGCAGGGCTAAAGGAACCCCAGCATTGCTCCACAGTACAATGACTATCAGGCAAAACCCTGGGATACCAAGAGCTTACAGTGGCAGGCAGCTCCTAAGATTTTGGTTCAAGTTCCTACACAGCTCTCATTCTTGGTTCTGCCCTAACTCCCTGTGCTTGTAAATAGTTGACATCAACTGGACAGTGGAACCATCTGGGCACCAGATAGTTATGCCTTGGTTTTGTGGTTTTTTTACTATCCAGAAAGATCAATGCAGTTTCCCCACAAAACACTAATCATTCTAACTCTGACTATGAATAATTAAGAGCATTAATCATATTTCAGGCAAATATTTCAATACAGTCTATTAATATATCCCAATCAGATCAGAAAGACTCAAGCCCAGTAATAACTGAGATTCTAAGCCCTTCTAAAAGAAGCTTTTTAAGACATAGTGTGGTTCCAGATGTTTTGCACAGCTATTTATTTAGCTTGTAAAAAGGCCACCAAAAACATTCCACATAATGATGGGAGAACCGCAATTACATTGTTGTGGGGATTTACAAAGAGCTCAGCATACTTTTGTGATTTAGAGAAGAGAAATCTCTCATTCTTTCTGCGAGCTGATTTCCAGATTTATGTCTGTGCTGTGAAGTGCCCTGGGAATCATTAAAATGGTGACAAAGAAAAGTGATTTGCTTTATTAAAAGAGGAATGAAGGAGGGGAGGGTGAAAGAAGAGAAGCCTCCCTGCTCTCCCCTACAACAGATTACTTTCCTACTTGTCACGGCATTTATGCGGAGTCAAATGATCATCAGGTAGCATTGATACTCTTTTGTTTCAATTTTTATGCACATTTATTAACAACAAATTCCTAGAATAGCAGTACTCCAGTCCATCCTACAACAAGCTCCATCCTCCGCTTTACCAGGCCCTGCTCAAGGAACGATGCCAGCAGCATGCCCACCCCACAGCCTGTTGCCCCACATGGTACCTTTAAGGTTGTTGGTGCTAAAAATTGGAGATGTGGCACAAAATTCATTGCACACCATGGGAGGCTCTTGCTCCCTTGCTGCCACATGGCCACATCCATGCTGGGGACGACCACAACTGCTCCTTTCTCAATACCCCACACAACCTGGCCTTAGACACTTCCAGGGATGAGGCAGCTGCTCTGGGCAACCAGAGTGCCTCACCACCCTCACAGGGAAGAATTTCTTCTGTGTATCATCAAATGCTTCAGAGAGAGCAGAGCCCAGTTGCCCTGGGGCCAGGCCCACTGCACAAGTTTGTGGATAACACAAATCACCTGCTGGGACACACTGTGCTGTCACCCAGAGCATTTAATTTCAAGCGTTCAACAGGCATCAGGAGGCTACAGTTTTTAACTGATTCTGATTTGAGCTGCCCAGTGAAAATGGAAATCTCTATATCCCACTAGCAGTTCCCCGAGCTGGGAAGACCTCATGAACACCTTATCTCATTTTGTCATTTTGTCAGCTAATTGCTCCAAGCCAAACTGGGTTCAGCCTTCATGTCCAGGTGCTCTCTTTGGTCCTGCAAAGGGTCACTTCAGTTCAATGTTCAAGCCTTACTCTACTTCTACAGCACAAAAAATAAAACCAGATATCCCTCTATAGGAAATAGACCAAAGAACCAAATCAGCATTTTCAGCACTTCATAGATTTGCTGCTTTCATTCAAGTCCAGCCCAATGGCTGTGACTCCAGCCTCCAACTCCAGGAAATGCTCCTGTTTATGCTCCAAATCATATGTGATGTGGCCACACAGCTCACCTTTGTGCCCTGACCCTGCCTGCCACTGCCAGCAAGGGGAGACAGCACGTCCTCAAACCCTGCCCCAGGGTCAGAATCTAAAGGCAGCCACCTCCAAAACCAAACGCTGCTAAATTCTGCCTACAAGGACACAAAGGTGCCTTTTTGAGTCTAATTTTTTTGAGCTATTTCAGCGAAATAGTTTTATAACTCCTGGCTATGTGGTGATAGCTGAAGGTAAAGATTTTAATCTTGACAAGGGTGTAGAGCCCCAGGGCAATACAACTGCTGAGCTGCAGGTGACCTCCTCCCAGGGATGGGGCTGACCTGTGCCTGGTGCCCTCCAGAGCATGTCCCCCTGTCCCACTGCTCCCCAGCCAGCACTCCCTGCACAGATGAAGCCCGAGCCTGCTGTGCTAAATTAATGAAGAAGTGACATCCTCACCGTAATTCCTAGGGAGAGAGTGATGAGAGGCCTTAAACGTGATTGCTTTCCATCTGTATATATGCTTAAAGATTGTAAAATAAATTAATGGGGAAATCTAAAACATAATGATAAGGATTCCCCACTGAACAGGTGTTTTTTCCATCCATGAAATTACAAGTTGCCAGGAAAAGACATGGGCCCAGCTCAGCTTTATTTCAGTCTCAGCTCCTTCTGTTAAAATAATAACAGGCTTTATGTTCCTGAAGCTGTAATTAAACAAGTGCTTTGCAAGGAAGACCTACAGCTTGTTGTACTGGAAATAAAAGGGAAGCTACAGCAAACTGCTCGGATTGGTCATTCCCACTTCTCCCTGCTTCCTAATGTGACTTCCTAGACCAAGTTCTCATTTCATGCTACTGGGTTTATTGTTTTGCCATTGTATTGTTCCCCCACCTCCTTTTTTTAATGGAAAATATATAATCATTGAAGTACATTTAAAATCTAGCCAGAACACAAAAACTAGAAATAAAGTAGGTCCTCCCAAGAGCTGCACAGCCAGTCTTTGCCTCCAGTATCTGACAGGGACACCCAAACAACTTGTGCACAGCACTGAGCATCCTTCCAGTCAGAGTGTAAATGATGAATTCTGCTCTCAAACATGTAACATAATGTATGGTGTGAAAAAAGAGAAAACCCACGAGTGCTGTCGCTGCATATTTATGATATAAAATAAGAATTAGCATATGGGAGAGCTCTAAAGGGAAAACAGAGCACAATTTTCTTCAAATTCAGGACAATTGAATCAGTTTTAGAATCCAGGACTTCCAAAGGAAACATGCATTTTTACTAAGTCAGAAGTCAATTAACCTGTCTATAAACCCTTCAAATAAAAGATTCCCCCTTCACCATGCATGATAGGAAAAGAATAGCATAAGGCAAAGATGCAGTTTAGATCCTGATTTTTAGTTTTAAAATATAATTTGGGAAAGAAGATAAGGAGGATTTTCTCACTCCTGTGCCCATCCACTTTTCTAAGGAAATATATTTATGAAGCAACAATGTAACAGAGAGAACACAGGCTATAAAGTGATGATAATTACTAAAAAGCAGCTACAGTGAATTCTTTACTTGCATGCTAAGTGCAGAGTTGCACATCACAGAATTAGACATGTTTATGATGGGAACTCTCTACTAATACGTGCAGTTGACCTACAAATATCTTGCTCAAGAGAGACTCTAATTATTAAGGTTTACATGATTTAGCAATACAACTGAAATGCAGAACAATTTAACATTGTGGGAAGAAAGTGGCTCTGGCAGAGAGTTCCCGAAATACTGAGAGCCCTCGGCTGTGGAAGGGAGAAGTCGTTCCACCAGCCTAGACCCCCAGGCAGGACTGACCCCCACCTCCACTTTGATTCAAAGTCTGGTGTGGGAATGCTCTGCAGCCCTTTCTGCCAATATCCCAGGAATGAAAGCAGAAACCTTTGCAGCCAACAGCATGGACTGCTGCAGAATGAGCACAGCCAAGGCTCTGCAGGCAGGGATGGAAAGCAGCACACCCACTGCAGACTCCAGCTAAGGAAAAACCACCGCAGGCAGAAAAACTATCACCAGCCCAGGACTGGTCAAGCCAAATGCCACATCTGCTATGTGCAGGCAAAAGGCAGAGGGCAAGCCCTTGAGCTGGACAATGCACAGTCCTACAGGGCACATTAATGTCTGTACAGACTTCAGTAAAACACTGATGAAACGAGCCCTACCTGCTTGCTGCAACTCTCTGCTGTTTCAGAGTACCCAGAAAATCACTGGAAGTTTGAAAAAAAATTATCTTCTGGTGCTTCCTTAAAGACCCACTGCATGAGGAATTTCCCCCCCTCTGACTGTATCTTAATTGTTGCCCAAATTGTTTCCTAACAGATATCTACATGCAAATGTAATGTTTTGGTTTTATCTTTCAGCTTCAAGATAAGGCTTCAAATTAAAATGGAAGGGTTGTGTTCCAGACTTCAAGAAGTGAGGTATAAATAACGTCGAGGTAATTAGCAGTGTGCTGATAGGTGCCGGCACCACAAAGACAACCCTCCTGCATTCTGTGCTTCGTGAGAGCTCACGGACGGCACAGAGCACTGTGCTCCTGACCAGCCCTTCAAAGAGGGGCACTGATACGGGGTACTTGTGAGGGCCACAGCAGGGGAGATGGAAACAAAGGTCCCACACATTGATAAATGCTCAACATCGTGGAAGAAAACACGACCTCAGCAGGCCAACAGTGAATTTATCAAAGGTCCATGCAAGCTTTGCCCACTTGGAAAGGCAGGGCAGGCTCTTGCCAGATGGGAGGAGAGGAGGAGAGCTACTCCAACTCTGTAATTCAATGTTGTCTTTTTCAATAAAAGTTAAAGATACTTGGAAGCTCAGGGTACATAAATGCTGGAATTTATAGCTGTCTCAGAGACAGCTGCATGATATACAGTTCAACGGGAAGGCCACCACAATTAGCCCAGCTTCCAGGATTATTTTATTGGAGGAAGGGGGTGATAGGCACTGTTTAGAAAGTGGGAAGTAACAGAGAACAAAGTCTGTCTTTGGAATCATTTTATGAGCCTATGCAAGGATAAGGTGCACATACAGGCAACTCCTCTGTGCAGGGAGAGTCCCTCGGAGAGTGTGACAAGAGAGGGAATGCAATGCAGCAGTTGTCTTTCTAAAACCACAGTTTCCTGCTGCAGGATTATCCCCCCTTTCCTTGTGTTGTCCATGATACAGTAAAGACCTGCACTGCCAAACTCCCTGGGGAGGGTCAGACACAACACAGCACAGACACGTTCCTTTTCTGGTGCCTGCAGAGGGAACATGACGTGCTGCAAAGCATTTAGGAATCTTCAGACCATAACAGCACAATGTACAGAGAAAAGCATGTGGGTCACATAAAATAATTAATTGCTAGAAAGTTGCCCTTAAAACTCCACCCCCCGCCCCAAAAGCACTTTGCAAATACTGTAAGCATGTGCATAGGAGGTAAGGAGGCACAGATGGTGAGTACCTTGTCTGAGGTCACACTGGGAAGATTTTACAGTGTTTGCAGCTGGGGAAACACAGAAGTGAACATCAAGATAAAGACTGTGTATGCAGGACTGGGTGTTTGATAAGTTTGTATGTTCAACTTTACTTTATTGATTTTCATAATTCCATTAAATTAAATTTATATTCCTTTATGTATCTAGCTATACAACTTTAAGTACATTATAATGGAGTGCTACCTGCATCAGGTTTAGTGCTCCAGTACAGATCCCACACCAGCAAGAAGGGGAGGAAGAAGCTATCATGGCCAGGGAGGAATGTGGTTGAAAGGCATATTTTTTGAAAACAGGTATTTCAGCATGCAAAGCAGGTACTTTCTGTGTCACTTAACACTAAGCCACTTCCCTGTCCATGCTAGGATAATTATTCTGTTTTCATGAAGAGCTGATCCCTCACAGATTGAGGCCAAGTTGAGAGAGCTTTGAACCACGTGGCCCACGTTCTGCCTGGTGTTTGTGTGAAATACCTAATGCCTTCTGAGAACATCTAACCACCAGCAAGGGAAAAACATGCCATGTCGTGCACCCCACATGATGAACTAAGCTGGATTTGCTTTTGCTTCTCCATATTTTTTTTTCAATAAGACTGGAGGTGCCTGAAGAACACAATAAGCCCTTCCCATTTACCCATTTCCTAAGCTGCACTCAGCAGGAAGTTTGACACTTCTGCTCCAGACCTAAAGAAGGGCTTGTCTGTTTTCTCCAGCTACAGCAGTCTGTCCAATAAAAGATTGTCTAGGTACCTCACCTCTTCCATAACCTTTCCTGAGAAAGCTTTTTACTGACATCTCAATGGTAGGCAAAGTGAGAAAAGGATAAAGCTACAGCTACTGACTTTTAAAGGAAATAATTGCACAATCAATTTTAGGGGGGAAAAAAAAAAAAGGTCACGATTAAGCTAGCAGGGCTTCAAATCCAAGAGCTGATGTGGTTAAACATTATCATCAAGAGATGGTGACAAGTCTGTCCTCTGAATGAGGTATCATACCCCTGACCTCATCCTCAGCTGCACCAAGGCCATCCCTGTTACAGTGAACATCTTCCTTATTTTAACTCTATTTTTCATAATAATGAGCTGCGTGTGATAACAACTCAATTTGTCCATAAAATGGGATTACTCTTATCATCCCTCCTTTGAATCTAATTGATGTGATAATATTTGCAGCATGTTTTGTCTCATTACCTATAAAGGTAAGTAAGAAACAAGGATGATTGAGAGCAGCTCCCAGCACCAACGCTTTTTGGTTTTCCCACAAAAGAAGCGCCGGCAGAAATTTCACTCAGCTCACGTGAAACTTAAGGGAGGAGTAAATGAATTGCTCTTTTATCATGTCTTATTAAGAATGCTCAGTATATAATCCATTCTTCAAATTATGCTCTGTTGAAACAGTCAGATAATCATATTAAAAAGGTGAATGGAAGAGGAGAGCAGCACAGTTAGTACCTGTCACTTTAGTAAAAGCAGATGTAGGCATGCATAATACATTTGTTTCTTAACCAGGACTCTAAAATAGTGTATTTTAGAGCCTTACATTTCACTAAGTAATACCATGTACTGTGATAATACACTGTAACATTTCTCAAACTGCTGTCACAAATGAAACTAGAGCTCTTAAATAGTGAAAAAAAATTGGCTACTATATTGCAGTAGCATTTCTTCAGCTCCCCACCCCAGATCACTGCAATATGAGGGAGGCAGCAAGGCACTGGGGGAGAGAAAGGAGCTTACTAAAGGTCACATGAATGCAATGGCACCACTGAGAAAGAACTTCCAGACATTTGAAAACACAAATTTTGAAGCTGGAATAAAACATCTTCACCTTTCACTGACATACAAGTATCAAACAGTGAAGTACATCTACATAATATGTACTACGCAGCTTTATTTTTATCACAAGGTTCTTCTAGCTGAATGCACAAACTGCTTTGCCTCTGCTGTCATGATTTATTTTATCACCCCAAAACCCCCCATAAAAGGGAACCTTTTATCTGCTGTTTGACAAGCTACGGGCTCCGTTTATTTCACACTACAGCACAGCACAAGGATGTTGTGTTGTTCCTCTGTCCAGGAGAGCCAGACTGAGCTTTGTGACTCTCTAGTCTCTTTTGCCATTCTCATTTCTGCATTTCTGCATGTGAACACTTGCCATGGGCCTGCTAACTGCTCTTTGATGCTCGGCACAGTGGAAGCAGGAGGGTCCTCACCCTTTCCCCAACAGATGACTTCAGTCATAGTCTTTAGCCAGCTGGCGAATGAAGAGCTGCATCGCACTGAGGTGCTGGGTCTTTTTAACAAGAAAACACATTCAAACCTTACACATTGGCTAAAACTCTCCTTACTATGCAATGCCACAGCTCTCACTGTGTAAGTGAAGATTTTTATAATGTGTTTTCTCACCTACATCCTCAAAACATCTGGTTTAGGAAGCAAGTGTACTCTTCAGTGCTTACAGGAATGTTCTGACACCAAAGGGAAAAACAACCATTCCCTTATAAAAGTTAAGGACTCCTCAGATTTTTAAATTTCTCACTTGGCATGTTCCATCCAGGCTTTCCTTATGTCTTTGCACCTTCCAACAGCAGAGTTCCTTCTCCCACACTTTGATTCTGAATGAGGCAGCACTTGTTTCTTTCCCTACTTCGAGAACTTTTTTTAAATGATCACTGAATCATGAAATACCATTTTTGCCAGTCCTAAGTACTTCACTGTAGTGTTCCCACCAGATTTGCTTATCAAAGGTCATAAACCTTACACTGCTGCTAATAACAGCAGCAGCTCTGTGCTATTGTTCTGTCAAATTTCTGTACGCAGCTGCTGGCTGCAGTTAAACTTCTGATCCCATTTACAGTAGATAACAATGTGATACCACTTCACCTGGAAACAGCTGTTCAAGTGCTGATGTTTTGGGGTAACTTTTTTTTTTTCATTTAGCTTTTTTCTCTTTCCCAAAGAAAAAGCTCCTTTAGTTACAGCTCTGAAGTGGGAGTCTGGAATTTTGGTTCCTGTTCCAGTGCTGCTCAAATCACAATTTTCTGTGCTAAGAACCTGTGGTTGTAGCACTAAGGTTATCTACATACAAAATATATGCATTACCACATAGATTTGACATGTGCAAGCATACCTATGTGAACACACACAGACACGCAAAGCTGGCAGGTTAGAAACAAAGCTATTTGGAATTTGTCCTTTTTGTCTAAATCATTGACAAACCTCCTTAAGAAGTTGCCAGTAAGGCAAGTAAGCTAATCAGTCCACTGCTAGTATTAAGTCTAAAACAATCTCCAGCTGAAATGTGATTAATCCATGCATGACAGCTTAAAGGTCAAAGCTAGAATGCAGAGCTTCTTGACTGCAAAGAAAGAACTGACTTATTTTTATCTCTTCTTTAAAAATTACAGCAGCCATGAAGTGGCTCAAGGAGCAGAGTAATGAACGTCATAAACCTGCCTCATAAAAATGGCATTCATGCAGTAATACAGCAGGTCAGATGAGCAGGGAACATTTCATTAAAAATTCCTCTTCTTGCCTACCCAAGAGAGACTTAAAACTAATCATATAAAATGGCTGAGTGACACCATTAACGAGCATTAATATTTTAAAGCTTTAATAGTACAACAGAGCTAGGCTGTTACATCAAAATTATACAACCTTATTAGACAGTGCACTTGGCTGCATTGTACTTGAACTGTCACTACCCCTGATTGGAAATATTAAGGTGGCCATGAACCACAGCACAAATACCTTGTTGTCTGTCCATACTTTGAAGGTTTGGTAGTTTCCTGACATGTGCCAAATTCTGGAGGATTTTGTGAAGAACAAGCTGATTTACCTTACCCATACCAAAGGAGGGAGACCTTTACTGTGAGAAATGGGAAAGGCTGCTTTCAGAAAGCTGTTAATTTTAAAAGGTGCTGATTAGAATTCAGATTCTTGTGATCTGGATTACAGTTTTACACAAAATTAGCACAACCATGTGGGCAGAAAAACATCTAAACTTTCCTTCAGCAGCAAGATGTGAAAGGGAAGACTGGAGAAAGCAGAGAGACTAGAATATGAGACAAAGGTAAATGTCACCCATATCAGTCTTCTGGGGACAACTAAGGATGTAGCTGACAAGATCAACTAAAAGCTTCACTGGGGATTACCTGTGGTCACACACAGTAAACTTGTGAGTTACAACCACACTTCATAAACAACAGTTTCCAACTTTGCCTCCTTTCCTTGCGGCAAGATCAAATCTCAATCATTGTCTCTGGACATGAAACACATGAAAGGGAACTGGGTGAGGAGATACAGACAAACAGAAGGTTTAAAAGGAGCATTTTTTCAATTTTTTATGAGTAGTGTAGATCCTATCAAACCTCCCAAATGTACAAAATGCTCAGTGCCTCCATTGGTGCTCTCTTCCATGATGTTGCACTTCTAAACACACACAGAGCTAGTGGCAACTAGCACTGCTCCTCTTTTAAACTTCAATGACTTGTAGGACAGTAATTAACCAACTGTGACCAACAATGTAGCCTTACACTGCAGCCTTAGCAGGCATCCTACTTTAGGAACATCCAAAAGATCAGCAAAGTTATCATTTAAGAGAACCTCTTAATTACTCTGGCATTATAATGAATGTTTCTCATAGGCACCCAGCTGTTTTGTTTCCTCTTGCATAGAGGCAGAGAAATGACTTGCTCAACAACTGCCTGAGTGATAAGACACTGGTATTCTTAAGATTGAAGAGATAATGTTGATGATTGTGAGCTACTTCCCTCTCCTAAATGCTATAATTTTAGTGAGCAATTCAAGAAGGGATTTCTCAAACAAAAGAGAAATGGAAGAGTTGGCTCAGTGTTGGTTACTTAGGCAATGTTTATAGTAAATTGATGCTGTGATTTTCAAGGAGGAAAGAGATTTAAGAAAACTGCACTAATCCAGTACTTGACAGCCTTGTCTTTGCTAAATACTGCACATAATTTTCACCAGCACGGCTTTCTGCATTTCATAAATGTGGAATTTGAAAGAAATACTAATAGCTCACATCTATGAATGCTACTGGGCTCAGGTAACAAATTTTCTTGGTTGTATGTAATTACAGATCACCAATTCTTGAGTATGTTGAAGAAATAATATCTAATAGCATCCCTCTCAAAATGCATGAGCATCTGACAACATGACAATTCATGGGGTCAAGCAATAAAACGATAGAAAACCAAAGATGCTGCAAGAGACCTTTCCTCAAAACAGGGGAGACAATAAAACCAGGAAATGGATACAGTAAAAGTTGCTTAAAACGTTAAAGAGTTTATATTCAGTCCCATATTTTCAGCACACACCTGTGGCAGCCTCGCAAAATTCTATTCCTTTGCTCATCCAGAACAGGTAAGTTGGACACATACACGTAGTGCTGCAATATTTTTGTCTTCTGTTGCCAAATCCCGAGCATTAACATCAGTCTTAACTAAGACCAGCTGGCTGGGTCATACATTTTCAACTCAATACACTGATTGAAGAAACTTACAGTAATGATGTATCACTGTGACGTATGGCCAGGCACTACATGACAGAGAAGGAGAGAATCCATCATTTTGTGTCTAACAGCTCTGACACTGCTCAAAGACCACGGTCAGCAACAGACCTTCCTGAATTACAGTGATCCTGCTCAACTGGAGAGAATCAAACAGCAAAAATAATTAGGGAACTGAAGCAATCTCTTGATGACTTATGACAGAATGAATTGAACAAGAAGGCTTTGACAGCAATAGCCATGCAAAAATGCCATGCCTGAGGGGAAGTACGTTGTCATTAAACCACGTTAAGAAAAACTACAACTAACAATATACTGAAACATAGACACCTAAAGAGGGAAAACATTAAATCTGTTATTCTGGCTTGCGTGCAATGGAGAAATAAGACGATTCATTAAATAAACTACAATTTAGAGCAACTGCAGGAGTTCAGCAACCTTCCCAGGGACATGCAGAAGGGCTGCTGCTGCTTTGGCCACCAGCAGGCAGGCTGCATGTGCACAGCTGGGCACAGTCTGATCACCTGCAATGGGACAAACTTAGACAACCTGTCTTTTCCATCTCTATTTTCCACCACCATTTGAAATTCAAATCTGACCTGCCTGTAAATAACCTCTCTCCTAGCCAGAAAATAAAAAATAGAAAACAGAACTTTTCATTTATAACTGCTTTAGGATTCAGACTCCCCTGGGCTTCGTGTACTTGGTTACACAAGAAAGCTGCAAAAGCAAAGAGAAACTGCTGCAAAGTGAGCTGACAGTAGCTCCACTCAAACGTCAAAAGCAACATAATTGATAGGACTGTTTGGAAGCATCCAGCCTGAGAAGTATCTTTGACAACTGAAACCGTGCTAGAAATATGTAGTAATTTGCCAGATAGAGTTTACAACCCATAATCATTTCAGAAGTTCCTCTCTTTCAATAGAGCTTGTCTGAAAATTAGTACAAGACCCGGAGAGAGCAAACATCCATTATTAGTAGCACATAAGTGTAGGGTAATTGCCACAAAGCAGGTGCATGGCTGCTGCGAACTGCAAGAGGGGATGAGGGAGGTGGGGTAGGACACCTGAATTCAGGAACCAGCACAAAATGCCTGGCTTTAAATACGACATTTCAGCCCCTGCCAGGCTTGCCCTGTGCCACTGATGGATTTGCTAAGCAGCTGCTCCTCATGCTTCTCCTCCACACTTCCAGGTTCTCTATGCCCCGAATGGTAAAGAAGAAATGGGAAATCAAAAAGAGAGCAAAGGGGCAGCAGAGAAAACAGGCAAACATAAAAATGCCAGGGCTTTCATTGAGTATGCAGACTTTGGGAATCATGGCATCTCACAGACTGCTCTGGAGGGCAAGGAATGTGGTTTCAATCAGCCTCAGCAGGTTGCTCGTCACACAAATGCAGAGTAATTTCAAATGTTGTCATGGGGGCACAGTCTCCCTTGCTCTTCAAAATACTTACAGAATAAGACTGGAAAAAATTCTTTCTCTTTCCTCTTTTTGCTTTTTAAAGTACCCATCAGGTTAACTGAGGAAAGCTGTACTTCAAGCTGATGTCCGCCCTCAAAAAGAGTAAAAAAAAGAAGGGGGAGAAAGTCATCACACTCTTCCCGCTGTTAACCAGGCCCCGTTTATGTCATTTCCAGATTAAGCCTGTGTTTTATACCACGTATTCGGAAAGGCCCCCAACACCTCCACTTCCCAATTTCACCTTTGCTTCTCTTGGTTTGTTCCTAAACCAAGTGACGAGGAAACACAAGAATGATTTCAGTGATAGAATCATTATGGATGGTATTGTTAAAAAAAAAAGCACTGAACTGTTCACTTGCCTGAATAATTACTGAGGATGAAGAATCCCCTTCGTGGGATCTGTTCTCTGTGGTGGTGAGGACGGGAGGCAGAGACAGTCTATCAATCAAGTCAGACAGAAAGTGTCTGTCCTTTTTTATTCAAAAAGGATTTTGCATTTCCAAGTGCGTTGCTCTGGTGTAATGAAACCAGCGGCTGCAAGCTCCCATGTAGCACTTCAGCTCTGTGCAAGGACATGCAAAGCCTTCCAGCCTTTTACACAATTTATTTCTTTATCTAATAAATCAAGTCAGGCCTTTTTGAGTAAAGCATCACTCCTTGTGAAGGAGTGAAGAACCGCCTCATTTGACAGTGCAAGGAAGGGGAAAAAACCTAATGGGGGAGCCAGCTTCATTTCAAGGTGACACTAAGCAGAGAAGGAGGAGAGGCAGCAGATTGGTATTCCGTGAGGCTCCACACAGGCGTTGGACAAGAGATTCCTCTGAATTGAGGGAGTCTCACTCCATTAATTCAAAAACCGATTGAGGTGGAGGGAAAGTAGAGCAATATGCATTATGTATTTGTTACAAAACTATTGTGTCAAAGCAATATTTAGTGGTAAATTATGGCACTATCAGGAGTAGGATGCCACATACATAAATCAATTTGTCTCCTCTGCTGGCAGGAGTGTGACAAAAAGATAAGAGCTCATGAGTGCCATTATTTCCCTGGGCTGGAGGAGGAGAAGGGACGAGGGGGTGGGGAAGAGCTGCCGGGAGAGCCCAACATACCATTGATTGTAAGTGACAAAAGGAGGAAGGCCTTTAACTTTGAGAAGCAGAGTTAAGATGCTATCACCAAGTTAAAACAAAGAAACCAAACCCCCACTATGGGAAGGTTGTTTAGTACAAACAAACTTGACTCTTCCCACAGGAGGCGGAAGGGGAGAACAGAGACAGACTACTCACTCATCCTCATTTATTTTCCTAAAATCATCTTGAAAAATCGATTAAAATTGGAACAATAATATTTTTTGTGGCAGAAGGATGAAGTAAAAAGAGGCTTTATTAGAATAAAGGGAAGTACAACTAGCGGCCTGCTAAATGGTAATTACGCCTTTATGGAAATATCCTGTTAATTACTAGGTCATTTTTTGTTTTACAATTGAGTTGTCAATTTGCAGTTAATTTAGGCCATGCCAGTCTAATAGCTATTTACAGATCACACAATTGCCTATACGGGAGGAGCATGTGGCCTCCGGGCAACAGATGCCATTTTGGGAGAGCTGGAGGTAAAGTATCATTGAACAAATGCAAGCCATCAACCCAAGGCGGCTCCGGAGGGGGGACATGGCACAATAACAATAAACACAGCGAGTGCAATGACGGAGAGGCTTCTTCACTTCGCTTAGTGCTCAGTTTATGGTAATAAGATAGAGCAGCATGTTAGAGAAGCTATTAAATAAAATCATAATTATCCCTCTCTTTAACAGCACCAAGCAGTTGTCAGCTCTTCTCTAAACATAACACATCTGAAGCTAAAAACCCAAAAGAAGGGCACTAAAAGCCACTGAAACATCACCACGATCTGTGGGGATCTTTGCCTAAGCTTGGCCCTGAGACAGGTGAAAGCATCTCTGCTCCTGGCACCTCCTTGGCACAGGTGCCTTCACACCGTGGTAATGGGCACAGCGCAGTAGGATGGGATATGAACATGAGAGCCAGAGATGTAGCTGAGAGGTGACAGCTGAAATGACTCAGAACTGCCAGCCAGGCCACAAGGAAATACTGGGCCAAATGACCAATTTGCCAAGGTACCAGGGAGCATCACTACCACTGAGGAGGAACACAGCGTTCTTGGCGGCAGAATAAAGTGCACATGAAGTATCTCTTGAAATTGCTTTCCTCTCTTAAAATACAAAGATCCTTGAGGCATCCACAGGGATAACATCTACAAGCCATTTAGGAATGTAAAATACAAACCCAATACTCGAGGTTTTCAACATGCTCATTCCTCTGTTCCCAAATACAGCTTTACATATTTCAAAGGATAAACAAGCTACCCTGTGTCCATGTAACGACTGGAAACAAAACAGCCCATTATTGTCTTGTCATAAACTTTGAGGAAGCCCTAGAGTTCCTCCAGAAGTTCCCTTCCTCAGTGTCTTTGAAGGACAATGGAAACATGGAAACATGTTTTCTTGCTCAGTCCAAGGCTTTAGATTTTAGGAATTTCAGACAAGCGAAGTGAGAGGGCTTCTCGCCAACATCTGTTTGAATAAAAGGAATCTTATGCACCACGTTTCACATGAAGACCTTTTCCCAAGACCTCCTGAGGTGCTGTCACGTATATTAAAAGTTAAAGCCCCGGTTTTGTTTGATAAAGTGAAGTAAGGGGCTCTATTCTTAGCAACATATTGAGGCAACAACATGAATAGTCTTGACAAGCTATTCTCCTTCCAGCTTAGTCCAAAGCATGATATCAACTTCCCATAATAACTACAAATGGAAGTAACGAAGGGCAGAGAGGAAAAATACAAAATAAAATACAACAAACAACTCAAGCAGATTAGCAGGCACTTTATGAAATTATCAGTTTGCAACAGTATAAACAATTTTAAGTCAATTTATAAAAAATATTCCCAGAAGGCAATCAAGTAAATCAGGTAATTATATCCTGTAAAGGGAGATAACATCAGGAAAATTAGAAACACTTCTGCACATAAATCAGAGGAAGGAAAGCCTTCACACTTCATTTACTCATTATCACATTTTATGTATTTCTTTGCAGAAGACAGGGAGCTGGCATGGTTAATGTTGGCTGCTGTGTGCCCCGATTATCATCAGTACTTATGGAAATGGCTTGAGGTCGGCTTACATAATGTTGTCAATCAACAAAATATGGAAAAATTGACAGACAGATAATGGAGGAAAATGACAAGACTTTATCCCATAGGAACAGGAATTTACACTGTGAATACTGACATTGGGAGAGAGGCTGGGAGTTCAAAATAGAGCCTTGATGAGGCAGGGTTGGAGATACCCAAGGTTTTGGAGGAGCTTGGGATCTCAGATGTGTGGCCTCAGTGAGCTCACACATCTGTTGCTGCAGTAATTCTAGAGATCAGCGAGCACCCGCCAGTAAATACACAAGTCACAGGTCTAACGCAAGGTTTCTTTGGTTTCTTGTCTAGAAGCCTAGGCTGTTTGCTGCCATGCCTAAAGGCTTCCCAAAGTCTTGGCCTGGACCAACCACCAACGGATGGACCACTGACTGGTTTTTCATATACTGCTCCAGCACAGTTCTCTGCTGGGTGTATGTTCAGTATTGCATCTACCTATCACAATTTTATCTGCCTTAGGATGGAAATGGCAAACAATCTGCACAGGAAGACTGAAAGGTGGCATCTAATTTCACTGCAAGTCCTGTCAGCAACACCTGCACTGCGCCATTCTCCTCCCTCTACCTCCAGTCAATCATGGCACGTCTCCATGTCTTTTAGTAACCATAACGCTGGGGAATACTGTTTCTCTTCTCACCAGAAAAAGAACATCAGTGTCATGTATCTAAAATGTAGCTCTCCACTCAGCTGAGCTGTTAAGCATCTATTTAAAGTTAGGCGCACGCTTAAATTTCATTAAAATTAACAGGACTTAAAGAAAGTGCCTGGAGCCAAGAATGTTTTAAGCGCTTTGTTGAATAAGAATGTACTTAAGCAAATGCTTAAATGCTTCCCTGAATTGGTGTCAAACTTACATTAAATCAGGGTTCTTGCTGTTTTTATACCAGTATGTCACAAGTCACGAAGAAGAGAGAGTGTTTAACCAAATCTTCAATATTTTTTTCTTAGGATACATAAGAGTTGTCCTATTTCCTGCTGCAAGCAAAATACATCAGAAAATGTCAGGGGGGAATTACTAGTTGCTGAAGCATCTCTAAGATATTATGGCAGATAAGCCTTTTAGTAGTTAATATTCGTCCCCAGCCACATCCCTGCTTTATAGATTATAATTTCTCTTTAATAAAGGAAAACCCTAAATCCCGCAGCTTCAGCTGGAGACGGATTTTCATTTATTTGGTTGCAAGAAACCAAATTAAGAAAATTACTTTCTAACTAATTTTATAGTGCTAAAGAACATCTGATCATATGCTGGGGAAAAGCTTCAAGCTTTCTGGATGAAGCCGTTAAGACATGAGTAATAATTGGAAATTTACTGTGCATAAATCTTGATGAAATTAAACTGCATTTAAGTATGTTCTATAAAAACCAGGTCAAACGGCAAATGACAAATGCCCTGTGTCACTCGGTGTGGGGAAAGGTATTGCAGAAAATCAGAATAATTAATTCTTCCAAG
This sequence comes from Corvus moneduloides, assembly GCF_009650955.1. Lineage (NCBI taxonomy): Eukaryota > Metazoa > Chordata > Aves > Passeriformes > Corvidae > Corvus > Corvus moneduloides. Next base: position 8,000,522 of record NC_045493.1, read on the forward strand.
TACTAAGCACAGGCAAAACTTTATTTTTCCTTGTGTACAAGAAATCCAAGCATTAAATTGCTGGATATTTCTTTGTCATTCCTGACTCAGACTCTGCTCTGGAGGGAAATGGCTGGAGCTGCACATGGCACAGGAGGATAGGAGACACAGCCTCTCTAACAACTTGCTCACTACCATTATTCAGTGCTCACAGGCTCCAGCAAATCAGCCCAAGTGCTTCTCACACAAAGGTAGGACTTTGTTACATCGAAATTGTTCCACAACCATTTTCATAGGCTGATCCAGATTCTTAACTGGTGTGAACTAGAGACAATAAAGTTCAGTTTTCCCAGCCACTGACCTGCTCTACTCTACAGAGCCCGAAATCTCCCAAGAATTCCCATACAACTGTGTGTTCCTTGCAGATAATGCACAGGTGCAGTGCAAACCAAAACCCAATCATTTATGGCAGAGGTTTAGAGTAATAGCTAAAAAGGAGAAGTTCCTGCTCAACTCCCATGGATTAGGATTTTATCAGCATCTGCAAAGCATCATCACTACAATACAAATATTCTGAACACAGGCATCTCTCTCCTTAAGAGAACAAAAAATAGTTAAGTTTTTTGAAAGGACAAAAAGACAATTCAATCATGAGCTACCATCCTTCTAAAGACTGTCACAGTACATTAAAACAATAGAAAACTACAAATGTGATAATCAAATGTTTTTGTAAGTTAATAATTTCAGCTTACAGGGCCAATTTTTCACTGGTGAAAGCTGCTGCACTCCGTTGAAATCAATGGAGCTATGGCAATTTACTCCAGTTAAAGGTCTGGCCCATTGGTTTTTGAAATTTAAGCAGAATTGGAGGAAGAAAGCATAAATTTACAAGCGAAAAAGATTGAGAGAGGCAATGAACCATCCTGACCTTTACTTTCCAAGTCACACACCAGAGAGCACAGCCCAGAATAAGGCAATGGGGAAGAAACTGTGCTCTTCATTTACTTCACTTGCACCAGTTGCACCATCAAACTCAGTTCATTTTAAGTTACAAAGGCACCCTTCTAGAAATCCTCAGTCAGAACAATGGAAGTCAGGACACAGGAATACCAGAAAATGAAAGAGAGGGCACGGGGAAAGAAAATCAACTACCAGCATGAGAGACACCTGCATTTGATGGGAAAGACAATGAAGCTGCAACCTGCACCTTCTTCACTGAGGGACTGAGGACAGAGAAGGGATAGGCCAAGGACACGGCTCAGAGACCAATCTGGGCTTTGTTTCCATGCAGCTCTACTGCCAACCTGGGCTTGGGGCTGAGCTGCAGAGGAGGGAAGAAGGCTTGGGAAATTCCATGGACATAGCTCAGACTTCAGCATGAAACAAAAATATTCTAATTTAGCACAAAAGGTAAAGGCAATTCCCAAGGAAAACATTCATACTGTCCTGTTATGAGATTATACAGCAAGTATCTACTTGTAGGTGTGTATTAAACACCACTAGTTTCTCCTTCACGATATGTTGCATTTACTCCTGTGCAGTTAAAAACAAAAACCCTGCTGATCCAAACCCTTTCAAGTAATGTGTTATGTTTCTTGTCGTTACTATTTGTCCAGTAATACCTTCCTACAGCACTTAGGCAAACTTGTAATGGAAAGCGTCTAAGAAGCCCCACGGAGACTGGCCCAGAGCCCTGTCCCTGCTCTCACAGCAGCTCGGGTGCCCACCCAACTGCAAGGTATTATTATTTTAATCTAGAGAAAAGGAAGATAGGGCTGATGCTATTGATCAGCCCAACAGACCATCAAGACCTACCAGATATGTCTGCTGCTAATCTATACTTTCTGGTTCACAGGAAGGTAACTGCACATGACGTATGTGCCATTCATCTCTGATAATGTGCTGAGAATAATTAGCTCGTGACATTTCTTTGTTCCAACTTATCTTTGTATCTCTGCCTATCTCTATTTCCTTTTCTGAGACATCCTTTTAGACTATCCTATTTCTGATATTTATTTGCCATGAGCACGCCACTGGCAGGCATTGTTAACTTTAAGGCACCAAGAAGAAAGAGCTCTGTGCTATCTGAATTATTTGCCGTATTTCTTGGCTGAATGTGGGTGTTTAAAAAAATATATTTCAGAGCATCAAACAGGAGAGAGAAGGACGAGTTACCTGAAAAGACTTTATAAAGGGCTTGGGATTTAGTAACATCTGCTCACGAGGAGACTGCAGATCTTTTAGGGAAAGTTGGAAAGCAGCAGCCAAGCCTGTGAATTGCACATTATACCCTCGTGAATACAGACAGCTTTGTGGAAACAGAACATCCTGTCAGCGCGGCTATTTGACAGCCTCAGGTAGCACTTGCTAACAAGGATGAGCTTTATTTATTTATTTTTACAGAAACTCATTTTTATGATTACTCCAAACCAAAGTGAGATTTTGGGATTGAGTTTGAGAACTATTATAAAGTGCTGCACAACTGCAGGGACTCCTTCTGGAAGGTCACGGCTCAGCGAAACAGGGAACCAATTATACACCTGCTACCACAGCGTGTGCTCAGGCTACACAGACGTACAATGACAGTTTCTTCTTGTAAAAACTGGGGATAAATCAGATCTGGGAACAGAAATCACCATCCCTTTAGACAAACAAGGCTGCAGTTCCCTGGACTGAACTGTTCAACTCTTGCTTTCTTTAGGGGAAAGAATGGACCCTGCAGCTTCCCCTGGGGCCAGTGCTGCTGCAGACCCAGGAGAGAAAAGGAATACAGAGCTCTTGCTGCACCAATGAGAAAATGGCTCCAGCTTCAGACTGAAACATGTCTTGGTGACATGAAACAGCAGCACTTGCTGCCTTCTGCCCAATTATTCATCAGCACCTACCACCAGCTGAGCCGGTCAAAAGCTGCCTCCGACTGTTTGTTGTCCTCCAAGGAGTCAGCAGCAGGACGCCGCTTTTACACTCCAGGTTAGGTTTCCTCTCCCATCTGGCCTCTGCTATGTCTTCAGAGAGAAGATTTCATTTACAGGCTCTTTGCCATGAAGGAAGGAAGCTGCCTGCTACTTCTGTTCTCTGCAGGGATGATGATACAGCATGCCTGCATGCCTGCTCTCTAACTATCTGCTACGCCTTTGTGGCACACGCAGAAAAAGCCAATTGACTGCCACTGCCTAGTAAAAATACTCATGAGAAAAACAACTCTTTTTTTTCTCCCATGAATATGCTGCTCTTGAGTTCTCACTTAGATTAAAATTGGTAATTTCAGAGGCAGCACACTGCGATGGGCAATGGGAATGGAAAAATACAGGACTCCCCGTTACTTGCAATTCAGCTTTGTACGGAAGAGATGAACGCAAGTTTCACCTTGTGTTCTCTTCAGTCATCAAGTCCAAGGGACCCCATCATGTTCAAGAAGACAGCAAATGCTGCTGCTCTTTCTTTTTCATGCCTGGTTCTTATTTCCTCTGAAAAACACTTTTAATCAGCATGCTGCAACTCAGTACCCTGGATAGGAGGAGAGGGAGGAAAGAAAATCTCTTGCCAATGAAAGTTTCATGCATATGGCACAGCCCCATCACAGATCTCCTAAGGAACTGGCACGATCTCCCTGTGGACATCAGACAGCTGTGATCCTCTCCCGTCCTTTTCAGTTCAAAGTGTGTGAAACTCTCCCCCCTCAGCTACAGCTTCCCATGGCTCTGATCCATGGAGCCAAATTCACACATGCATCCTGCTCACATTTAAGACAAAGGGATTTTAATGATTAAAGTTGCGAGAACATAGCAAAGGATGTTAATCATTTTCCCAAGAACCTGAGCCAGAAAATCTAACATTTATGGTTTGAGTTCAGGTTTGGGCTTGTGGGCTTTTTTAGCCCTCCCTCAGGCCTGAAACCCTCGAACAGTCCTGTTATCCTCAGCTGAGCTGAGGCGCCTGCCATAAGCCATCAGTTCCCTCCTCCTCCCACTTCCACTGTCTCCTTTTAATCGCACCAAATCCCTTTGGCACTTGCCTCAGGGTAGTACATAACTCTGCAGGAATTCCATTGTCATGTAGCATTAATTTAATGTCCACTTATTATAAAGTGTTATGGAGAACTAATACACTGTTCCTGGATGAATTAGAAACCTGCCTGCATAATGAAGATACTGTTTTGCAAGGTGCTGCCTATTGTTCGGCATCTTAGGCTCTGCAGAAGGAAAGTGCTGCTTGTTTTGACAAGCAACTGAAATTTCTGTTTGCTGCTTTAACAGCAATGTTTTAACTGTCATTCTGCAAGGATAGAAATGTTCTGTAGTTCAAACAAAACTTTTCAAGGATTGATTTGGACCAACTTACTTGCCTGTTTTTATATATATACATTTAAATGTCAAATTAGTGCAGGTCTAATTTGCTTACCCTGGTTGAGAAGGGATTTCAGGGCACAGGACCCCGTGGTACTTTAGACCTGTTATGTGACTAAAGGGCAGCCTGCGGCTCTCAGTTTGATTTTCCTTTAAAAGACAGCTCCCGCCATCACATTTTAATAAATATACTTAGTCAGAACACGTAACTGTGAGAGTACATAACTGTGCTACAGGATAATTATGCACTGATACAATGGTGCACTTAAACTGTTTTTTTCTGAAGGGGAGCACATGGCTCAGAGAGGGCCCCTGCATGACAAAGGGAGCAGGGTTTGCCTGGCAGATGCAGGGCTGTGACCCTGTGCGTTCCCAGCTGTGAGTCCATGCCTTTAGGAGCAGGAGAGCCCTGCAACCAGCACACACCTCACCCACAGCAGGCCAGGAACACCATCCTCAGCTGCAGCTCTTCCTCTGCTAGCACACATGGAGCTGGCCACTCATGGGTGTATGTCCACCTGTGAGGGCTTTAGGAACTGCCCTGGATCATAATTTCTGAACTGGATTTGGTGTGCAGTGGAGGTTATTGGGCTCCTGGATGACACTAATTTTAACTTCTCATCTGTGCTTCATCTGCTCTGGCACAAGAAGAGCAGATGCTGATACTTCCATAACAATAAGCACCTATGCAAACAATTATTAAAGGATCCTAATGACTTTGGCAGCCAGTCTGAGAAATGACAAGATGACCAGTGGCTGAAGCTCAGCAGAACTGAAGAGGACAATGCAGTCCTGAATAACACAGGACACAGCAGTTCATGCAAGTGCGATCCTTCCACACTGCCACAATCAACACAATTACTAAAAACAACAGGAACATAAAAATAACCAAATCCACAGGCAACGTCTAAATAAATACAACTGAGGGAGCACTGAAGTTGCTGGAACAATGCTCCTTCATCCTGTATTTTCCTGTTTTCATTTGCAATATTGCCAGCAATGTGAATTTCACAAGAACAGGCTGTGATCTTACCAGTTAGGAGACTTTAATTTTTGATGCCGTGAGACATAATCACGCTTTCCACATTAAAACGCCTGAGTTTGAAAGCTGGAAGTCCTTTCCTAAAGCAAAGATCTTTTAATGACCAGCATTTCAGGATGGCACGGGATGAAGAACAACAATCACACAGCAAACTCACCACACTGGATTCCAATGTCCCCTCTCGTGCCTATCAACTCCTGGATTTAGTCTCAAAGCTATGGAACAGAAATTAAAAACTACCAACAAAAGCAGGAACTAATTTAATGTCAATTTGTATTTAACCCCAGGGGTCAGTGCAGAGGAGGAGGGACTGCAGGCAGCACCCACTGGGACACAGCAGAGTATGAGTAATGGAGCATCTGTCTGTTCACTGCAGGGACATGTGGCTTTGGTGGCACTTTAGCCATTTTGCTTCCAAAAAATCAGGAATAATTTTTGTCTGGTTCCAAAGATCATCATTTCACACATAATATTAAGGTGTTTTAACTTAATGAAGTCAATGGTGTGAATAATTAAAGTTACCTGATAAAAGAGAAATCCAAAAACACTTTCCTCCCAAGTCTGAAGCAGTTACAGGATATTAAAAAGTAACCAGAGAAAAAAAAAAAATTACATTATGCTCAGATAAAACTCCCTGAATACGAAGGGCTGAAGTGTAACTAAGAAGATCCAGGCAAGATAATGCAACTGGCAAGTAGCCCCTTCCAGCTTCTCCAGAATAGTCTTTGGACAATAAAAGGAAGCGCTGGAAATGCAGTGCCTGCAACTTTGCTGACACCGTGACAGTGACAAAGAACATTTGTCTGTTTAGCTTGAACAAAAGCTCTGAACAGACTGGTGGTAAATAGATGGGTGTCTGAGCAATTAAATCAGGGGCAATCATGACCAAACCCTCTGCCAAAGTTTAAGCAGAATGAGACAGGCACTCAGCCTCTCCCAGCACTCCCCTCCTGAGCATTTTGCGTGGTGGATGCAATTCCCCTGCACCAGAGCCAGGGCAGAGAGCAGAGCACGGAGAGATGATGGACTGACCCACGGCATGGGGACAATCCCCTGCCATGGAGCCTGTCTCTGCAACCTGCCATGGCCTCTCTTCTTGCTGGTCCCCCAGCTTTCCTCTAACTTAGGCACTTGACCATGGAAATAAATCCCTGCCCAGCTCCCTGCCAGGTCTGATAGCAGCACAGTTATCCCTGCCCACGGGCTGCATCCCAGCAGCACACTGAGCCTGGGCAAAGCCGTGTCCTGGGGGAAGGCAGAGGCATCTGGGGTGGCTTTCAGGCTCACACAGCAGCACGACTTGGAAAGAGTGGCTCAGCTCACAGCCTCAGATGCTCACTGACAACTTACAGTGGCGTATGGCAACAATCCACCGGCACAAACCCGATGTTGCGAGTTATCGCAACTATTTAGAGATGAGTGGCAGCCAGGAGAGCTCCCAGCAGAAGGGAGGAGGTAAGGGGAGGTTCTACAATGAGACAGAAAACACAAGATGGGGAAACAGAAAAGGAAAATAAAAACCTATTCCAGTCTGTTTTTTTCCTCTGTTATGACTGATAGATCTTCCTTCTAAGAATGTGGCAGGCTGTCAGAGACTCGTAACTTATTGGGTCTGATGGAATTGAGGGAGATCTGTGTAAGTCACCAGATACCAGGGTATGTGCCCACAAGCTGCTGAGGACCAACAGCTCTGCTTCCCTGCTTGATCCCAGCTACTGAGAGGACTCTGCCACAGGGAAGTAGGTACTGTTTGGGAGCTTGTTCCTGTTTTAAATGAATGAGACCGTTTCACCCTAATATAAAGACCCACCCAAAACATTTTAGGAGTCCTTCTCCATTCAGCTTTTGCTACCACTGAGTAAAACAAACCACACAGGAGCAGAAGAGAACCAGAGAAGCAGTGAAGCCGATGGCAGTGGCTCTGGCCAGCAGCCAGGGAGACAGGGGTTCTCTGTCTCACCTTACCATTTTCTGCTGTTATTGCAGGACTCTCTACATCACACATGCCTTGTGCTCCACCAGTTGTACCTTGGCAACACAGAATTCACACCCTTTTTAAAGGTCAGGCTCTAATCGTGCAGCTGCGCAGCTGTAACTGTAGTGGTGCACAGAAGGTCCACAGTGTTCTCCAATGAGAGTAAATAGCAGCCAAAACTAAATATTTCAGAGTTCAAAATAAATTATTTTCTTCCATACTCACTGGGCTACAGTCCAGTAAAGTCTTTTTCAACTTCAATTTAGTACAAGACTCTGCAGTGGCTTTTTTAGCACATCTTGAAAGCACGCGGGTACTTGCCAGAGTCGTCTGCTCCCATGCAATCCCTGTGTAGTAATTTCTTTCTAGTATGGGTCACCCCATAAATGTATTTTTCAGTGCTACAAGGCAAGATTCTGATCTGAGTCATGCTGCTGTAAATCTATTATAATTCCACAATCTAGCCTTTAGCATTTTTAATTTCTAAGAATGCCACTGGGGTATATTTATTTCCTGTTTTCTACAGCCTGTTAGGTGAGAATTATAGTCATGTTGTCCAAAGCACACTCTAATCTTATATGCATCCATTAGTGGCTTAAGAAAAATAATCAGACTGTCCAATCAGGCTAACAGATAACACACAAGCCATCATTTACCTGTTATCCCTTTCTGCAATATTGTGATTTCCACTTGGCCCCAGAGTAACACACTATCGGTATTAGCAATTTTCCTTGTAAATTAATCAGAACCACCTAGCAAATAATTACAAACTTCTCTTCCAAATCTATTATCTTCAAGTTTAAATGTGGGCAGATGGTAGGCCTTAGGGCATGTTTTATTCCAGGTATGGAATTAATTGATGATTTCTCACATTATAAACAGAGAACTTCAAATTATTGTTGAACCTCTAATTTTTTCCCCTCTCATCCTATTAATGTTCATCCTAGGTAAATGTCTGGCAGCAATGAAATGTGCATTTTAAATACTTGGCCAATTTTGATTCAGGTGTGAGAATCATAAGGTTCCTTCTCACCAGCACACTGATATTCAAAGCTTCTCTGTAACACTCATTCACTGATGGGTAAAAATTAATTTCTTCCTCAGGCTCCCTGCCCTTGAGTGGAGTTGGACACTTTTCTAAATAGGACTTTGACATGCACAGTAGTTTCAGAATATAGTCTATGACATTTGGGTTTGAAAATCAATTTTTCCTTCAAATTGATACCCTAGAGCTGAAAACTGATTACTTATTAATTAATTAAGCTTTCAACGAGCACAGGATCTTTGGAAGCCCAGATGAGGGGGAGGGGAGCTTGTAGAATACCTGGTCCAACGCACACATGGAATATCTGACCTTTATGATTTAGGACTCTTCACATCAGGCCAATGAACTGAGATACCCTTAAAACCAGCATGTAAAGAGAGGTTCATGCAAAAGGCTTCCCTTTCCTGTTTGACAGGCTCTGAGTCTCAGGCCTAGACACCCAGGGACCTGGGAGTCTCCACTCAATTTGAACACCCACCTATTACAGACTTCTACAATTACCAAGGTTTGCCTCAAAGGCAATACCGTTGTTCTGCATCATTTAAAGCCATCAGATCAACTAAAGCAGTTTTGTAATTAAGAATGGGTCACGCTCAATACCTTTCCCTCAGAACAGTGTAGTACTTGCTATTCTTTACTACTCATGAAATGGGGATATTAAAAAAAACCAGAACTATTTTCTATTGCCTAGACTTTGAGCATCAGTGCTATTGTCAGCTTAGAGGTACCTACTGTATCCTAAACAAAATGAATGCGAGCAGATCACAGGAGCCAGTATGGACACAGAAATACTTTATTTTTAAACATTATTATAATTTGTCTTACTCTATGCAGAGATGTAAGAAATAAATAAATACCTCTTTATAAATCACAGCCATACAACAAAGCACTGAGAGTTGAATTCATTGCTTCCTTCCTTTATTATTTTTCTTTATGACTTCCTCATTTGGAACTTCTCCTATTTCATCACTCACATGAATAAAAACAATCTTATGCAATCATACATCACATTTCCCTCTCTTTCGTGGAAGGAGGGGGAGGAAACCATCTCAAAACAACTGAGACCATCAGAGAGATTTTCCCAGTTGAGACAAGTGGCAAACGTGTAGCCAGCACAGTGTCCCTCTCATTATCATTGTCCTACAACAGCCTATCAGCTCTGCACGTGGGAATCCTAAACTCCTACTACAGCCAGGGAAAAACCCAGCAAAACAGCTATTAGAGAGCATTTGTTCTTAGACATTTCCAAGAATTATGTCAATATTAATAAAAAGCTTGGGTAATAGAGATGGTATGAATGCAAAGCTTTGTTCTGGCTTTTCACTCGAGGAATGCCTGTTCTTTGTCAGCAACTCATGATCAGCAAAACCAAATCAGAACAACTAACTGGGTAAAAGACAAAAAGACAAACAGCTTTTAGTAATGTAGAAAGTCGATCACCGTGCATTCCCAAGACTGAGATCCAACGCCTGGTACCCAGCAAACAACCGCCATGGTTGCATTAATAGAAGATGCCTGATGCACAAGGAACACGATAATTTTAAACAAGTAAGTTCACTGGCCAAGGTTCTCAGGAGCAATGAGTATGTCAGAACACCCAACCTTTTCCTCACTCCTGTCTACAACTCGAGATGCTTTAGGAAAAACCCTAATTTCAGAGTAGGAAGCTTACCTTGAAGTATCTAGAGTTGTAGGTGAGAGGGATGGAGTGTTTGGCATCTGGAATTGTTCCTGGTAGCCAAAACAAGGAGCTTTCTTTGCAAACAGCAGGTACTGGGCCCAATGGGAAGGGTACCACAGAAACACTCACGTTATACAGCTCAAAGCAGGAGCCTGAAGCTGCACCACCAGCCAGATCTCCCATTACAGTGAGAGTGGTGAAGGATTCTGTGATGGCAAATAACTGCTTACCAAGCTGTGTATCCTAAGGGGCAGGAGGAGGGATGCTTCAGGAACTAAAGTTTAAGAAGCAGGCAAGCAAGAAGATCAGGGTTTCCGTAGACCGAATTCAACTTCCTTGAACAGGAAAATACTGATTTTGTTTATCTAAGTAATAAAGCTTTTACTATCCCTCCCATGCTCTTCACTGATCGTAATTGTTTAGGTAATGCTTGGACAGGGAAAGACAGATACAACCAGAAACCATGAACTGCATTCTCTCAGCAACACATTAAGCTCTTTGAAGAAAAACAGGAACATTTAATAATATCTTTTTAAATCAAAAAGAAAGATGGATGCAACTTAATTCCATAATTAAAGGGTTAATTATATGCATGATAAAAATAAGTTTTATGTTTTACTGTGTACACCCAGTCCCTATAATCGGGTCATAAATAAAAAGGCTGGTGATAAGGAAAGCTGCAGGCAGGAGAGCAACTCACCATCTTTAATGGGCAGTTATATGACATGCTGCTAGTACATTGGCAGTAAATCAGCAGAAACATCTTTTATAGAGTTCTAGTTTTTATGATGTCATTAACTTTCCTCCTTATACTTAAGGGATAATGAAATAAAGTCATGAGGAGGGATCAAAGGATGAGCCCGAACTGTGTAGTTTGAAACAGCCACAGGGGAATGAATTTTGCCCACGCTTTCCTGCAGACATTTTGAGGGCAGAGAGGAGCGAAGAGTGGAGGAGGCAAGACAGACCACAAAACTTTTGGCAAACCCTGAATATCACACATATTAATGAGCTGTTTTATGAGAAGAGTTCTTTAAGCAATATTCCTGTGGCTTCAAAACACTGCCATTTAGCAATAATTTAAACACACGAGGTGGTGGGATCCACACCATGTTGAAAGAAATGGCAAGGCAGGCTGCAACATTAGCACACCCATATTGCAAAGATTCCAGACACAACAACACTGCCTCATCCTCTTGTGTAACCAGAAACGCTGAGCAGGTGCCATCAGCACGGTAATGCACAGCGTCCAATAACCAGTGCACACCAGTAAACTGTGGCAGTAATACTGGGAAGCTGTGACAGTTGTGAACCATTTAGGTCAAGTCAGGCATCAATCTAACACAAATGGAAGAAAATGTTGCCAGTGGATCTGTATCTAATTAAAAAAACTAAAGTAAGCCTCCCCCTGCCTAGCAGTGGCCAGCGTGATTAATCATTCCATAGGGTACCTATCAGACAGGCCTTAAAAAGCAGGATGAGGGTTCTAGGTTTTGCTGACAAAATGACATCCAAATCTGAAAACTGGTAGGAAGAACAATTTCTTGACTTCTTGATCATTCCTTACTCTCACTTATACCCATAAAAGAGAAAATTTTGTGTCTTCCCCCTGCAGATACCCAGTGCTGGCCGTCTCTTAACTCACAAATTATATGCAGCCCGGGTCTCCTCCTCCTTACAGCCCAATGTTTTCTTTCACTTGCTTTGCATAACTGTTTAGTGGATTTTACCAAGGAAATGAAGATGGAGAAGTTAATTAGCCCATCTTAGGGATCTGCACGAGCACATGGGAAGCTCTAGGTCAGCGCATCTGTCTGCAAACACAGCGGTCAATTAGCACGAAGAACATTTATCAACAAGTGCTGTTACATTTTCCACAAGCAACCTTTCAGCAAACTCCCAGCCATGTTGTACAGCAAGGCTCAGACGTGTTAGTTAAGATTCTGGAGGTTGCTCTCCCCAAGCACCGACTCCACTCATCTTCCCATTCAAATTGAAGCTGTCTTCTGTCTGATGTATGCACGCAGCGGAGCGATGGAAGAGTAACCCATCCTGGCTGCCATGGAATAATAATGGCTGTGTCAATGTGCCTGTCCATCTCCTGCCTGAGCATCTCGCACGTGCTCCCCATCTTCCTCGCAACTGCAGCCGCGGTGGAAGCTCAACCCTGACAAGGCAGTATTAGAGATGGAGAGAAGCTCCTCTCTGGTGTTATTAAGAGGAAGGGGAGGGAATGGAGGAGCTAATCGTGCACACTGCAACTCCTTCTGAAAATAGGAAACTGAGTTATCTCAGTGTTTCTTATAGGACTTTATGCATTCAAACTTCTCTAAATGAGGAACTACACCATGCATTACGCATCGCCATAGAGATGATTGTATACCATTACCCAAAATTGAACTGAGTCTGTTCAACCTACCCTGCACTCCAATTTGTCACAGAAACAGTTTCCCTGGCCCATTCGTGTAATGAATGTGGATATGAAGTTAATGCCAAGGAAGATAAGCACCCTCAGGGTTATTTAAGCCTACCCTTCTCTGTCATTCCCTGCAATATTTCTTAGGCAGCATTATATAGGAGTTTAAAAAAAAGAAGCAGAAGCGGAAACAGGGTAGTGGCACATCATTCAGATCTGATGCCAGCATTTACAGTGACCTTGCTGGGTGGAAAGTATTTTACTGTTACCTATTTCAAAATCCAACAGGATCAATCTTAAAATCTGTTTTGTTTTCAGAGAAGATACTGAAGGACACAATGCACAAGTATACTTTGTCAGGCCAATGTCTCTCCTGTTTCTACAGAAAACTTCTCAAATTCGTCATAAAAATCACATCCATCCAATGAAGAGTGAAATGCAGACCAGGTTCCACAAAGCAACAAGTCACATTCAGAAGCTCAGCACTTTGTTAGGGTATTCTGGATAAAGTCCTGTTCAGGTGAAAGGAAAGGCTCAGCTCCCATGAATACCATTCAGGTGAGAATTTATTTCTTTTTAATTGTCCCTTTTAGCTTAAACACTGCCATACAAGCAGTAAGGCAAAGGAAACCCCAGTAAAGTGACTGCAGCAGACTCAGAGAGGAATCCCTGTTCAGCCAGGCTTTCCAGCTGTTGTTGAAGCCCATCATCACATCCAACCCAGAGATGATGCCTACACTGCGAAATTTGGCAGGATTCTCCATCAGCGAAGCAGAAGCAGTGCCTGTGTACTGGATCTAACCTGTACTTGGAAGACAGCAGCAGGATCGAGGTGCCTTTAGATGTGAGGCTTGTGAGCTGGGAGGTTAAAAGCAGCATTAGAGAATCAGGTGTCCAATTCCCACTGAGAACTACTGGTAATTAGTATCTACAATAATACAAAGACCCACACGATTAATATGCAAAGATGCTTGTGCAGAGGGCAGGCTGGCTGAAATTTAATTTTTAGGGTTTCCACAGCAATTTTGTGACCTAACACTTGATTTTTACCTTCAATATTCCTCTATATCCCACCTACCCTATCCTTACAGCACAAGCCAGCAAGATTACAAAACAGGGCTTATCTACAAAGAGCGTTTCCCTGCTATGGAGCCTGTGATGTCCCTCAATTTAAATTGCAATGTTTTCTTCTTTGAAGGATTGCTAAGTGGCAAGAACAAAACCTATGACTGTCAGGCTCTAAGCATCACAATTTCTTATGGCTTTACAGCAGAACATTAGGACAGGATGAAGAATTAGCCATGTCAAGGAGAAAATTTGCTACTGTCAAATTTGTTTAGTTATTCGGAGTTACAAATATGATTTGCTGCTACCAAAAAATCAACTAGGCTGTATTAAAAGTGTAATTTGATACCCAGCTATAAATCTCTTTAATAAAGGTGTGGTGGAAATGATGTTATCCATATATAAAGATTAATCTCTATTTAAATATATATAAATTCAGGAAGCTGAACGATGCCAAAGCTGAAAGGCGTCTTCTAAAGTGCGAAGGTGCTTTGTTACTCCTGGTAAATGCTAATTCTTTTTGCTGCCGCTTGGTTGTACTTTACATTTAACCACACAGTCCTATTTATTATTCTCACTCTGAACTTTCACGGCATCCCTTTCATCAGTTAAATTCCCCCTTTCGAAACAAACATCTATTTGAACAAAAACAGTCTTAAAAAAAAAAAAAAAAAAAAAAGAATCAAAGCATTTTTAGTGAAATGAAGTTTTCTGGACTGAATTACCCAGCCTACACCATAGCATGCTCAGCCAGTGGAAATTATTTAGGAACAAGCGAGGGATGGGGCCAAAGGCCCGAGGCCTTTATCTGGGCGGATGATTGATGCGCTGCGGGCCCCGCTGTGGCGAACAGCGATTTTTATCTGTTGCCAGCAGCAACAGGGCCGGGGCGCAGCGTGAGGCCCGCGGCCGGCGGGGCGCGGCACCGGCCCGCACACAGGGACACACAAACGGCCTTTTCAGCCGGACAGGTCTCGTGGGGGGCTCTGACATAAAGAGCCCTTTGGAAAGGCTGGAATTGTCAGCCCTTTGATGGCCGCATGCTGGGCCATTAGCTTCTGTTACTAATTTGCGGTGCATGTGAGAGGGCAGAGCGGCGGGAACACCTGCGAGCGGCTCGGGCGCATTGTGGGACGGGTTTTGTCAGGAGAGACGAGGAATAAAGGACGAGGCATAACCCTTCCATCTAAAGGGCAGATGACACAGGCTATTATCGTTTCCAGCCATCAAAAGGACGGCTCTGAAGTAACATCAAGCCGTCTAACTCAAACCTGGAAAGCCAAAGAAACTAGGGAGATTCAGAGTTAGTAAGGGGCCAGCTGTAACACAATGTGCCAGGAACTTTTCGGGTAGAGGCACCCTTACACACCAGGATACCGAAGAACAACACACAGAATTCAAGGATAAACCATCATCTGCGGTTGTACGGATTCTAAGAGTCTCCTCGAGCCCCTGTGGGGAAAACATATGAGGGGGGGAAACAGTACTGAAGATGGAGGCATTCATGGCAGATGCCAGCCCTAGCCAGAAGCGGAAGAAATGCCATTTGGAACTGTTGGGGTAACTTCTAAACCACGGATTCCTGTGCTCTGAACACAATATTACATTTTTCTACCAGCAATCCCATAGAGAATTAAAGCTTTCACACAACTGGGCCAGTGAACACACCCAGAAGGTCTCCTTGCCCCACGCATGAGCTAAACTGAGGCACAGCAAACAGCACGCCCCAGATCCCAGAGCAAGATTACGGGAGCCTTGGGAATACAGCACAGACCTCCTGTCTCCTCCTTCTGGCTTTGAACACAAAACCTCGCTTCCTTTGTTGGTTAATATTCAGGATGCAGAAATTATAAGCATTCAAGGCTGAAACTTTAAAGATTAATATAAAAGCAACTTTTGTATTACATTTGTGCAAGCAACCAGAAAAGTACATATTGTAAAATAATCCACAAGTCATACTACTGTAGGCCACTGCAGTGACTAATGAACATGTTAACTTTCAGGCTGAGTTTTGCTGGAAAGCAATTTTTCCCACCAAATTATAAAGTCTACTTGAGTAAAAGAATAATTTACAACTCTCGCAGCACCATGGTGTCACAAAAATACCACTCCAGCAAAATTAAATAGGCGTCAGAAAGCACCACAATATCCAAACAAATCCAACCCCAACTGCAGTGAGAGGGAAGAAAGTCCACTGCGGTAGACAGAGTCTACACTGATGCTGAAGACATACTTTTATTGAACAAAATTTCTATAAACATGGTTTGCACGGTCTGTATTCACGCTACAGCAGAGCCAGGAACCAGAAACGGGGCCCCACTGCATCAGGCTACTGGTTTTCAGCCCTGGGACATCAGACCGCCAGCTTTGCTGAGTACTTCTTAAATGAGCTGTTAAAAAGGTAGCTAAGAAAAGCAAGTCTGTGGTCAAGATGGCTTTGCATTCAAAATATAGGGCTCTGCAACTTTAGTGGTGTTTTTCTTAGGTTGTTTGCAAGTTGGAAGAGGTTGAAAACCACCAGCAAGACTCCAAGTGAGGTATGAGAGAAACCTACCATTATAAAAGAGGTTTGGGTAAAATGGCAACAGACTCGGACCAAACTGAAACCCAAATAAATATTAAAACACATTACTACCATTCTGGAATCAGAAAATGCCATCAGCAAGGCTCCAGGAAGTTCTGAATCTGGCTCCTAACAATGCAGCTTTAATTACGAGTCTTTCCTACCTGTGCTTCCAGCTTTACAGCAATTGAACACATTTAAATGTCTGAAAACTCAAATCATGAGATCTTGATCAAACCATTGTAAGCTTATTTTCAATGACATGTTTGCCTTAGGTTTCACAACCACTGATTAGAATTCATTCATTTTAAAGCAAATTCTGACAAAATCAATCAACTTGAAAAGGTACTGGTGAGTGAAAAACACCACTCTCAGTAAAGCCACAAGTCACAGCCATGCTGTGGTCCTGCTGAGCTGACAAAGTCCCACTCCATTCTCCAGATTGTGTTTTCTTGGGATTCCTGCAACTTTCTACTGCTGTCATTGACAGAGATGAAAATCCTACTGTTCCCCCACTCATTGTCCAATGCCAGTGAGGTAAAGAGCTACCTGAACAGAATACCCACAAGGATGTTTGCTCAAGACAGACAGATCAGAGATAAGGCTTTGGTCAGAACAGGCGTAAACCATCCGTAATGTGAAGCAGAAATTAGTCCTATGGAGGATCTTTCTTCAAACTCCATTCCTGAAGTAAAACAAAGCAAAAAACTCTAAAATCCCTTTCCTTGTTCCCCCCCCAAACCTCTAGATAAACCAGTTGGTAGTGCCAAATGTGCTGTTCAGAGGCTGAACCATTCACACACCTCACAGATAATGATCATCCTGTCAGCTCCACACCTCAGAGCTGGCAGGCAGCCCCCAAAGCATCTTTGATTCTGCATGTTTTCACATTACTCAACCCCTCCACACAACAATCTTCTGCTCACTTTCCCCGGCTGTCCAGTATAGCATTGAAGAAAATTAATGAGAAACTGCCCTTCTGATTTTTCTCTCTCTTTGGAGAACCTGCCCTTCCCTTTGATCTCCCTGTGAGCCTGCTTTGATGGGTGACCCAACCACCTGAACAGAAACTTTAAAGCACAAGTTACTCAGGCAGCATGTCAGAGCACTTTGGGCCAACAAGATGGGCACCTTGCTGACACTTTAGTCAGAAACATGCCAAGCTCCTCCTTTCTAAACACCAGATTAATCTACAGTTCATTTGCATTGCTCTTCATGCATGTTTGAACACATCCTCTTCATTTAAACTGCATTGCCTAAAACAACTTCCATCATTTTCCTCATTCAATGCTGCAGTAGTACTGGAAGCTTTTGAGGAACTGATTTCCTTTACATTTGCAAGACTATTCAAATTTCATTATTCAGTTCCAAAAGCCAACTATCACATCAATTCTGCCAACCCAACAGCTCACTGGCCATCATTCAACAGAGGAACTCAACAGAAACACTTTCCAAAATCCATGAGTTTGGTTGCTGCTTCCCCCCTTCCCCAAGATGATTTAAAACAACACACTGAGGTGAGGGATGAAGTGGGGCCTGACAGGCCACTCTGCCCACACTTGTGCTCTTTGCACCAGCCAGGTGCAGCCCATCAGTGCTGCAGAGGGTACGTGTCAGCTTGTGCTAACATCCTTCAGATAAAACCATTATCTTTACATCATTCATTGGCCTTTATACAAATAAAGTCACTGAACTAAAACACTGCTGCAGAATCAATTTCTTTTGGTGTTGGTAATGAAGGCTTTGGCTTTTATTTCCCACATAAATATGTACTTTTTTTCCAGGAAGGAAGGAAAAAAAAAAGGAAGGAAAGGAACAAAAGAAAAAAAAAGGAAGGGCCTTTCTTCTCAGTAACTGCTGTAATTTCCTTGAAATATCAACCAATTCTTACCCTCCTGTCTCACATGGGACCAGATATATGTATCTGTGAGAACAGCCCATTTAAGTCCCTCCCTGCAAATGCTCTAAATAGGATCCATAAATAGGATTCATATAATGAAGCTGATTCTGGCATGCCTGTAAAAGTTCTACTTGTTGAGAAAACTATTTCAAGAATGATGTTCTGTGAGAAGTATCATTGTTTGTGAGTTCTGAAATGCAAATATGCAAATACGGACACAATTTTTTTTTTAAATAAACAAAGTCTTAAATAGCTGCCCAAAAATAATGCAGCTAAGCTTGAGAAATAGATGTAGATATGAAAGTCCTAATTATTCAGCAGTAGGACTAATCCAAAGAGATTAGTTGGAAACTGAAAAAGAACGAAAACAAGGGAAGTGATAAACACATGAGACACAGCATTTGGTTTCAAAGTGGGCCAGGTGGCTTCCTTGGCACTCTGGCAGCAGGGAATACTTCAGACTCTCAGCACATTCCGAAGGCAGAGAAGCTGCCTGCCCCAGCCCATTGGGTGGGCACAGGTTCAGGGATCATGCTCCCTATCCTTTAAAAGCAGCTGGACTGGAATGTGACCACAGAGACCTTCACACTACCCTGCTGCCTTGCAAATCTGGGCAATAACTCACGCCACTGCAGGCTGCAAGTTGATCTGAATTAGGAGTCTGATAGTCTAGCTCTAGCCATCACACAGTCTCCAGGTGAGTGAGACTCCTGGAGCAGGGATACGCCTCAGGGCGGAATGAGCAGTGGGGAGTACTTGGAGAGAGCCACCAGGGCACAAGGGCAATGCCAAGGGGCACTTGGTTCTGCAGCTTCACAGAGGCATGGTCTGTTGTCACCAGAGCTGATGACTCCTGGTCCTGTCTAATGCCAGTGTCTTGCCCTCTGAGATTCAGCTTATGCTCCGCACCATCACATCCCTTGGAACACACTCTGGGGGCAATTTTGGATATGGTCAGTCCCTGTTGCTTCCAGCCTATATAAACAGGAAAGGACACTGACCTGATTATTATCCAAGACAAAGGGAAAAGATGGGGAAAGAAAAAAATAGTTCACTTTGTGGGTAGTGTTTCAAGAATGAAATCTTTTCAGCTACTCCCTTCAGGTGCTCTCCATCCCACAGCCTTCAAACAGGCGTGTTCTGCTGCATCAATGAGCTTCACAAGGTCTGGTGTTCTAGGAAGGGCAGTGGTTTAGCCACCTCCTCAGTGTTCTGCACAACAGTTAGTAGGAGGTTCATCGCTATACATCAAAGATGTGGTCTGCCTTTGGATAATTTTTCATAGAACTCTTAAAAGTGACGAGTTAAAAGCCTTTATCAGAAAAACCAGTGTAACAATGCCAAAACCTGCAAAAAATAAAACACAAGAAACCAACCACTCAGGCACACACACGAGCTTCCAGACATTTAATTACAAAATAAATGCGTATGACAGACATCAACAGCCTACAGGAAGATTCCTGCTTCAGAATTCAATGCAGCCTCAATAAATATTTCAAGGTTTCAAATGGATGCCTTGCAATAGCACAGTTTCCATTTGCACAAGTGCCAGAAGGAAGAATTCAAAACAGGCTTAAAGCAAAACCAGAGTATTTTCCTGTAAAACTTTAATTGGGAAACTGACACTATATAATCTGTACATCATTGCCTTCGAGCTGTTGTTAAAAAATTAAAGCTGTATCAAAAGAACTGCTTTGTTAAATTAACACGTTATGCATACCAGACATAATCTGCAGCAGGAAAGGAAATAGCTTTGAGTCCAAAATACACTGATTGCTGTGGTTGTCATTGGCAGAGGCTGAGCCAAACGACGTCAGCAGACTAAAGCATCTCTTATGCCTCCTGTACGGACACACACCCTTACAAACACCCAGCCGTGATTTCAAAACCTGAACAAAAGCAGCAGATGAGCAGGATTTCATCATGGTGATCATTACAGCTACAAATCACACATCACCTTGTGTGAATTCAGTGTGAAGTTTTGAGATGCGCAGGTACAGGGTGGGGCTGTGCTGCTGGAGCCCAGCTGCCAAGTCCACCTTTGCTTTTATTCCAAGGCCAGCAGTGAGGAAGAGGCTGGAGTGCCCAGGGCTGGTGTGATGGGCGTGAGGGCTCTGGATCAGCCATGAGAGCCTCTCACCATGAATGTGACATCCCAGTCCCTTGCTCTAGTGGGAAGCACTGCCTTCCCCACGCTTGCTCAGCAGCATCTGCAGGAGAGCAGCCACTGCCAGGACAGGCACCTGCAGCGTGGGGAGCTGGGCGGCAAGGTGTGGCCTGGGACAGAAGCCAAGGGGCTTGGTTTGAGGAGAGGGATGGTCAGACAGGGACATGGGACAAGCAGCACAGAGCTAGGCACAAGACAAAAAAATTAAGTGGATCTTCAGAACTACCTCACCTATTTTAGTAAATACTCGGTAAAACACTCTCCCATCTACACATCTCAAGAAAAGACCCAAGTACCATTACCCTGTTTTAAGGCCAGAGGTACTCAGGCACTGAAGCTCATAGGAACCTGCCCAAGGCCTCTTTGAATGCATTAATTTAAAGCCTCATTTGCTTAAGTTTCTCTCTGAAGTCCATTCTGATCCTGAAGTCTGCTCAGCAAATACATGTCAAAACCAAACCAAATGCCCTAAGTCATACCCAGGATATGAGCACCTCCTCTGTTTAACCTTTGCAAGCCCTTGTCACAGTCACCATCACTCTGGCTTCAGATCAATCCAGGCTCATCAAACAGGCTACACTTTGAAAAGTGATTCATCACTTTGTATGCCCAAACTCCTGACAACACGACAAACTCAAGGAGGCCAAGTTTTCTAAAAATACAGAGCATGCTTCCTCTGAAAAGCTCAGTTCCTCTCATATGTTTCAAGTTGTTCACCTCTGAATCTGAAGTGCCAAAGTAATTTTGGAAGATCTGAACGATAATGTTTCCTCAGTAAGAATTTACAGCTTTGCACAGGACGGTCTGTACTCCATTCTGTGCACCGTGAGTCTGAGGCAGTGCTGTGGTCTGCAGTGGTGAAGGCGGGTTAACAGTTTTGAGGCTTTCAAGATAAGCAAAATTTCCCTTGACGTTGTAAACTCTTCAGGTGGTTAGAGACAACAGTTTCTGCTTTTTTGATGTCTTCTCAGAAAAGAGCTCACATAATTTTATCAGTCTCTGGGGTGACCATCAGATAACCAAGCTATTCCTGTCGGAACCACTCAATGCATCTCCCCCTTCCTGTCACTGGCAATCCACAAGACAACCAGGGGATTCGAGCTAACCACAGGGCTCACAACTTAACTGATTAAGTAGGTGGGAACTGATGCCAGCTCAGCTCAAAGTGTCTGTCTCTGCTAACCAGAAGCCAGCCGCAGGCTGTGGAGGGAAATGACCACAGATAACACACTGATACTGAAACCGTTTGGTGAAGCTGCAGCTTCCTGCTCAAGTGCTCTCGCAATCTCTTCGAAATGAATCTTCAGCAGGAAACTGGCTGCGGTTAAATAGGCTGTTTGGGTCGTTGTGTGGCGTCTATTGCTGTCTCTTGTCTTCAAGGGACCATTTATTATTCTCTCCTGCCCTCTTCCCCAGCTCTATAGAAATGAGCTGAATTAGGGCTCCTCAGAGAACGAGTCTTTAGGGGAAAGGAAAGATGCTCAGGCAAAGTCTTCCAGCACCCTGCACCCATTCCAGCTGCCAGATACACTGTGCTCTGTGGCCTCAGGCATCTCCACTGTGACAGCCTAATCTTCATGACTCGAGCTCTTTTTCTCTTAAAGCAGGATGCTATTAGATGCTATTAAGCAGCTTTGGAAGAGACATGAATGCATGGGGAAAATGTGTTCTGTGAACTGGAAGGGGAGGTTTGATCTAACTTTGGTCACAAGCCTTACAACCACGCTTGTGTCAACACTTGTTTGTATTTTGCTATGAGGAATGCGTGCAGAGAAAGCCCTTTAGACATGTGATTTTTGAGATCAAATTTTGGATCTTTGGTTCATTACAAGTATCCCACTAAGTTTAGCTTCTCAGCTGTTCAATGCTGCTGCTGCCTTGCAGGTGATGGCAGAATTTCATCAATCCACTAAAACACATATATGCTTTATCCACCTCAAATGCAACAATTTTTTCCTTTGGTGATTGCCAACTGGTCTGAGAAAGCTGCTGCATGAGTTCAAAGCACACAATACACAGTCTGTACCATCCCTCATCTACAGCGCCCTAATTGCTACAGGATGTCCAAAAATTGCCCTGCTTTGATTAGCTGATTTCAAGGGCAGCATGAACCATTTCAACCCCATGTCCAGAAAACCCATGAACCACACATGATAGCTTCTTAATCAACCCAAAAATTTCTTATTGTTTACAGATAACAATGTACCAGTCTAAAAAAAACTGAACTGAGGTTTGTAAGCACCTAGCAGCTACATCTAACATCTTCCCAAAAACTGCCAGGTCCTGAGGCTTTCTGGTGAACACATGTGGTGAATTAATCAGACAAGAAAATTCCTCAGGATACTACAGATCTAAGCTGTAAGTGTTCAGGCACACTAAGTCTTATCCATCATATAGCACAAGAGATGAAATGCAGACAGTAAAGGTATGAATCAGGCTACATTCCTGTAGAAACCACTGCAGCCACATCCACAGTGATGTAGCTGTATGCCAGTTTTCCATCATTCTAGTTGCAAACCTCTGAATATTCACAACCAGAAGCACGGCATCTGGAAAGAATCTACAAATAAAGCAGTTAATTCCATTAAAATCTAGATGTGATACCACTTGAGTGTGTAACTCAGCAGCACTGTGTAAGGACCGCTAGTGCTTGCTGGATTTTTTAAATTATATTTTTGGGACACACACTAACTCCATAATCAAAAGCAGTTTTGAGCTCAAGACTGACCTCAAGGTTACAAGACTCTATGGCAAACTGTTCCCTTTCATTGGAAGTACATTGTACAGCCAGGACGTCAGCACATCCACACCGGATGGGCCACATGGCTAATTAAAAAGCAGCTTTGGTGGTTGTATCTGTTCCAAGAGCAGGTTAGTAAAACAAACCTTATAACAAGTAATGAAACTGAAGGTGCTACAGAAGCAGACAATTCCCACAAAAACAAAGCAGAGCTCAGAGTGATGAACAATTGTTTTACTCAACCTCAGTGCCTTTGAGTTTCTGACCTGTGACGAGCTGAGAAAAGAGAGAACAGCTACAATCACCTGAAAACTATGCTGAAACACAGGGTATTCTGAACTGGAAGTTAAAAATTTCTCCATGAAATTAAGTAACATTGATTGAAGGGTTTAAAACAACTTTTGGATACAGCAATGCCGTACCATTGCCTCCCTAAAGGTATTTAATAAAACAGAGACAAGGAAGAAGCAGAGAGTATTCGGCCTTACCACTTGCCAAATGGCATTGCAAAGATCTTCCACCCCAGCATGATTCCTATCTCACACCCAAGTTACAATGGATTCATTTACTTTCTGCTCTTGCCCTCCATTCTCCGGATTTCTAGAACTGCAGTTGGTCCTTTTGCACCACACAGGAAGTCTCTTATAGTTTCATTTATTTATTTGCTATAAAAAGGAGAAGGGACACCTTTCTAAAATGTTACCAGCAGGTCATGGTGACTGGGGCTGGTGTTGACCATGAGCAGCTGTGATGCTGAA
Source organism: Corvus moneduloides (assembly GCF_009650955.1). Classification (NCBI taxonomy): domain Eukaryota; kingdom Metazoa; phylum Chordata; class Aves; order Passeriformes; family Corvidae; genus Corvus; species Corvus moneduloides. Next base: position 8,024,199 of record NC_045493.1, read on the forward strand.
ATGCTGTGGCAGCAGGAAGCAAAAACACTGACCCTGCGTAGAAAACATCTCACACGGCTGACCACGGTTTCCATCTGAATGCTCCTCTTCCAGCAGTGCAAGCACTGCAGATGACAAAGTTGCTCTCCAGCAACTCTTTTACTGTTGCAGCAGGAGCTGAACAGTTCCTAGAAAGGCAGCCCAGAACCCCAGGCTCCTCCCTGAACCACCTGCACAGGGACACCAGCACAGAGCCCCTCCATAGGCAAGGGAGGAGAGCTGCCTTCCCACTGCAGAGGAACCACACGGCCCAGTACATTCACATTTTAGCAGCCAGCTCTATCGCAATCCAGGCTGAAACACGAAGCGAGGAGAGAAACCTCAGCCTACAGCAGATTTTCACCCATTTGCAGCTTTCACAGCAGAGCCCCCACACCTTCAGCATGTTACCAAAAGTTTTCTTTGGTGTGAGAGCAACTTAGGGTTGCATCTGTTGTTTTGCTAAATTAAAGTTGCATTCTTGTCTTCTGTTAGGACAGGGAAGAAACTGAAGATCTCTCCTGCCTATAATAACACATCCCATTTTTTAAAAAAAGGTGATAAGGAAGAAATACAAGTGATGAAACTGAGTAAAAACCACCAACCTACAGGAACCCTTCCCTACACTCTGGATGTGCAGTGACCATCACCCAAAGAGCTTACCCTCTCTAGACTACTTTATTTCAATACAGTTTAGCATAGGGAAAACCATTTTGGGACTGATAAGCAATCAGGGTATTCCACTGAGCTGCACAATTAAATATTTATGATGCTTCAAGATGACAGACAGTGTTCTCTAATGCAAATAACACCCACAAAGTTGATGCAATCGATCCCTTTTCCTTGATCTCTCTTGTTCACCAACTATCAAGGCCAACAAAACATGCTCACCTTTTATTTCCACAACTGCATTCTGCAGTGGCACTTATTTCCTCTGCTGCTTCCCTTACACACCCTGGTTTTGGGTGCAGTTTCTGCAAGGGCACAGTGAAATATGAGACAAAACAAGAGAGTGTGAACCCCTGTTCCACCCACCCCCATGAGTTTCCTCTGAGGAGCCTAGCACAACAAGCACCAGTGCATGGGCAGCCCTCAGAAATGGGCTATTTTAACCCTCCCTGTAGTTATAAAAACACCAGCACTGCCCATTCTCACTGCACAAGGCTATCAGAGAATTAAAGAAAAATCAAAAGCAAATCCCCCAAGAGGCCCCACACTTAACCCCTGCTCACTGTGGTAGCTAGGTAAGGAGCCCTGATTCTAATCAGCTGTCTGCTTTAATCATCTTTTTGTTGGCTTTGGTAAACAGAAAGGAAAGAGAGTTAAAACAAGGCAATGAATTCTAAGGAAAGAGAGTCACGAGAGCAAACAACAATGTGAAAACAGATGAGACAGACAAGCAAATACCCTGCCCTGCTACACAAAGAAAGCTACAGCACATATATGAGACAACTGCTTTGGGACAGTCTTAATCAAAAAGGTCCAGAAATAAAGACCAGATATTCTCAAAATCCTCTGCCTTTCCTCTTCAGCAGGATGTAATCCTTTCCAGGCTGGTGAATTCAAGATGGATTTAGGACAACTTTTCATTTTAGCCTGCAAGGCCAGTGACAGCGAGGTTATCCCAGCCCGAAAGCCAAGGAGCACTGGGAATTTCGGGGGACGCGTCTGTTCAACAATAGCGTCTTTCTAGTCAGATTAGAGGTCTGCTCCCCCCCACTGCCCCGAGCGGAGGGCAGTGGCAGGGAGATTAAAAACACGGGCAAAAATCACACACAAGTCAGACGTCCCGTCCCTCGAGGGGCTCGCAAGGGCTCACGGTGTCAGCTGGCTGTGCCTCCCTGCCGCTGGGGGGTTTATGGAAATCGGGATCATCCCGTCCCACTCTGGCCACAGGGACAAAGGGGCACCACTGCCGAGCCTCCGAGGCAGCCCTTCTGCCAAGGCCATGCTCAGGCAGGGGGAAACTCAGGCAGAGAGGGCCCTTTGTGCTTGCTTACGGCTGTAGAGATGAGTGAAAATCCATGGGACTTTTCATCCTAATTAAAAGCAGAGGTCATCTAAGAAGAAACAGACTTTCAGAAAAGGGAACTTCTAAAGGAAAATGTGTTGTAAGGAAGTTCATGGACTTCAGTATTTGTAAAGCTGAAGTATGTAGTTTATTTATGTTTGTACTTCTGCTTAAGCTTTTCATGGGACATTTCAAAAACCCTCAGAAGAGCTCCCACAGATCTGGAATAATATGTGTACTAATTACTCAGCTCAATTTGAGCTCATGGCTTATGGGGCAGGCCCTGGAGCCAAGGGCCAGCTCCTCAGCTGGCTTACAGCAACCTGGCTCCATCCCACATGGCACTAAGAGCAAACAAACTCTTTATTTATTCAGTGAACTCCGCCTGTCCAGGTGAATTCAAGCATGGGGATAGCTTTTGTGAAGTGAGGCTATTTAGGAACATGGGAAAAGAAAACCAGCAGAAGTTAAATGCTTTGGACTGACACCCACCATTTTATTCCTGACTGTCTAAAACTCCTATTTTACAGGGAAAACTCCTTTCAAAATACATTACACTTCTATTCCATATTATTATTTTTCTATATTTTTAAATCTTTTGTGCTGTCATTGCACCTTCAGGCCACATCACTTTTTTTTATAGTCCCTTTTTCTTTTCTCTATCTGTCTTCAAAGAAGACAGAGTATTGTTCCACCAGAAGGGGACCTATCTTGTCCAGAAGAAGACAATTAGAGTCCTTCTTTTATGCTTGGCATCATGGCAAAAGGAGATTGATACTTATTTTGGAATTATTACCTCCCTATTCATAAATCTTGTCCAGAAAGTCTTGCTCACATTGCCAGCCCACAGGCACACTATTGTAGGAAATACATATTAAATTCAGTTTTATCATTTACCTTTGGCTCCAGCTCAAGGAGTTTTAGATTCATAACAAGAGCCCTGTTTCCAATATCGATTTTTGGCACAGAAAAATGCTAATTTTTCAGAGGTCCTAAAAGACAATGAATTTTCCAGCCTAGCTAAGAAATGTTACCTACCTACAGAAGAGATTTTTCATTAGCGTGTGACAGAGCAGCAGGTGGAGAAACCCCGTTAGTTACAATTCCAGTGTGCCTCTGGTCACCGAGCGTGCTTCTACACCATGAGGGAAGCACACCAGGAATTCCCAAACAGAAGTGTGACACGCTTCACTGCAATAATTTTATTATCTTTGTGTAGAAATTTATCCTTCTCAGGACATCAGTTTCTCCATGGCCATCTTAAAGACCATGGTATACAGTCATCCCTGGGGTCCATGTAGGACGTGGTACCAACTCAAGGTCTGTACAGAAGAGATGCTGTTAAAGGTCCTTTTCCAAGTCATAATTTGGTTCCAACCTAACAGCCCAAGAGCATCCTTGAAGCACAGAGTGGATCAGGGAACGCTGCTGGTGTGATCATCAGTGAGCCCCTGTAACCATTACACCGAAGCCGTGAACCTGCCCATGCTCACACCAAGGATTTCTGGCATGAGAACAGTCTCCTTAGCAGGGACCATCTGCTTCAGGGTCTCACAGAACTGCACTGAGCTGGCACAAAACTGAAAGAGGCCATGAAAAGAGCTTTACAGGGGATATAAACCTGCAGAGTCTACAGTTCCTCGGTGGATGATTTCCCAGCACTTTGCAGCCATTTGTACCCGTCCTCCCTCCCACTGAGGTCACTGCACTGGGCACTATCTCTGTGCTGCAAAGAGGGGAATGCAGCTCAGAACTGGCTGTCCCAGCAAGTGCACTCACAGCCACGAGCTAAAGAGATCTGACAGGGGCAGGGTGGTTGTGGGCAGCAACAGCCCCACTGTACAGCAACACTGAGCTCACAGCACACGACAGGAGTCCTGGATGGCTGTAAAGATCTTTGCTAGCAACTGAAAAGCCAGTTCCAGGAATGAACAAGATCATTTGAGAGGAGCAGGAAGGGGCAGACTGCAGTCCAGGCAGTCAGTGGGCTCAGGGTGCTCAAAGCCTACCCAGTGCTTGCCTGAGTCACCTCAGGTTCAACTTCACCCAGGGGTTGAGATAACTGTTCTCAGGCTACGTCACCAAGCAGGAGGAACGAAGGTTGCAGATAGCACTGAGCTGACTCGGGATGACCCAAGAGTCTCTGCAAACCTTATGGTGTTGTGCCCATTTCTCTCTATCCACGAGCTCCAGCCCGAGTTATCTGAGACACTGGTTTCCGGCGCTCAACAAGGAAGATGTAAAATAACAGAATTTGATCAGCTGCCAGGGATTTGACTAGGCTACAAAGACTTTGATATTTTACAGAAGCTCAGAATAAAAATCAGCTGCTGCTGTTGCCAAGTGTATGTTACTGTTTTCATTTTTTTAAAAAAAGCCCTTTCAAGAACAAATAAAACCAAACAAAGACGTCTCATCCTCCTGTGCTTTCGTTCCAAGGCACACTCAGACAGGTTGGCTCACTGGCTATCCATTTGCCATATGCTTTCAAGTTTTTTCTTTTATTCACTCCCACATTTTAGCCCCTTCCATTTTAGAAGACGAACAGCTGCACAGATGCTCTATAAATAAACTACATAATTTATTGGAAGAGGTTTTTTGTTTATTTTTTTAAGCTACCACATATTCCCCAGTTCTATCCTTTTCCATCCCCTCTGTGAAACTGAGTAAAGTTCTACTGCAGCTTGGGTTTGTCTCTACAGTGTGCTCAACCTTATAAACAACTGTGACTTTTTAGCCACTAATAACAAACTGTATGTACTGATATTCATTGTAACTACTTTATAACTATGTTTGGTTCTAAATGAACTATTAGAAATAAATTTAACAAACATCCGTAGGGTGGATATGTATCAGTGATACACAGAAACCTCAAATAATTCTAACTCTCATTTCTGATTCTCTGTGTACTTGTTAACAAATCAGTGCATTTTCAGGTAGACGGGCCTCTCATCCTGTTACCAAAAAGAGAATCTGTTTTGTCTGCTCAGAGGACAGACAGACCTCTCTGACTAAAATCACTAATCTCATTCGTGCATGCAGGAAATGTGACGAATGGCTGAAGTAGTTTATCACACAAATGCACCCATCAAGTCATAGAGAGAACGAGATATTAACCTCCACAAACAAACTCGTGTTCTATTCCTCAGCACAGTGGAAGTATACATTTAATGAGATAAGGATATGAAACACATGCTACTGATGAGAGAAGGAGCTTGCAGCAGCAGTACAGACATAGAAATGTCTCATCCTGTCCAATTAAAAGTAAGTGCCATTAGAAACTTTATTTTGGGAAATAGGGTTATATGAAATTTTGTCCGTGATATGTACAGGAGACTCTGAAACTATGTGCTAGGTCACTGTTAACGCTGGTTTTGAGGCTCAAATTAAATCTAGGTGCAGCTGGAGTTCACCACAGGTTATGTGGTAACTTCAATGAGACCAAAATTTCACAGTTATTTCAAGCATGCTACTTATTTAGGCACCTAATGTTTCGTGGGAAGCCTGAAGCCAAGGAAGTTGCTGGAATATCCAGCACTCAGGAGTTAATCATTAAGACACTTGCATTTAGTTTTCTTCCTGACTCTAACTCCACAGTCTGTACTTTATGGATGAGGCATTCACTGAGGTTTTTCACCAATGAATAAGCCTGCTCTGAGTGCCCAGACAGGCCTTGATGGCTCAGCTGGATGAGCCAAACCTTGGACTGAGATTTTTCATGCAAGATTCCTAATGTAGGTTTTAAGTTCTCACTTTGCAAATGCTCATTTCCTTAAAATGTGCATTTTCTACAAATGTTTCTGAAAGCAAACATCTCTGCAAGGACAGCTGACGCAAGTGAATGGTGAAGAGTGCAGATTCAGAACGAGGTAATTAAAACTGAGCACGCACAAAATAGTTTGTGGTATTTAAGCAGCTGCCGATGGAACCCAGTACAAGAACTTCACTGAATAACGATACAGATCATCGTTCCACAAGCCCTCCACAACACAAGCCATCAGCACAGCTATCAGGAGGAACACCCAACACAGCAGCACCTCCAGCGTGCCTCCTGCTACCACTGCTTTCCCCATGTCTGGGAAACAACCCATTCGATGTAAACAGGGCCAGAGCCAAAACAGTGACTTAATGTTTCATATACAGCTGCTTTCGTGAGAAAATGAAAACTGTTATAGATATTATGGACAGCTCCTGGTGGGGGGCCAGTTGTCTGGATCTGGTGGTTTGAACGTTTCTGTGCCACCTGGGAGAATCAGCTTCCCAAGCAAGTTTGGGCCAGCAAGGTCTGGCAGTGCTGGAAGTGGGAATCTCTGACTTAGGCTAAATCAATTTAGAGCAGCATCCGAGCCTTGGGGGAAACAGCCTCAAGAGCTGGCATGTGGTGGGGCAGAAGGCAGTTTAACAGGGAAAATGACAATCCATAAAGAAAAGCAATGCCAGTTCACACTACTCATGATCTCAGAATACTGCCCTGGCATGCAGAAAGCTCTTACCTCCCTTGAGAAGTTACGGGCCGGCGAAATAAGAGACCCTTGTCCCCACACATGCACAGAGAAGGAGCTAGTAATATTCTCAAAATCATTTCTCTGAGAAACAAAAGCAAATTTCTGAATAGCCAGCAATGGAAGAAAACAGCCCTATGATTTATTGGCCTTGAGACTCTGAGAAGAATTCTTTGGGCTTTTTCCATTACAATTTTGCAACCTATGTTATAGCCACTGGGAAATTGTTTAGTTCCCAAACCATGCCCTCAGTCATAAAATCTGTGAAGATGATTCATGATTATTTATGTGGTGCCATGGGCATGCATGGCATTTTACAGACAACTAGAAGATAAAGCATCAGCCTTTAGAAGCTTAGGTGAATATGACTGTCCCCATGTATGGAAAGCAGCACTCAGCGGGTCCCAGAGCAAACATTCCTCATCCCTCAATGAATTAAGCAAGGATACTCACCTGGGATACTGGCAAGATTTAGACAGGAGAATACTTAGTAGACATGTAACTACTGTCTAAAAATTTGTGACATTATTTCATTAAAACTGTGAGACTTTTCAAGTCATGTGCTGTTTTGTAATGGTTTTGTGATGAAAATGTACTTAATCTTGTATTACGAATTTCTGATCATATACATGATAGCATGTGACCGTGTTGCTATGAAATCAGACCACATATTCTGCACTGCCTGGGAATTTTTTCTCTTTGTGCACTGGGTAGAAGCTCAGCAAGTTCCATCACACAACCCTAAACTTACAACATAAATTATTGAAAGAAAATAATTCTGGTGATTATTGTAAAAAGAAATGTGTTCCAGGCCTCCACATCAACTTCCTGAAGTACATAAAATCCACCCTTGTTCTGGTCCTACAGAGAATGAGCAGCTTTAGCTCTTGGTATAAAACATTTTGGGACCATTTCACCTAGAAGGCAAAACTTTATCATGGCAGAGGTTGTGAAAGCAGCAATTACTGTCAATCAGCATAGGCAGGAATCGTTTGCTGGACTAAGACATTTATGTTCATATTTGCATATACCTTCATCTCTAACCTTTGCACTACACATGACTTACTGGCTGAACAACCCGGGTATCATGTCTCCCCACCATACATTTGTTTTGAGAGTCAGATACAATGTGATTCCAGGAATTTTCATGTTGACTCTGCTAAGCCTCTAACACCCTCTCCTGTTTCTGTATTACTCAGTGATGTCTGTGCCTGCCTTTTTGGACAGCTGAGCAGAAAATGTACCCCAAATAAACAAATTAATCCACCTCTACATGAAGAAATGTCATTATTGCACATACAAATAAGGTACATATGAACAGAAACGGACAATTAAACAAGTCTGGTACATTGCATACACAGGCAGACATGTCCTGACCCTGTAACACCACCCTAGAACATTGTGGCACTCCTGCCAAGGAAACACCAGCAACACCCTCCCCTGAAAACAAGAGAGCTTGTTTTACAACTCAGAGCTTGTAAATAGGAGAATATTGACCTTTTTTTTTGTTCACAATGGTGAGGGGCACAATTCTTCATAAAATGGGAGTAATTGTGTATTTGATTCTTGTATTTAACACACAGATGAAAACCTGTATGGGGAGGGAGGAGAGGAGAGAAGCATCTCCTGCTGGTGTTGAAAACTCTCCCCACTCAGGTCTTACAATTCTCCAGAGGTGACTATCTAGCTGAAATACACCATAAAATGACAAAAAACCCCCTCCCTATAAGTATAATATTAAATTAAGAAGCCCCCAGGCTCTTAATGCACTCTCACATGTCAGGGCTGTCCCCTGCCAGGTGCACGACAGCCCTGTGCTCTCACCCTGTTTCTGTTCTGCATTTCTTCCATGTCAGTGGCTGTGCAATAGGTAGTGTAAACCTCTGCAATCAACATCAACAGAAGTGAAAGAATTAGCTGTAAAATGACTTACGGAGTAGCCTCTTCCTGAAAGCGATTGAGCAGAACTCTGTGGGAGGAAACAATATGCCACAGTAAGTAATGCAAGAGATTCTGTGTAATGTAAGATAAGAATCATTTTGCGATTCCCTCCCCCAGCCCAGTATTCCTTAGGGGAAAACTCCACAACCTCAAATGATCTCCTGATATTCTGTGTGCTGCCACAGGAGTAACAGCCAAAGAGCACTTCCAGGTGAGGGCTCTGGGGCTATTTCAGACAGGGTTTCGTAAGGCAGAGCAGGGCTTCGACAGCTCCTCCCGACCAAGGTAAAAGCTCTCAGCGTGGGCTATGTCTTCATAGCAGTGGGACACACACTTTGAACCATCCCTCTTCAGGATGTGACGGCACCTTCCTGGGAACAGCACGCACATGTAAGGATGCTCTCCAGAATCACGGCTGTGCACTTTGCCTCATCAACTCCAACTCTCAATCATGTAACCAAATATCCCACTTTCCATTCCCCTCTATGAATCCGTGAGCCTCCAGCCTTCATTGCTGCAGCGTTACCATATGACAACTCTATCTGAAATAACAATAGCAGCAAAGCACTAATTTATCATCTCTCAGAGCTTTAATAAGCATTCTGTCCCTTTTGAATAAGTTAAATTACATTGTTTACTCCTGCTCTTCATTTCAGCTCCTCCTGCTCCTTTCTCTACCACATCCTTACCTCTTTCACATGCTGCCAAATCATTTGGTTCTTTTCCTTCTCATTACACCAGCTCCAGTCACTTGGATCCCTTTCCCCTCTCTACGACCAGAGACTGTTGAGCTGCTGGGTTTTTGCTGGCAGTGGCTTTCTCGAAGCAGCTAAATGAATTCCACCTCTAGCTCCAGCTGCTGCCATAAGCCTTCTTTTCGGAAATTAAAAAGGAGCCAGGAACACACGACACCACATAACCCAGTGAGTACTCTGCAGGCCAATTTCCAAGTGTGATTTATAATCATGATGCCCTTACTACATGATTTTATTAAACAAGATCCAGGGAGTCTTAGCAGTCCTGTTTCTAAGACTGATGTTCTAATGGGTACCAAAAATACTGAATTGTTGCAGGCTGATCTTGAGGATTGTTTTGTCTTTTTGCAGCAATGCCGGAAGTTACCATGTTACTAAATCAGCACAGCCCAACACCCCAAAGAGATTGATGCAAACTGATTACAAATACTTGCAATTTTTCACCAAGATAACAGTCCCTTTGTACTAGCAGTTTGAAAACCTTTTGATCAGAGGATACCTAGATATACACAGAAAGCTTTTCCAGCCTCCTGCTCTCAGTGGAAGACACAATTGTCTTGTTGCCCTGCCCATGCAAGCTCTGTGCCACTGGCTTGCACCTGCCTCTGACACCAGACAGGCAATTCTCCAGCCAAGTGCCCATGGAGGAAAGTTCCCAAAGTGAAGAAGAGACAAGAGCAAAGCCCTACAATTATGTGGGTGTGGGAGGAGGGGTCCCTGTTAACCCTCTCACCAGCTGGCACAAGAACGAGGGTGCCAGTCCCCATCCTGGCATGCTGCACCTGCCCCTCTGTCCTGCTGTAGCTCCAGAGACCTCTGTGCTGCTGGAAAAGGACAGCTTCCACATGGCAGCCTGAGGCAACAACAACACTGGTAACAGCATTTGAATTCCCACCTTCTGTATATGGCACACGGATTTGGCCACTGCCTTCAAACACTACAAAAAAAGAGTAGGGATTTATTTATAAATCTCTCTAATACATACTGCCCAGAAAGAAAGCTACAGACCAGCGAAATGAAGGGTGGTAGCATTTACCCCCATTTTTGAGAAACTATGACAAACTTATCCCTCTCTCTAGGTACTCTATACCCCAAAGTACTCATGGAATTCAGCCTTGTATAGAAAAAGGTTATTAACAATATCCTGCTGTCTACATAAGTATGTCAAGCAGCTGAACACAATTATGTGTTCCAACACTTTGGAGAGCTTGATCAGGCAGTTCACCTAAAGTAAACACAGAAATGAGGAGGAGGCAAATTACCTGCTTGGAAAGGCAGGAGGAGGAAAGGAGAAAGGGTGGAAGTTCTCACTCTAGCCCTCCATCAACTGAGATTCAACCAAGAATGACAAGGTCTAACAAATTGGAAATAATAACCAAAAACAGAAACAAGAGGTTTCATTAGAAGCTTCTCTCTAGGGAAACAGCCTCAGAGCATTTTCACTCTCACAGTTATTTTCAATCTTTGAGCTTGGTGCACACACAAAATGTTTTCCTGGGATGGAGCAGACTCTTGGACAACAAGCTCAAACACACTAACAGACCTGTTTTTTTTAAGATAACTTTCAGGCATCCCAAGCTGTCCAAGAACCCCAGGAATATGCAGACCACTGATTTAAAACCACTGAGTAGAAAACAATAAAATCAGTTGTTGAATAAAGTGTTACATCATAAATAATTAATACTGAATGGCAATTTACTCTAGCATTTTTCACATCCAAGAACCCCTTTTCTCTTAAAAGGTTTAGCATCAAATTTCCTGAAAATCAGCGGTGAAAAAGGGTGGGGCTTTTCCCCTCCCTCAGAATTTTTATTGCATATATAAAGTTAGTAACTGGTGAATACTTTGGAGTCAACCTGTAAAACCTTTTCCAACAATTAGGTTTATGCACAACCATGCCCCAAACTCTCCAGGGCTGTTTGCATGCATTTTTCTGCACAACAAACCACTATTGCTTTCTTGGAAAAGCTGGGAACACTGTGGCTCTTGAGGCAGATCCATACCAATTGCCACATGGAGCAATTCTGAAGAAAACCCAGCTAATATCATCTATGAGTACCAGAGCAGAACAGTTTGTGTGCAACTGTGATAGATGTTCCTAAAGAAAAAAAATCTTTGGGGGTTAATACAAACATGGCTCAATCCGTATGTCTCTATATCAAGATCAAATAATGAGAAAAGTAATCAATTATGGCTGCAAATATAAGAAATGTTAGTGGAAGTTTAACTTGGCATCTACCCAAAGCTGAAGAAACCTCCTTTCACAGTGAATGAGTGCTTGTCTGGCAGGAGTAATTACTGGGGCAAGCCTTCAGCTGGAACAACTTACCGAGGCTCTTACCTACAAGGACAGGAGCACTTACATGGAGGGCTGTCAGAAAACTCTTACTCTCCAAAGAGTCTATTTGCTGTTTTGGTCCATTTTCTCCTTGTTGGAAGGGCCTCAAGCAGCAGGGTACGATGGAGCCCATGGCACCCAGCCAGCCACACTCCTGTTGGTGCTGCACCCACCAGCACAGCACCTGCCTGGGACCTTCGGCTCACCTGAGACTGAAACCCAAAGCAGCTCTTACTGCTTCAACACAGGCACCCAAACAGGCTCAGCTCTGGCCCTCAAGCACTGCCTGGAGAAACCATGGCAGGCAGGAAAGGGGCTGACAAACACACAATTCAAAGCCAGGATCATGACCCCACCCAGCCAGCTCCCTGCAGCCAGACACATCAGCTGCTCTATGCTGTTCCTTTCCAAAAACCTTTGCACCTGCAAACCCCAGCATTGCAGGGCAAGTGGGACGTGGGGAGGGATGTGCCCCACAGCCCAAGCACTGCCCACCCAGAGCAGGGCTGGCAGGCACAGAATTCCAGCCCTCTGGCCGAGCCCTCCACATCCACGCTGAGCCCGCAGCCACTGCTCCAGCTGGACAGCAATCCTGAGCAAACCTTCAGGGAGGGCAGCAGCCCCCTCGGCCTGGCCTGAGTGCCAGCTTTTGTCTCTTCCAGTGCTCTTTGGAACACCCACTGTTCCTAGGGGAGACTGTTATTACTTAGGGGCAAAATGAGCATGGTCTGTGCATTTAATGATGCAAAAGTGGAGCTGCATTGCTAAGGTGGCATTTGTGCATAAAGATAAATGGCTTATAATATTTTGCAGATGATGTGCTCTTTTACAACTAAAGATTTTTGGTTCCTTCTAAGCCCAAGGTTAAAAACAAAACCAGACAGTACAGACAAGACATTTCAGTTATGTCACAGAGTGAATTATTTCTACCCTGGGATAGCTCTCATGTTAATTATACTGGATATAAAAAAATACACCTTTCTGGCAGCAAAGGCAAAATCTTACTGCTGAAAGACTCTACTATCCCCTCACTGATGTCCTTGAGAGCTTGAGTTACACTGCTATCTGCAACTGTATTTAAAAGATTTCTTTCTTTCTTTGTGATAAAAATGGCAACTGCAATTTAGAAAAGAAAATAATGAGAAAATCTCACCAATAACCTGCAGCAGGTTTTCCAAGATTGTCTATTAAATTGACAGGAAAAGTTATTTCCCTTATATAAATAAAAGCATGGCCTTCCACTGCTCTCACGATGCAAAAGAAATTAAGACACTCTCTGTTCAGTTTCTTAAAGCTATTGGGTTACTTATTGAACTCGATGGAGAGCAGGAAGGGCTTTAAAATCCAGTAATAATCAAGGTAATAGGGCACCTCAAGCCAATTCCCCACTCTCAATGGGACAGGCAGGTTTCCACTTGGATCTTTTGTATCCTTGATATAAAACCTAACTATAAGGGGATTAGTTAAAAGCAGGTGATGGCAGCACAACCACAAAACTAGCTCGTTTGTAGGGCTCCCTTCCCTCCTCTTTGGCTAAAGGACACGAATTAACATATTCCAGAAATGTCAAGAGTTCATTCCTGCTTTTCTGACATGTGCCACTTTTGCTGGCTGAAATCAAGAGTGTATCAAGTACCTCCAAATCAGCTGTTGAAATGGCTGTTTTCAGCCAGTAGCAATTCCTGTGTGGCACAGGACAGTCCCCAAAACCAGCCTCCAACCCTGCTGTTAATGCCACACTTGTGTTAGTGTGAAACTGAGGCAGAGAAAGGCTCAGATGTGCCCAGTGGCACCTGAGGAGACCCCAGCAGAGGAGGGAACTGAGGCAGAATTCCCAGCTCCTACTTAGTGCCAAATCTTGCCTTGCTAAATCACAGGCCCAAACTTACCATACAGCCCAGTGCTGCAAGGCTGATTTGCTTGGTTAGCACTCAGCAGAGTTAATCAATAGTATGTACAGAGAGATCTGATTTTGAATTCTGTTTTATAGCACCTGTTCCGGATGAAATTCACCTCAGCTGTACCCATCTTCCACTCTTTCCCATTCCCAGAGTCAGAGAGGTCAGAGGCACCAGGAATTGCACGTGTTAACCTTCCCCTTGGTCATTTATAGAGCATTCAACAACCGAACATGGGTTCAGCTTTAATACCTGGAGAAGTCTCAGATTTCCTTCCCAAGCAAGTCCTTTATGAAACTCAAATATCTTGGAATGAGAAGGGTAAGTGGGGAGGAGGGCAAAAAGAGCCAAGGGCAGGAGATATCCCAGACCTTAACACAGAGTCTCTTAATGCAATTAATTTCCATAGCCACACTCCTGTCTGCTGATACAATGAGTTCAATTGACGTGGCAAAGGTCACCCAGTGCATCTGATGTTCACTAAGATTAGAAACCCGGACCTGACAAGATAACCACAACACATGATGAATGATTTGGATGTTGTGCAACGCTTGAATGTGTTCCTTCTTGAATTCACTTACTTTATTCTGTTGGATAAACAGAGAGTGTTATGCTCAGAAACACTGCAAAACCAGTCTGGTAAGATATCAAACTACACAAGGTCTGAACATCCGTAACTGGCTTGATAAGCTACAAAACAGCTTCCACCCAAGACACTTTTATTCCTACAGCTGATGGCTGCAGAGGGAAAGACAGCCACTGATCAGGAATGAACAAACTGAGTGCAGTTAGCCAGGAACAACAGGAGACCACCTCACACTTCTGAAATGCACAGAACCTACATGAGTGCTGCTCCTGTTCAAAGCATCACCCTCTGCCAGCTTCATAAAACTTCTCCAGACTTTTCTTCTTCCCAACTATGCCTCACTACCTGAAACTTTGTGCCAGTCATTAGAACTTAATTTCTGTGAAGCCGTTGTCATGCAAGCATTTGGCGTTTTGTGGGACACAGATAAAAGCAGACAGCATGCTGAAGGGATGGGAATTTTTGCCTCCAGAAGAATGGGACTTACAAGGTTTCATGATCCTTGCATGTATATTCAAGCCAGTTTCCCAAGACTCGTGGTTTGTGGAAGGGGTCTTAAAACTATCCTATTGCTACTCTATTTCCCTAGGATGGTCTTATTCCGCTCTTCAAACTGCAGATCAGATGCCAGAGTGTCACACATGGGGAACAATGGACAGCACATGCCACAAAGAGTTTGCAGCCCACATGTTACTACCCCAGGCCTTCCAAAAACTCCTTCAATGTGCTCTGTAACACCCCTGACCGTGGTACTGCCACCCTGTTGGAGCCAAGACCAGGCATCCCACGTGCATCAAAGTTTACAGTGTGGATAAATACAGAGCTGTGGTGTGAATGTGGTCCAATTCTCATTTCAGAGGCTCATCTGATTGTGCTTCTGGCATCACTTCAGCCTGAGGCACACGTGAGGGACCTCCAGCTTTGTACCCTGCTGCTGCTCTAATCCCTGTGCCCCAGGAGGGGAAGCATGGTACAGAAAGTAGGAGGGGAGGGGGAGACAGTGCCTGTGATGGCACACAAAGAAAAGCAGATCACAGTGAACTGCCTGAATTAGAAATCACAGAAGTTATTTTGTATTCATCTACCAGAGAGAATTTTATATCTAGCCTATACAATATGCTAAACACTTATCAAAGAACATTTAGAGAGATGAAACTCTTTGCATTTCCTAAAAGACTGCTTTTCGTTTATTATGTTTAAAGAAAAGCAAACAAACATGTGAGGATAGGACGATGAAAAATTAGAAAAGATAGCCTGGGGGATGAGAGGAAAAGGCTCTCAACAACTGAGTAGCAGCTCTTGCTGGTTCTATGCACAGCTGAAGCCAATCCCTTGAAAAGGAGAGTTTTGACTCTTAAGTGGTCAGCACCTCTTGCAACATATTTCCTAATCAGCGAGTATTTATGGTCGATATTTTATATTTCCAATTTCCCCCTAAGGGCTCCTGAGAAAGCAGCACACCTGCCAACCTTTTCAGCTGGGCCAATAATTGCCAATTTGCTCTTTGCCTTAGTATATCACTCAATTTAGCCCTGGCTGTGCCCTGCATACATCCTCATTCATCTCTGTGCCCCCATGACAATTAGAGTGTTAGCTTCAGCTAACTAGGGCAACTATTCTACTAGGGTTGGAAGACAATTATTAGTCTATTTTCCCATCTTGTGGCAACAAAATTGAGAATCCATGACAATTACATTCAGCAATTCTGCACTCTGCCGCCTGTTCCCCCTCCTTGCCCCCACCTTCCGAATATTTCAAATTATCACAGCTCTACTACCACATTCAAATTTTCCATGTTCACAAGGAGTGAGGCTTCTATTTAAATGATAATGAGGGACGATCCATTCAATTTAGTGAGGGAGAAAATCCATTAAAAAGCAGGCAGTTTTTAAGCTGATGGGTCAAGAAAAAGATAAAAACCCTTTTTTTCAAGCCATTATACAAGGCTCTGTGTGGATTTTTGGACTGTTCAGGACATCAGAAAAGATTAGGACAATTATGGAACATGGGGAAAACCAAAACAAAATGCCCAAGCTTTCCACTTTTACTTGGGTCAACACAACAAAATAGCAGTATGGCTTATCTGGCTCTTAACTCTCTGGCAACTTCCAATTACCTCACTCTGAAAGACAGCAGAGGAAAATCCCATTTTGGAAAAAGGCTGTTGACTCTGTTTTGGTTGTAGAAGACTTAAGAGTACATGTGTAAGAGGCATATCAGCTTTGCAGTAGTTTTTAAGGGAATTTTACATCAACACTGGGAACATAAAACGTGGCAGATTCCCATTCCCTCTTCGCACCACAAAGCCTGGGCTAAAATATCACTGGTTTTCTGCTCTGAAGTTTCATCATCCCAAAGAAGAGCCCAGCCTCAACAAATCAAACCTCTGCAGCCAGAGATGATTTCACTAGATCATAATAAGCATTTTTTCCCCCCAATGACCCATAATAAATGGCACTTGGTGTAATGTCTGGAAAGACTTACTATACAAGCCAGACAATTACTGTCTCACTATGAAATTGTATCATTCTCTCCCCACAGAATTTTCATTCGTGGCAAGGAAGGAGCAAAATGCTCTGGGTTTTGTTATGGATGAACCAATGGCTGTTTGTGTGTGTGTGTGTGTGCACAACATAATCAATCATTTGCCTCAGTTTTCTTTAGAGTGCAATTATTTCACGACAGACCAGGCCACCTCTTGACTTCACGGTCCATTAGAGACTAATGACATGCATTAATGTAAATAAAGAACAACTTGCTGGCATCCCATTGAACAAGTCACCTCAAGAAACAAATGGCACAGAGGGGCTGAGCTGTTCAGAACAGCACCTCTGAAATGGGGATCCACAATGAAGCCGGAGGAAGGACCCAGCACTCCTAAGGTGGCACCGCTACAGCTGACACTTCGATGCACACATTTCCCACCACACCTGCTGTGTGCTGCCCTACAGCAGCCAGACCTGTCACCTCCTGCCTCATTTACTCCATTGTTCACCCCAGTTAATGGGGAAAGGCGTAGGAGGGAAAGGCAGCACAAAAAGCAGTCCTGAAGGCCAAATGCACCGAGGAACAGCAGGAGAGTGAGAAACAGCCCAGGTGCCTCCTGCTGCAGAGCATCCATCTGCTAGGGCACCGCCGGGTGCTAGAGCCTTGGTTTGTAAGCACCAACCTCCAGGAAACACAGTCCCTGCCTTCCCTGGACACACTGACTGCCCTGTGGTCCTGATCCTGAGGACGTGCAAGGAGTCGTGCCAATCCAGTGGCACACCAGCTATTTAAACAGCGTGCTGGGACATACAGCTCCAGAGCCAAAAGGGACCAGGCATGGCGGGACAGAAAATCCTGCAGGAATCGACACTCAGTAGCATGTCGTTGTCTCCTCTCCCTTTCCCTGCTCCCTCTCAAAGTAAGAGAGCCAGTCTGCCTCCTTATCCCTTTGCACAGAAACGGGGAAAACCATCTGATTGCACCCACGGGACTTCCTAAGACTTTCAGACAGTCGCTAAATAGGCTACAGAACATGTACCAGTACGCGAGGCAGCGTTATATGTAATTAAAGCTAAATTGCACTCATCAAATAATGAACGAAGAGCATTCCGTGATTCATGAACCTTACTTTTCAAACTGTTTAATTACTAATTTGGAAAATTCTCATTTGCAATGGGTCGCCAGGTCACGAGAGCAGCTTCAGCAAAGCTCTGAAGTGTGCCCCGGCCTCCAGGCACTGCCCAAGCATCTCCGCTGACTAAAAGAGAACAGAGTGCCTATTTCCCACTGAATTTCACTGGCTGCTGAACAGGCTTTGAAGATTTTTGCAGGAATTAGGCACCAAGAGTCAATTCCTACAGGCTCAGCCTGCAACTTTGGGGGCAAAGGGAAAGGAGGAGAAATACTGGAAGTGCATCAGCTTAACAAGAAAAGTCTCCAAGACCGCTTAACGCTTTGACCTAAGCTAATGGCTAAGCTGGAATATGTTATTCCTTTCCTGCAGCCCCACATTACAGTGCAGCTCCCAGGCACTCCTGCTCATGCACCTGTCAGGAGTGGCCAAGGGGAGGGGAAGCGGAGAATCGCATCGATGTATGTGTATATAAAATTACCATCATTATTGACTAATAACACAGCCAAAGACATCCCACAGCAAGGGGATTTGTCCCGCCCCCCCCCCCCGGCTGCCTGGCCCCACTGCGGCGCGTGGGCTCGCAATCCTGGAAGCAGATCACAGGACACGTTATTTTCCTCTTCCTCCCACTGCGTCGGCTGTTTACAGCGCCCCATTCACACTCCAAACATGTAGAGAGAATTTTCCCTCGTCACATTTTCCTGTCAGAGCTGTCAAGCTGAATCCCGCTTTAATCTGCCAAAAGCACTTTTCTGCTGACATTTTTAATAAATACTTTCAGCTTTTAAACACATTTGTGGGAGCCATTTTTTCCCCTTTTTCTCCCTTTTCCTCCTGTAGAATGGGCTCTGAAAGCCTTAATAGCAAATACATTACACTTATCAAAGGCTTTCCCCCCCTCTTCCTTTTGCATCCTGAAGCGGAGGTAGTGTTTTCAATTTTAAAGCTAAATTAACTGTCCAATTGAATTTAGCTGGTGTGAGCCGTTTTCTGTGACAGGTTTTAGTTATGAAGCATATTTTACATTAATAGAACTCAACATGAAAACCGCTCGCTCTGGGATTTCTGTGGCTTGCCATTGAAATGGCAAATTTAATATTTCAGACATGCTCGTGCCAGCGTTTGATTATTGTTCTTAATTTAAATCTCTCCTAACGGGAAAGGTCCTAATTAGTAAAAAATCATGTTTTAATGAAGGCGAAATGCTAATTGCTAACACAAAAAGCCTTCATATAAAATTATCCCAGCACTGCCATTGATTTCTTGGTGACTCAAAAGCCCATTTGTGTGTTTACACACTAAGGCACCGTTTGCTTTTGTTTTATCATAACATTTCACTCAACGTACCATCGAATTTCCTGAGAGAAAGACAGCTTTCCCCCAAAACCCTCTCATATCTTGGCAGCAGGAAGCGTAAAATTAGATGAACTAACTTTGCACCCAAACTATGTGATTACGTGCAGCAGCTAAACCCAAAGATGCTGTAAAAAGCTTTTTAACACAACTTCTTTGAAAAAACAAAACAAAACATCAAGCCATTTTTCCCCAAGGAATAACAATTCCATTTTGTTTTCCCATCTCTGATCTTTCGCTTATCATATTATTTGCACCATGATTATAGTGTTTGCAAGGCAGCTCAACCACTTATGCCGTAACACTCAATCATGACATAAAAAAAAGTTATTACACAGTGACCTCTGGATGCCAACATTTGTTCAGCAAGATTTATGAAAAGCCATGTCAGCAGCGGGAATTGCTGCAATGAAGCGATGCTTTCTCCTGAATGGTACTTACATCACTGAGACGGTCCCTTGAGCTGCTCCGCTGAGAGCTTGTGGCCTCCCTGATGCTGTCTTCCTCGCTATTTCTGCCACTTCTGCTTGTAGGGACCTTCATCTAGAGGGAGAAGAAGGAGGGGGAAAAAGGAGATTTTCAAGCACTGCTCTGCCACCTGTTCCCGAGGTTGCCGACAGCAGTTTAGTCAATGTTTCACTCCTACACCCACGCCACCATGGAAAGGCTGGAATGCATTGGGGCTTCTCTGCAGTTGTGCTTGACCACGTGTGTCCACGCTCCTTTTCACTAACATGAGAAGGAAGGTGCTTTTGGCACTCCTGGAAGCAGGCAAGGCTGTGCCAAAGTCCTCAGGCCTGACATGAGGGGGAAGCGGACAGACAAACCTCCTTCACTCTGCTCCCAGCACACCTCAGCTGTGACACTGCTGTTGCTGCCTGACCCACTAGCCAGAGACGTGCCCTGGGGCCACCCCAGTGTCTGCACTGAGGTGATGATGGCCACTGAGGGCCACTGGCCTGAAACAACTTGCTTGAGACACCACACAAAATTTGAAGTAGAGCAGGTTTAACTCCTACAGCCAAGGCTGGTGCTTTAACGGCTAAATCATCCCACTCCCTTCACCTGAAGTTGTGCTTGTGTTTGCATAGAAGTGAGAGAGCCAATGTTTGAAATCACAGTAACCTTCCTCTTACATCTGCAAAGAGTGTTACAGGGGGAGGAGAGGGGTAGGATAGATGTCATTCACAGCTTCATTCCTGGGCTCATTTACTAACAAATTATTCTGCTAATTCCCTCATAAAATATTAGGTGGAAAGAAGTGTTTAATTTATTAATAGGTTCTATTCATATCAGTTTGGTTCCATTTAAATTACACTATTTAAAATGTCGGCTTGTACAAATTGGTATTTTTAATGGCAATAAAATCCCTTTGTTTCTTGCTGTCCTGTTACACGGCAGTGCTGGCAGCCAGCAGGGTTTGCTTGTGGTGCTGATGTAACCCCTGCAGCCCTGCCCCTGTGGCACTGGGCATGGCAACCTGAGCACTGAGAGCACTGATCACTGCACTCCATGGACACTGGATAGTGCTGCCAGCTAAGTGCCCCACAGTCTATTAATATTTTAATGCAATTTTCAGGGTACTGTATGGACAATGAGCTCTAGTTCTCATCTAGAGTACACAGCCCTGTGGGGGCTTGGGTAGCAGAAGACAGGAAAAGTAACATGCTCAGTAAATTTCTGATTTATGTCCTTGCTCTGCATGCCTTTCTGCCACCTTAAACCTCACCAATACACCTTCTTCTGCAGGATAAGACTTGCAGACACATCTAAGAGATAGAAATGAAAATTTTTTCATGGCCACCTTATCACACAACCACCACTCTCAGTACAGTGCCCTGTCTCACTCCTTGCACGCCACAACACCTTTCCAATACGTTGCCCACCTGCAAACTTCTACCAAGACCAGTATTTCATATTTGCTCCTATGTCAAAATGTTCGAAAGCACAGCACAGCAACGAGAGGCAATCGCTGCTGGGATCTGCTAGAAGCATTTCCAACAACAGTGAGCTTGCATTTGCAACTACCAGCACCACGTATCAAGGCAAGAAATCATCCACTTGAAGTTCATGATGTTCAATCCATATTGTCTGTTGCCTTAATAAATGGGTCAACAACATCAAAACCAGAAGTCTAACTATACTACAATACTGGCCATAAACCATCAAATTTTTAATTAAATTTGGTAAGAGTTTTTTTCCTAAATACATTAAATGATTGTCATTCACTTATTTTATTCTTTTTTAGGTCTTTATTAAGCAATTACTACTTCAGCTATCCGATTATCTTGCCTAGGATTGATGCCAAGCCAATAAGACAAATGGTAATATCCCATTAATTACAGCCTTTCATAACACTGGCATGCCAGCTTTTTTCTGTCAGCTGTGTCTTTCTACACTTACTCAAAACCCAACTCCACTGGTTTCTAGTCATCAGCCAGTTCTTCTGAAACTCTTGGATGTAAAGTATCTGACCTGCCAATTTCAATCCTTCCAGACACAGCAGGTGCTTTGTTTCTCCTTGAAATAGGAACCACTTAACCATTACAGGGCAGAATTACAATTTCCCTAACACAGTACAGAAATGCCCATTGAATTCTGCAGCTTTCTGATTTCTGATCCATAACCTTCCCCCTCCCACCTAGGAACACATCAAAGCCTGTCAAAATTATTACGCTTCTGACCTAAACAACTCCTAGACAGCTGCAAATTAAAGTAAAAATAAATTATGCCATTCCAAATCCTTTCACCTTCCCAAGTGCAAATGGTTGCTAGAATTAATTCAAAAGGACTAAACTGCCAGCTGTTTAAAGTTAGCACAGACTCACCCAACCTGTTACCAGACTGGAACCTTTTGCTGCTTTTCTTGAGTTACAGTCAGCTCCAAACACCACCTGTTTCTTTTCTCCAAATTTCATTAAAGGAAAACTACACCTACACACACAGTAACAAATTGAGACAATTTGACCTGACAAGGTCTTGCACGGGCAAGCAAATTAGAAGCATCACTGCTGCCATTAACCTTTCCAAGTAAATATCAATTATTAAACTTGCTGCACTACCTCTGTCCCCAGTTTGCTGCTGTGAATTAAGAGGGTCATCAGCCTTTTTGACAGATCTTGTTCATTTACACCTGCTGCCTGCCAGCAGGGGAGCCCGCACACCCGCAGCCCCAGTGCTCAGCCAAGCTGCCTTAATTCATCAGTAATTACCCTAATGAGCTGCATGCAGGACCCAACGAGGAGGACAAGTTGTTCTGCTAAATGGATGCATTGGTTTCACGGGCACTCTCGGCAGACCTGGGTATTAGCAAACTGGTCTAAAGCTTCTTACCTAAAGTTGCCACTGGCTCAAGCTGCTTGATTTCTAGCGATTTTCTCTGGGTGTTTTTGCTTGAGTTCCAGAAATTCTTCCTGACCACGTTCCCTGACTGAATTTTACTATAAAAACCAGTATTCCTCTCCCTTGGAAGAAGACATTACTGTTCCAGAGTCCGCAAAGTTGGGGTGGGCCAGAGGCCAGGCGGGCTCCTGGCCCCACTCCCAGATGTCATCTCCACCTCAGCACAGATCCAAACAACCAACTCCCCAAATTCACAGGCAAAACACACTATGCCCTCTCATACAACACATTGCCAGGGACTTCCAGAGGCATTAGTGCAACACCAGCCACCAGGATTAAACACCTCAGGTAGATGAACCAAATATCCCACCTAAAACTTGAGCAGCCCATATTGATGGTCCAGAGTATTTCCACACAGTGGCAATGTCCTTCAGCAGCCAGAATTACATATGCAATTGAACCTTACAGGCTGTTCTCACCCAAAATCAAACCCTTTTGAGACACACATTGTGTCTCCCCATCCCTCTGCATTACCCACTGAGAGCATCCAGCTCCTTGAGCAAAACCAGTCCTGTGGATGGGTTTGCCCTGTTTGAGGCAGGACTAACCCAAACTGCCTTCCAGACTGGAACTGGAGGGTTCCAGCCAGTGTAACAAAGCCAAAACAGAGACTGGGGAACAGCAGGAAGGAGTGTGTGGGCCAAACCCGAATGTGTTTGATCAAGTTGCTCTTAGGTCTGCTCAAAGTGTTTTGGGAGCCATCTGATGAACAAAATGCCTCAAAATAACCCTGATGCCCAAAGCTCTGCAGAGAGGGGCTTGGAAAGGTGCCTCTCAGCCTTGTCTCCTGAGGGCTGGAGGTGGGAGGGAATCTTGTCTTAGACATAGGCTGACTACTGTGTCACTTCAGGAGAGCAAAGCTGGAACAAAATAAAAAGGCTCAAGGGGACAACTGAAGCTATTTGGTAATTTATCTCTTCCAAACCTTAAGACAGCAAGACATTAATGTCCATACATACGAACTGAAATAGGTGCTGAAGTTTTACTCCAGCAGTGCCTGTTTCATCGCTGAAGTTAAGGGAATTCTCCAAAAGCATTAATTAAACCCAAAGCTGCTTAAAAACCAGACCAAAGCAGTCTCCTGCAAGATAAATAACACCCCAGACCCACCACACACTGCAGAGCAAAGCTGGTGGCAGGCAATCCTGGCTCTCTGCAGTAGCTGCAGTCCAGCTTTCACCAGGAACGACAGATTTGTGTTTGAGAACATGGAAGAGACCGTTTCCAGCTCGGTAGGAGCAGGCCAAGGCTGCAGACGGGGCTGGCTTGGCAGGGAAGGACCGGGGGTAGGCACAGAGGGTTTGTAAGGCCATGATCAATTTGCATTCTGCAGGTGCTCACAGACAGTCCCAAGCCATGTTCGGAGCCAAGAATTATGAACCTTGCGCTGTTGGACATCATGTAGCATGATTAAATATCATAACTCATCCCGGTAATAACTCCAGCTCTGCTATCCTGGAATGCTGTT
Source organism: Corvus moneduloides (assembly GCF_009650955.1). Taxonomy (NCBI): domain Eukaryota; kingdom Metazoa; phylum Chordata; class Aves; order Passeriformes; family Corvidae; genus Corvus; species Corvus moneduloides. The sequence continues at coordinate 8,048,093 of NC_045493.1, forward strand.
GCCTTTCTGTCTCTCCCATCCAGCTTCCCCCTCCCTACTTCTTCCTGTGGGGTGGGGGTGGAGGAATATATGAATGGGCAGAATGGGTCTTGTTTCCCTAAAAGGGCTTTTTCATTACCACTATGTTGGCTCTCAGCCCCTGCTTTTTAATCATAATAGATCAGCCTGCTCTCCATTTACTTAAGCTTTTCCGATGTCAGAGGAAAGCACGTTTTTATTTGGCACACCTATTTTCACATCATGGGCACGCTGCCCCTGCTCATTATTAATAAATACACTTCGATTTATCACAAGCTCCATTTGAGTGCCACGGGGAGCCTGGGGCAAAAGGAGACAAATTCTTTTCTTAAGTTGTTCTGAAAGGTGCTGGGCTCCCCGACCCTCACCCCCATTAACCCAGCACAGCTAGTGCGCTCCTACTGGGAGCTCCACGGCCTGTGCAGCGGCAAACTCGGACTGATCTTGTGCCATCTCAATATATTTGTTCATTATCTTGCGCACACACAGAAGCATTTGGAAATGTACTCGGGGCACAGGCCAAATTGAATCATCTGCCTTCATTTTCCACACGATCTGAAGCTACAGCTGCTACAACAGGCTGTGGGATTTTTATTTTCCTTCCTTAACAGGTTTTTTTTCTCGCTCTTAAAGCCACAGCAGTCTCATTTTAAAGCCCTTGCTGTTGCTTGGGTTTGTATGTGTTTTGTACAAAATGGGTCTTGCATACACACAGGGTGGGAAAAGAAATTCCCAGCAACCTCTCTCTGCGCAGTTCTGAAGGAAAGACAGAAAGCAAAAGCCTCAGGGAGAGACATAATTAAAATATTCATCTCAGAGATGCCTGTTCTGGTGGCTCAGATGGGTCTATTAATTCACTAATCCTGTCACCTCTGCCAGTGGACAGGCACCAGCAGGAATGGCACCCACCTACATTGCACTGCACTCTGGAGCCAGGAATAGTCCATGAAAACAAAGCTGTCCTTCCAGATCAGAAGAGCAGAGCTCCACACAGCACCGAGCCAAGTTACCTCCTTTCAGGAACATGTTAACTTCGAGAACTAAGTTTAATTCCTTTTTAAAGCTCTGGAAGATCCACTTTTATTTGTCTTGAGAGAGAGGACAGACCAAACATAACCTTCAGATTTCCATGTTACTGACTTCACAGCAAATCTGGTTTGGCAGAAGCCACTTGGAGATAAGTTCGTAGAGCTGAGAGGCGTCCAAGTCCCAGAGTTTAGGTCCAAGCTTTCAGACCACCAGAGACAGGGATGAATCAACCTTATCATGTTCATCTATCTAAACGAATGCTGCTGAACACCACTTTGCATCTCGTCAGCAGGTAATGACTTTATCATCAGCTCTGCCAAAGGACCCTTTTTCAACTCTTTCTACAGGGTTAATCTAAGGAAGAAAAATTTCCTGCAGGTAACATTTCACTCTAACAAAGATCATCATTTCCCACAGTTACAAGAATTGATAACACCAACTGTTCCAAAAACTTATCAAAAATAATTGTATGGCCTATCTCCTTCCCAATAAACATGAAAAGGATGCTTAAACAATATTTTGGGAGACTTTTTTGCTAACATATGCTTGCATTTTATTATCAAGTCCCAGATAAGCTCATGTTTCTCTGGTAGACTATCAGCGGTAGCAGCTTTCTGCAGCAGGAGACAGTAAACTGCCTTAATAAATACAAATGGACAATTTAATTAAAATATATTGGAGACTTGGAAAAAGTACTATTTGTGGATGAAACAGTCTGTTAAGGGATTGCACTCAAGGCCAGCTCAGTGTATTTCAGGCAGGCAACAATAAGTGGCAGTGAAACATAGTGCACAGAGCTCTATCCTAAGGATTGAAGACCACGCCGAAATTATAAATGTCTGTTTTCCAGAAGGTGGGGGGGAAGTCACCCTGTTGTCCCTGGTTTTAATGCTTGAAACAAAACAAACCCATCTGGCTTTAAAACCATACTTTTTTAAACCTGAAAAGACCCACGTATCAAAACAAGGTGGAATCAGCTAAACACATTACTTCTGATTTGTTTCCTTGAAAATCCAGCCTTAATGCATTCTAACAAAATTTATCTATCCCAAGCATACCTCATAATGAGATCAACTGGGAAAAATATCAGGCTTGTTTGTATATTTTATACTTGCTCTAACTTGGCAGTTTGGAGATTATGTATTCCCCAGGTCCCTCCTTAAATCGTTTCACACGCTGCAATTTGATTTTCTTTGCTTGCCCTTTTCCACAATTTTTTTTGATACATTTTATTGAGTTCTGGCTCAGAGGGAAACGTTTCCTTTGAATTAAGGGTGCAATCATTTTTTTTCCCCCTCTAAATAAGGACATATGGCATAGAAAGCAATGTTATGGTCCGAGTATTTTATGATTGAACAAGGGCTCATTTTAAAAAATGACAGTAGCATCAGGTTGGATTAGAATAGTTTTTCTAATTGGGTGGTGCTGCTGTGGATGCTGTGATGGGCTATCTTGGCCATAACTCACTTTAAATATGACATGTCCATTTTTACTTACTGTGATGAAGAAGCAAACACCACCAGTGTTTGATACTGAAGGAAAATTGTCTTTTTTTTTTAGCATTCACTCGGTTCCATCATGTTTTGAAGGTCAGTGTTTATACATTTACCTGCTCTGCAGACTACTGGTTCCTAATCCTGGTTTACCAGTTTCTTTTGGCTAAGTTATATCAATTACCTGTGTTGCAGTCAAGCAGTCTGTAACACAGTGGTTCATTTTTACCTCTCTCTGGGATGCAGAGAACTTGAATTGATGCTAGCAAAGGATTTCTGTGCTTAGACTCAGTCAGCTGCTAAAGTAAGGCAAGTTCAACAACTTACTGTAATAAAAAGTATTATCAGTGAAAAATCAAAATATTCAAAAGCTATTGATAGTTTCTCAGCTGCTTGAGCAACATTAACTACTCACTAACAACCTAACTTTATATCTTAATGCTTGCAACCAGATATGAGGGCCACCTTCCATTTCTAAGAGCAAATGAAACCCAAGCTCCTTTGGTACGGGCAGCTGCCTTTGCCGTTTTTGGAAGAACTCCTGTCTGGTGCTGTGATTAGCCAGCAGTGAGCTCAGCTTTAGCCCTCCAGCAGACACATCTGCAGATCTGGTGCCACTTCTGACTAGGGAGGAACTCTGTTTGACTTCATGGCTCTTGCAAGGTGCCATCTAAAGAGCAGGCCAGTGCCCTGGGGGCCTGGAGAAGCCTTTCTCCACAGTGCCCAGCACATGGAGGCCATATGGAGCAGTGGGGTTGGCTTTTCTGCAGCTCTGAACTGCTGCAATGATTTTTCACAGCTTCTGGGCGGGCAGGTGGCCTCGGCTGTGGAGCAGAGCCGGCACCGCTTCCCCACCACGACCTGCGCTCTCAGGATCAGGAGCCTCGCTGCCATGCGAGAGCTAATGCTTATTTTGGAAAAAAGCTGGTGCTTAAGCAGGCAAAACTGCTCGATTTTACAGCTGCCATCAGGCCTGCATAGCAAACTGCACTCTGCATGCCCCCAGCCGCACTTGGCAGATGGCAGCAGACAGCTGGGAAAATCTGGGTTTGACATACGTCAGTGATAAACTGTGTCAGCGTAGACCTGCTTGGGTTACAGCCTGCGAGCGCGTGTGCCGGAGTGGGCCTTGGACTGCTGAGGGGGAAACAGCATTCCCAACCTATTTAACTAAAACCTGCCTTCCACAACAGGGCAAGCAGGTGCAGATTGCACCTATGAGCCTTCGGGGCTGTCTGGAGAGGCAGGCAAGGCAACAGAGGGGCAGGTATTGGGTTTGCGTGGCAAAGTCTTGGTAGCAGGGTGTCATCTGTGAGAAGCTGCCAGAAGCTTCCCCCATGTCCAGTGGAGACAAAGCCAGCTGGCTCCAAGACGGACATGCTGCTGGCCAAAGCCAGGCCCATCAGCAATGGAGGCAGCACCTCTGGAATAACAACACAGTTAAGAAGGGAGAAATGTTGCTGCACAGAAGCAATTGCAGCCAGAGAGAGGAGTGAGAACATGCGAGAGAAACAGCCCTGCAGTCACCAAATCAGTGGAGGAGGAGGAGGAGGAAGAGGAGGAGGAGGTGCTCTAGGCAGCAGAGCAGAGGTTCCCCTGGAGCCTGTGGTGAAGATGACAACAAGGTGACAGGTCTCAAGGAGTAGCATCCAATAAACAGTCCATGAGAGAACTGAAAACCTTTGAGCCTCTTAGAGCTGAAAGCCTCTGTGCCTCTTGAAAATAAGATTTGTAGCTTCAAGTTTCACATAAAGATGATTCGAACCTGTGACTCTCGGTTATAAAATGCCATCCAATATGCATCAAACAGAAAATTGATTTAGCACGGGTTTTTTTTTTGGTAATGGGAAAGAAATGGATACACTGAAGATGAGCTCAGAACTCTTACAGCAGATGCATCAAGTGTTACCAATCTGGTGCAGTGGACCATAGCAAAAGGATCACTGTAAGGGAAGTAGCTCCAAGCAGGACAGAGGAATGATTGACTAAGCATCCACTTAGAAGGGAGAGAGCTGTGTTCAGCTGGAGCCAACGGACTAAATTAGGCTGAGCTTACACGATGCTTTTAAACACCATGTAGGAGGCAATCAGAATTGACAGCTTTAACATTGCTGCCATCTATGCATACAGATACCATCTATTAAAGGCTAATATCAACAGCTGTGATGTTCAAAGCAAAAGTAGATTTAATATACATATTAAATTGTCCAAAGCTGCAGGAAATGTTTCAAAATATATTAGGAAATTCAACCAAGAAAAATATCTCTGTATATTACAGTAGTTCTCTTCTGGTAATGCTACTCTGCAAAGCCAAGGGTTTTGAGTTTTAATATGAAAGGTGATGATAACCTTCAAAAGTGATTTTAGTAAAAGAAGATCCAAAAAAGCAAGGTAAACTTATTACTAATTATGTCAGACAGCTAAAACATTCAGCCTCGACCTTGGGAAGAAAACAGACATTCCCCAGCTTTCTGATAGAAGATATCAGACAACATTTACCAAGAACAAAGTCCAGACCTGTTGCACAAGCTATAGAATGGGAGATCATGTCACACAGGTGTTTTAAACGATCTTGGAATATCCACTGAGAAAACAGAAAAAAGACAAGTATTGGAGACATATTTCAAATGAGCAACCAGGGCTGGCTGGGCTGCTGTAGACACAGTGCTGTGATACCAGGCTTGAGCAGCAGAAGAAAAGAAAACCAGAACTGGAGTAAAGTGACTCAATTAAACTATTTCAACAAGGTTTTCTGGAAAATTAATCTTCTTGAGTAAGCCTGGTTTCATTTCTTCAATAAGTTTGGTTGAAAAGGAAACTGGATAAATGTGATACATTTAGGATTCTTGATGCACTCATACTACAAGACATTCTGATAAAAGCTAGTGCTATATAAATATCAATAAAGCATATTTTAAGTGGAAACCAGATCAGCTGAGTTCTCAGAAAGTAGTGTCAATAAGTAAACGTTAATGTTTGCTACAGAAGGTAAAAGGATTTAAACAAGGTTTGCAGCTATTCAATAGTCCCATCAATATCTGAGAAAAATGTTATCAAACCCACTGCAGATAAAATTCACAGATGCCAATGATACCATTTTAAAATAAATAAGGAAGAGAAGGGGAAGGCAGCTTAGGCAGCAGCTTGAATTCTGTGAAAAACACACCTCAGGAGAAAAACCATATCCCAAAGCAGGGCTGCACTATGGTTATGAGGAATGAGAGCAGCTGCCTGCAGCTCCTGCAGAAGAGAGACTGTGCTGCCAAACAGAGCCTGCTGGGAAAAGCTGGGAGGTGACAGCGGACTAGTGTGTCCTTATGGTCCTCCTGCATAATGCTACACCAAAGGGAACTAATCCAACCCCTCAGCAAGGGAAGAGAGGCCACTTTCTCTTGAATACAACATTGACAGGAATGATTTTGGAAGGTCTTCAGCCTCTCCAGTACACCAGCAAGGCACAGCTCTACTGAACAGACAACCCATGGCAGGTACAGTCTAACCCACAGGACAGACTTGGAGAGTTGTCCTGAGTTGCTCCAAGTCCTTCTTACAGGGATCACAGAGATTAACTGAAACTCCATTAGAAAGCAAAAATTGCCAGCACCTCTCCAGGTGTGAGGCACCGCAGGTCTCTCCTTACCTGGAGCCAGGCACAAAAGCTGCCTCCTGATGCTGCCCAACAGTGAAGGCAGCCTTCAAAGGCATTTGGGTTCTTGTCCATGATTCATGGCAGAGACAAAAACACCCACACTCTTGCTCAACAATTCACTCAACCCCTCCAAGTGTCCCATGTGAAAAAGCTGTGCTTAGTACAGTTGGGTTTCAAATTCATTGCTAGGACTCTGAGGCACCACAATAACACAGTTAAAACACCACCAGATGTGTGTCATATAATACACATTAAAAAAAAGAAAAGACATACTGTGTGCAGATACAACAACAATTTGCTGTTCAAATTAATTCAGGAATCAGTACCATCCCTATAAACCAATATATAAAACATATGCTACTGTAGGCATGCATAAATTGCATGCATTTTTATCCAGATAAAGCCACACGTGCAACTAATAAACTAAAGTGAAAAAAAGAAAAGAAACAAAGTAAATAAATAAATGCAAAGGCTGCCTAGGGAATAATGAATTTTGCAGAAACTGCTGTCAAAGATCACAGTGCTGAGCAGAGCCCCAGCCGTGCTGGTCCCTACTCCCAGCAGGACAGTCACGGCCTGGCCTCAGGCCATTGGAACAGGCAATTCCCATGGAGTAGAAATGGACCCCAAACAGACCCAACCAAGTTTCTTGCCCAGCACTGGGGTGAGGTTAAGCTACAGTGGCACAGTTCAAATCACAGGAGAGAGTCTCCCACACCCCCAGGATCTGGCCTGATATTGCATGTCTCCAGCCGTTCCGCAAACCAGCCCACAATCACGTCCCTTTTACAGCTGACGATCCCTAAAAACCCAGGAGCAAGGCTCCAGCCTCACAGCAGCTGGGGGAATTGCTGCCATTAAAGGCAAGAAGAGAACCAGCACTTCAACATGGAAGGAATTGATGGCTGGCTGGCATGAGCTGTGCTACAGTGGGAATTTAGCAAAGCACAGACAATTCCCATGCACACCGCCATGAGTAGTTTTATTCCAGCTCCTACCTTGTTCTAGTCAGATCTATGATTTGCTTTTATTGCTAATTCAAACTCTACAAAGCCCCTCCTTGAACTCTGCCTAGACTTTTGGAATCTGTCCTTTCCCTGGCAGAGGTCTCTGTCCCCCAGCCAGCTGTCCCCAGTCTCCCACAGGCAACGGAAAGCTAACCACAGCTGCTTCTGTTCAACAAGAGCCAGAGCCATTTTCCCCAGGCTCCCTGCACTAGCAGATGAACCAAGCCACTCTGGCAAAAATCAGAGCAAACCTCACACCTCTGCAGGTCTGGAAAGCAGTTCCCTGGCTCTGCACTTGAAGCAGAGGCAAGCTGCAACATCACTGCATGTCTGGTTGTGATCACCCACTGTGATCAGTCAAGACACTGGAGTTGTCAAGGAAACTTTCAGTAAGGCCATCAGCTCCTACACCACCAGGGCAAGTTTTCTGATTTGAGAAAAGTGTTGTAACTACCAGAGCAAGCACAGCCAGCTCCTCAAGGAAACACAGAAGCAATTTCCTCTAAATGCCCAGGGGACATCCTGTTTGCTGATCGACATCCCGAAGAAAACAAAAATCTAACAATAATTACAGCCTAAGCAACTATGGTGAAACCCTTTGGTAATTTTCAGTCCCAAGTAACTAAAAAGGGGCAACAATTATTTTAGCTAATGATCACTGAACTTTCAGATTAATGTTCACAGCTGGGGAAGGGGAAGCAGCTCTTAAGAAGGCAGCACTGCTGTCAGGCTGAGCCCAGAGCTCCTTGAAATAGCTGGTTGATACTTGCTACCATCAAGGGACACAGGGCACTACCCAAACACGCAAGGAACTAAAGCCAGCACCGAAAGCTCAGTGCAGATGGACTGGGATCCTGCCCTACCTTCTTCCCACAGATTCCAGTAGTTTATGGTAGAGAAAAATCCATGCTGTTGGCCCTGTCTGTACTCTCATGATGCGCAGCACAGGAGTGGCTTGGCACTAGCCACACATTCCCCAAAACAGTGGGTTTTAACATTTCTCAGTCACAAAAGGACTGGCTGACACTCTGTAGCTCTGATACAGCTGAAAGGGCAAACTGCAGAGGTAAACACCAGGCAGACACTGAGGGTTATCCAGCTGGCCTGAATTGCTCCCTGTGAGTTTAGACAGCCTCTCCTCACTGATTCTGGAGAGAAAAATGTAACTGGTGCCTTCCAGAAAGGGGTCAGGCTGTGCTTGGGGATGAGCTGGGTCTAGAAGAGGGGAAACCTGCCTAAGGCAGGCCCAGAGAAACGTGAGCCGTTGCACCTGCACTGTTTCACAGAGGCCACAAAGGCTTGTCAAAGCCCAAAATAAACAAGTCCACTAAGTTCAACTAAAAACCTGTTTTGAAAGTGATTTAAAGCATTGTAAATGCTTGTCAAGTTTTAAGCCAAACCTTCATTTTGTTCAGGTTAAATAAGTTATCAATCAGTTCAACTTGAACTGGAACAAGAAGCTTCTGAAATGAAATTAAAGTAACAGCCCAGTTAATTGAGCCTGCTTCAGTCCTTCCCATAAGGATGGTCTTAGCTTCAGGAAATGCTCATCTTCCTTGTCACATTTGATGCAGAAAGGTATTTTAAACAGTAATAAGCATCTGCTTTCTCTACTTGTTCAGTGGGAAAGTCTAGAATTATATACACAGCTGTATAGAGGATGCTGTAATAGCAAGATGCATTTATTAATGATCCTACTAATATTTCCTGAGAGCATCTCCAAATACTCTGCAAATACCCATCAAATTTAAACAGCAAGGATGTGCAGTGGGTAGTATTATCATTCCTTCCCAGAAGGGATGAAAAGACCAGATGACTTTGGAAACATCAAGCAATGAACCTGGAATAAGGCTGGGACTACAACTACAGAGAAAACAGGGTGGCTAAAAGCACTGCAGCTTTTAACATCAACCATCTTGCATCTTAACCACAAGATCGTTCTCCCTGGGTGACATGTAAGCAAATATTTCTTTGAATGAAAGCATAATGTTAATAGAGGAGAGCTTGCTGAGAAAGCAAAAAAAGGAATTGCTGCATTCTTGGATACTACATGGAAACCCTACACTCTCCACAGGAAATATTTTAGTCAAAAGAAATGTAGAGTTACAGCATGAAAAAACGAGGCCATCAGATAAGGCAGGTTTTCTGAAAAAGGGATAAGGGAGCATGGCCTTTGCTACTGGGAAGATTTGGAGTGATTCAGGACTGTTCCTGACACACAGGTCAGTGAGGTTTCACTGTGGCACAAAGACCTGTGTCTGAGTGCTGCCCAAGGCAGGAGGCTTCCAAGTACCTTGGATACAGATCTGGGAGATGACCAAGGTCTGTCACACCATGGGATCTTTACAAGCAGCAGTAGGGCCCAGAACCAGGGGGAACAAAACCTAAAGCTCAATCCAGAGACCAGAAGTCAGGAAAAGGACTTCTCTGAACTGTAGCTCTTCCTGAAGGAGCAAGTGTGGGAAAAGGAACAAAGCCCAAAATAACAAAACTCATGAAGGCTCTATGGGTAGAGCTAAATAACCAGGTAATTATCCAGATCTTTATTGTTCCTTTGCTGCTGCCTGCAGATGAGAAGAAAGAGAACAATAGAAGTAGCAAGTGGGGATGGCCAAAGCCTCTAAAATATTGATGCACAAATTGAACATTTCTTCTGGAGATGTGGAACTGCTCTCACATGGAGCTTTTGTGCTAATAGTTGTCTCAGTCAACATGCAAGGTCTTTATAACAATACATGTCTAGATACCACTGCAGTATAAATATCCTTGCTCAAAACACTTTGCATCTTACTGCTGCTCACACTGTACCTGGCAGTTTCCTATTTAAAACAGTATTACTGCTAAAGGAAACCAGTAACAGAGGGCTAAAGGAAACAATCTTACTCACTGAACCAACAGTGTTGTCTCAGCAAAACAAAGTAATTAACATCTGAGTTCACAGGAAAATATATTAGCACAACAGATGCATGTGCATGTATTTCGGCCTTTTGGTAAAATGTGCTGTTTTGGGGCCAGATGTTTCTGCTCATGCCAAAGAAGAATCCAGCTGCATCAAGCTGTGAATATTTCTTCTGATCTGACAAAATCTGCTATGAACTAGAAGAGAAAAAAACAGTACTGAAGTTTGAAATAGAAGTCTGTTTTCCACTGGGGATTTTACCACCATCTGTATTTTAAAAGCTTTAGTACAACTTGACAGAGCCTGAAAAAGTTTGCAGCACAATAGGTAAAGCACATTGAAATACCATTCAAGTAAGGTTTCTGGTAGAGTTGAAACATATGGTAAAAGACTAGTTTTATGCATTTTTCCCCTTAAAAATCAATTTATACTTATTAGTTGGATTTACAACATGTTTAAATTGTATGGCCTTTTTTGTAATGTGCTGCCATTATGAGCTAAACTCTCATTATTGAGATGATAGAGCAATATTGAATTACTGGGCAAACAAGGTCCTTTTTCAAAAACACCACAGCAATTGCTTTTCTCACGGTTTCTAAAACCAGGTGTTGTTTTTTTTCTTGCATTAATAGAATTACTATGGATTTGCACTAATGCAAGAGCAAAATCATATCATTTTCCCAAAACCATAAAAAGGAGCCAAAATGGAAACAGAACAGTTCAGCAGAAAACATGAAAGCATCTTGTAACACCATTAAGCTCACAAACTACAACACATTTATCAATGCTTGGGTGTTATCCCTCCTAAAAACCATCCATCCAGCAGGAGCAGCACTCTCCCACCTCCCAGGCCACCTGTGGAAAAGCCCGTAACTCATCTCACAGAAACCTCTGTTGTTTCATCCCCCAAAACCAGCTCCTTCTGCCCCAGGGAGAATGCAGTGGCAGGGGCAGCCTCAAACAGTGACTTGCTTGAATAAATGGCTGCACCATTATTTTCTGGCAAGTCCTAAAACTGAGATTTTCTAACCACAACTTGACTCCAAAAGGTGATGAGATTCCAATCTCCTCTGTTCTATCCCCAAAATTTCAGCCTTAACAAAAAAAAATTTAAAACTTCTGAAACAGGCAAACATATATGGTACAGTGCAAATGGAGCAGAATGCAGCTGGATATTTCTGAACTGAACTCGGTTTTCCATTCTGCTCTCCTCAGCTCTCGCCAGCAGCCAGGCAGCTGTGCTGCCTTCCAGGTGTGCGGCACAGCTTTGCCACTGACAGGGTTATCTATTTTACGGAGAATTATGCTGGCAGTGAAAATCACAGTAGAATTGTTTTGAAAGAAGCAAGCCTCAGATGGGCAATTTAGATTTCACAGAAGTTGAAAGAGGATTTGCAGGTTCAAATTATTAATCAACACCCTGCCAGGCAGGGGCCAAGAGCAATCTGCAGGCGCTGAGTTTTCTTGGACTTAGACTGTAAAATCTGGATTTTAGATTGTTTCGGTGAGGAGAAGGATTTTTGTGCCTACAGCCCTTTCCTTCTGAAGTATCCACGCAAAATGGATCCCTGGCTTTTAGGGGCAAGTATGAACTTATGGATGGTGGGGTAAACTCTTTCAGGAAATTAGGGATTTGGGGGCTTTCTGAGTCAGTGGACACACTGCACATGACAAGGTTACTTCCTTTTTGTTAAAATCATGTTCCAGCTATAACAAGACAAGATAAACTGCCCATGGGGTCACATGGGGCCCTTCTTTTGTTAGCAAGAAACGTGGAAAAAACTGGCCAGAAAAAAGCAGGAGCTCATGGAGAATCCAACCTATTGCTACAACATTGTCAGCTCTCCCCTGTGCCAATCAGGATGAAACAGGCTGCTCTGGGAAGGAAGAATTTAATTGTAATAAGCACCTAGCAGAGTGTAACAATGGTTAATCACAGAGAAGCACACAGTGGGTGCCTCTGGTCACATCAGGCTATCTTCAGCATTCTTTTGGCTTGACCTGTCAAGTTCCATGCCTTCAAAATTCTGCAGGGCCAAACTTAAAATAAAAAGAGAGGAAAAAGGGGGTGGGGGTGGGGGGGGGGGGGGGGGGGGGGTGGAGGAAGATGGGGGGAAGAAAAGGGAAATTATCCATTAACAGTTTTAAAGAAAATGCTAATTAATGTTCTTCTGCAAACAAAAATGTAAAGCAGGTAGAGAGACGTTCCACCATTAGCTGCCTATTTCTATAGACACCATCACTGTCTCCTGGGGAACAGTCTCTGACAGTAGTGAGCAGCTCCTCCTGCCCTCACATCTGAAGCCCCTGAGTGTGCAGGGCTGGATGTTTCAGGTGTGAGCAGCAGAAGGGCAGGGGAAGGTGAATGAACAAGACAGGATTCCCCAACACGTGAGCCAGAGAGCACCTGTTCCAGGTCTCCTCTCTCCTGAACATCTCTATTACAAAGAAGTGTTGCAAAATGAAAATTGGGAGCTTGAGGCCAAAATCAAAATAGAAAGAAGAGGATATGCACCCACCGACCTTTGCTGAAAACAGTGATTTATTTTTTCTTTATGTTTACCTTAAGTGTGTCTCAGAGAGGCTGTCCACAGAAGCATCACACCACTGCTCCTGCTGCACTATATTATAATACTGCTTGTTTCCTCTTGCCAGCTACTCATCAAGGATTACCACCAGCACAGCCCTCCGTTCTTTCAGATCTAGTCAGAAGGCAAATTAGTTGCAGCCTGATGGGGGAGTGCTAAATTTTTCATTACAATCTTTCTCCGGAGGTTTGGTGTTTAATAATTTGTACTGTATAAAATTTCACATATGGGAAAACATGGCACCACACAGCCTCTCCAGATGCCTTTTTTTTTTTCCTTGCTGCTAATCATGCGAGCCCCCCAGCTAAAGAAGTGGATTTAGGGCATAATTAAAGCTTTATACTTTAATAGTAATATGGGTAAAGCTCAATTTTATTTTTGAGAAGAACACGCCACATTTGTAAATTCCCATTTCACCAAGGATCAGTTTTCACACAGGCTTTGCACCCGGGCTGCTTTGTTGCTGATATACCATGGAACATAAACCATGTAAGCAGCTTGTGGTGCTGTGAAAGGCACACACCCCTGCTTGGCCACTGCAGAGGCTCTTTAGCTCCTTATGATCAATCTGAGAGCAGTGGTGGCTCTGCCAAGGACATCCTGTAAGGAGCCTTCACATCATCTGCTCTGGTTTTCATCACATAATGTGGCAGGGGAGTCTCTCAGATTGGTCATAGGAACTTCGAACTTCTGGAAGTTTTAGCTACAGCCCTAAGCAGAGCTGAAAGTGATTTAAATGTGCTGCTGCTCTCCTAAACCTCCCCTAAGCCACCACCCTTCTTCCCTCCCCACAGAGCCTGGAAACCGCAAGGCTGCTGTCATGCGTGGGAATGCCAAGCCCTCTCCCATCTTCCCACCACTGCTTTCTCCCCATGTTTCTGATGAGAACAACAACCTGGAACATACTTTTGGCATTAACTACAGCTGCATACAGAGCACAAGGTTCACACACTGGCTAAGAGCCCTGAAAGCCTCACTGTAAAGTGGGACTAAAGTGGGACCCAAGTAGGGGATAGATGGGAGGGTCAGTGAAAGGGAAGAAGAGGTGCTGGCAGAAAGGCAGGAGACATTCCTTGCATGGCTGAGACAGGAATAGTTGTGCGATGGTCAGCATTCTGAGGACTAATTTTAATCATTTGTTGAATTCTGGAGTATAGTGCCTCTAAAAAAAGGAAGTACTCCAGGGATTATACTCCCAGGATGGCAACTTGGTATTTTAAATCCTTTCCCTCTTCTCCTAAACATCCTCCTAAGTAAATTCAGAAAACGCACAGAGTAGTACAATGATCACCTTTCACAATATGGTTTTAATTCAATCCGAGTTTCTCCCATCTGCTCAAGAGACCTACAGACTGCCTTAAAATGAAGTCCTTTGGTGCTATCATGGATTTCTGATTTCCCAAAGAAAAAACAGGTGATAAAGAGCCAGTTCAAACTAGCATGGTAAAAATCTACAGTGTTCTTTGACAAACCCTGTGCTTCAGCAGAAAGCAGAGACTCCAGCTTTGCCATTAAGCATCTCTGTGCCTCATGATTGAAAGCCAGGCTTTACTCTAGCAATCAGTAGCAACACTGGGTAGGGTAAAGTAAAACTGTTACCATGGATAAGCATCTACTCAGCTCTCAGAGCCTGCAGTGTGCTGGCAAATAAATCAAATGACCTAGAACTGAGAAATAATGACCTTGAAAGTGAGAACTTATTTCTGTTTTTATCTATCTTTACTATCACAGCTTAAACTAAATCAACCATGCATTTTAAGATCTATATTGTATCCTTGAAAATCAGTTTGAGAATGCTGAAGTCTTGAACTGCTCTTTGTTGAAATGAAGAGCTTATTACAGGTCAAAATTTTACTTGCTTTGTAACTGGTTATATGTGTTAAGTCAGTACAACCAATACAGGAGAGACTGCTCCCAAACTCAGTGAACCTTCTTGGTGGCCATGAGACTACCAACATAAAACTGTGCTAACAAAAATACAGGGAAATAATGTAAGTACTTAGAAGTGCTTTTCAAATGCCTTTGAGTTCCAGTTTCACTGGCATGTCTAGGTCCTGCAGGGTGAAGACTCTCAGCTCTGTGATCCTGTGTTTTTCACCACGCAGCTTCATGAAGGCTTGACTGGTGGTCAGCTGGAAATGGCAGTGCAATGCACCTGCTCACAGAGCAAAGTGACCTTGAGGAGCCTTACTCATCTCAACGTCCAGCACTCATTTCCATGAAATCCCTGGGCAGGAAAATACACATATGGAGAGATAATAGAGGCAAAGCCTCCATGTCAAAGAGCAGATTGGACTCTTGCCATCAGGCCTATGACAGCAATCCCTAATTCTCCAGGACATCTGCTTATCCAGCAAAACACAAGCCGTCTGTCCAGCGGCCAGGCCAGCCCAGGGGCTGGCACACATGGCAGAGTCAAGTTCTACCCCAGCTCTGACATCAGGCACATTCATCCCTACTATCACCCTCCCTCCCTTTTTTTTTCCCCTTAAATAGAAAGCAGTTCTACATAATGTCATTATGCTCAGCTTGTGAGGCTGAGTTTATCTGTGACTGCCAAAAGCACTGTAATCTTCAGCACAAAGTATGATTACTCTGTCATCGTGCATCTCTACAGATAGCAGTGCTCAGGGTATCCTCAGAATGGGAAGAGGTCAAACCACTGATGTTAAACCCGTGAGGCCTGAGAGCTAAAGGACGAGCTGCAATATCAGTTTTTGCCAGAGGAAACTCATCCATGTTCTGATTTGTCAGGAGAAGGATTTATATCAACTTATACCAGATAAGGAACATGGGAAATAAATACCAAAGTCAGAACTTACTAATGGGTATTATTTCTCAGATAGCAGCAAGTTAATGCTACATAGCTAGGCAACAAAGCCATCCCATCCTTGATAAAGGCATAAACACATTAAAGGAATAATCCCTATGTGACATGAGGTTACTTGTGCATTCATAAAATTTTCACTGCTTCTGCCTTTTAAAAATCACTGCTCTGTCCCAGCCTGATCAAACCCTGCAGCCCATGATCTGCTTACCCTTCAATATGCACAAACATGCAGAGAATCCCATTATAAATCCTTTTTTAAAGGATAAATAGAAGTCTCTCGTTTCACAGACAAACCAGCAGCTTGACCTAATTTCAGTGGTTCCACATTATTTCCAGTATCAATTTATCTATCAGATACACTCTGCCAGGAAACACCAGGGTCAGGCTTTGCTCCCCAGGCCCTACTGCAGGGGAGGAAGAAACCTCCCTAAGGACACCGAGAAAACTTGCAGAATATCCAAACTAGAGATACAAATTCTCATAATAAAATAGTTTAAGTTATTCTTTTTCATAAAAGAATTAAGACCATAACTGTCTTTCATTACAGAAATACATAATTTAGCACAGTAAGACCTCTTGAAGGGACAAGGTATTTTCTAAACTCCTGTGTAACAAGACCATTTAAAACCGAACATTTACATGGTTTAGGCACTCTCCTGAACTCATTAGTTATGGCAAAATATCAAATTGCTTCATTACTGGTATGCACATTTAAAATAAACACTCTGCTTCCTTAGAAGTTCAAGAAAGTCACGCTGGAGTAATAAACCAACATTCCCACATCAGGCTCTGAGTTGTCAGAGCTCTGCTTACATCACTGACTTGTTCAATGATAGAGGGACAGTAATGAAAGGAGAAGCCAACACAAGTACTCATCGCCACAATAGAGAGGATTACATAGAAGAATATTATTTTGAAGCACCTTTTTCTTCTCTAAGTATGATTAATAAAAAAATAAAAATAGAGAAAATAACATTACATCTGTCCGTATGTAAAACGGAGAGATGGGGAAACAGGCTATGGCTGAAAAATGTATTGCCATCTCCATCTACAATCCTTTTACCTCCCTGAAAACAATGATATCTTGGGGCAAAAGAGAAACTTCTGTTGAAATTTCACAGCAAATGGTTTTACAAGCCCCATGTTGCTTTATCAACCATTAGCAAATCACTTTAATGGGAAAATTTACCCCAACTTGTATGAATTTCCTCATTTTAGGAAAACTCTAAATGATAATAGTTTACTGAACAGAAAATGTAAGTGATCTAACATTGAATATGCTTCCCTCTTTCAATAAATAAGGTGCTAAAAACAAAACACTGATGCCAATTTGTAAGATTTAATGAATATGCAGACTGGTAAATTAATAGACTGTGCCCCAGAGCTGCTCATTTAGAATGCTGCTGTTATAATAAAATTAGGTAAGTATCCAATGAAAGCTCAGGACCCTGGGCTGGTGCCATCTAATTGAAGTTTACACTTTATTGGAGATTCCTTGCATCTTATATATTTGGTTTGTAGAGTTTAATAGCTGGTGGCCTTGGCTCTAACTTAATTACAAATCAGAAAGGAAGGTTGTGTCAGCATGATAACATTTGGCGAAGCTGAAATGTCAGTTTCAGGCATATTTCACCTGTTCTCATCTTGATTTAAGTGGACTAATAGGTCCTAATCACACAGAACAAATGGGTCTTTAAAGTGAAGATACAAAATTAAAGTGCCAGGTCCCGTATGTCTTTGATCACCAGTGAAAGCACACCAAGTGGGGGGCACCAAGTGCCCAACCAACAGCTGAAGATAAGGACAGACAATGTTGTGAGTCACAATCAACAGACCCAGGAGGACCTGAAGTGAGGAGAGGAACAAGCCCCATTTATGAACAACCACAAAGTTTGAGCCTGAAGACCTTCTTAAGGGGAGAAAACATCAGGTGTAAGCAGAGTGAAAGCAAAAGGTGATTCCAGGTGATTCACCTGCCCACAGTTAATTCTCTCCAGGACTGAAGGAGAACACATTTCACCTGGTGCCTGTTGCAAAAGACAGGAGGGAGAGGTGGGAGGGTCTCAGCAGGCTCTGAGGTGGTGCATACCCACAGCCGTCACATGTGTTTTTCCACACTCTAACAATAACCTGATGGAAAGAGATGATTGGCATATGCCAAGTAAAACACTTCAAGAAGATAAAAAAAGCCACGGGAAAGCAAGACTGTGTAACTTTCTAAAAGATAAGATTGAGCATGTTCACTATAAACAAACCCACCTCCACATCCCACATACACATGCACCGTGTGGCAGTCCATTAACACTCAGAGCGTTCTACTGATTAAAAAGAAAACTTAATACATCTGTCGGAACACAGAGACAGAATAAATATCCTTATCGTTCCATTTACTGTAAATAATACTTAAGTGCAAGTCAA
This sequence comes from Corvus moneduloides, assembly GCF_009650955.1. NCBI lineage: Eukaryota > Metazoa > Chordata > Aves > Passeriformes > Corvidae > Corvus > Corvus moneduloides. The sequence goes on from NC_045493.1 coordinate 8,066,024, forward strand.
ATATTAGCTATATTCAGCACAGCATCATAACAAAACAGGCACTGCTAACATTATGGTCCCAAACTGTGTTACTTGTAATTAACATCTGACATATATCTGCTTTTGCAATCACTCATTACTGATTAAATGACAAGGCACAATGTCAGATGCATAATCTGATTGGTTAGTACTCAGTTACCAAGGTGTTACATTTGGAAATTGCCTGTGAATTGATTTCTTTTATTGAATTAATAAGTGTTATCATACTGTACAGAAGGCAAAATTGCTACTGAATGTGAGCGATAACATATAATTACAGAAAATCAAATCCTAATCTGCAGAGCCAAGCCAGGTGTCAACATTTTAATTGTAGCTGGGGAAGCGCAGTAACACCACGGAGCAGGGGGAGGACGGGAAGTGATCTCTCAAGTGTAGGAAGAAATATATTGCAGAAAGAACCAACTTTAGTTAGGCATGATAGCAACCTCGAGGGATGCCAACCACTCATGTGCAGAAAAATTAGACTTCATTTTTCATTTTTGACTATAATCCCACATGCTGGGACACCTGACTGTCATGCAGACCCAAATCTATCTCTCAGTGTCTTCAGATTTGCATTTCTGGGAGAATGTTTCGGAAAGATTTTAGGAGATACAAGCATAAAATATGGAAATCCTGCACTTTCACTATTCTTTCAGTAAAAAGTAAGAAAACAATATCCCTTCTGTCCCCAGAAAGATCAAGTCCCTTTGAGATCATATCACAAGTTTCTGCTACAAATAAAAACTCAAAGGTTTTACTAATTTTAGTAGCTTTGCACACTTTTTCAGTGAAAAATGCCTCTTTAGGCCATTGCCTAGGTGCCCTCGCTGTCAGCCTGCAAACTCTGCACTAATGCAGCTACTGGCACTGAAATCGATGATGTTAAATTGGCGTAACCTCGTTGCATGGACACTCTCAAATTAGCTGGTTCCAATACATTTGATCTATCTCAGCCACTCCTAAACCAATTTGAGTGTTCATGCTAAGGGACCACACCAGTTTAACTGTGCACTCAGAAAATGATGTTGCTAAATTGCTGCCATTTCTTAGAAGTAAGGAGGCCTTGGAGAGCCCTGGCTTCCTCCAGGGGATGAGCCATTCTAGCCACCATAACCAGCTTGGCAGGCTGTGATTCTCACTCATCAGTGCACAACCAAAACCTTTCCATACCACCCCCGTGTCCAGATACACTGTGCAATTCCAGTCTCAAACATCTCCACCCCTTCCTCCTCTCGGCTGCTGCCTTCCCACCCTTAGCACCCGAGACACCTTCTCCCACTGCCATCCCCCAGAGCTGTGCTGCTGTTTCTCCTGACAGCAAAACAGAGCTGCTCACAATCAGGCACAAGCTGCCAGCTTTTCCTGCCGTGAATTTCTCTCATTTGGCAATGTGTGATCTCTGCCCTTTCAAAAAAGACCTGGCTAGGCACAAGATGAGGGGGCACAGGCAGGAAGCACCAGGGGCAAATGACAAAGCTTGGTTCAAAGACCACACCACTTCGCTACTGCACCACAAGCCAGCTCCTAATTTGCAAAACATCTGTTCAAATCATCAGCTTTTTCTGTTGTTCAGGGATAAAGAGGGTAGGTTAAGTCATCCTGTTGGCATACAGAGAGAGAAGTTAAGCCCCATGCTAATACCACCCAGCTGGCAAGGTATCTTGGCAGCAGGATGGCATATAAACACTTTACATGAGGCTCTTTCCAAATTAATTCCTTTTATGCTTCTGTTTTCAGGGCAATAGTGAAGTTTCATTCTAGAATTACAAACCCCTGGGCTTAGCTGCAAGATGACCAGGCCAGCAAGTCTCTTCCCAGCATAGTTACACCACTGGTCATGGCTTTGTGTCTCAAGAACTGCGAGTGCATCTGGCATATAAAATAGCCAAGGGTGGTGAGGAAAAACAGCAACCTAGGCAAGGGCATGCAGCATGATGAGGTGAGGTGCCTGGGTAAGCAAAGTTTTGGCTGGGTACAAAGAAGCCACCATTGCATGGAAAAGGGAGAGAACAGCACCTCTCCAGCCTGAGTGCACCTTAATTCTGTACATTGGCCAGTCTTCTAGACACTAATAAAGTTGTTGGAAGAAAACAAAAACCCCAAACTAACAAGCACTTATTACTGTAGCTGAAGTAACGTATTTTTAAAAGAAAATTTCTACAACATGAGATGTATAACTTGGCTCTACAGTGATCACTGTGGGGAAAATAACTGGTAGGAGTTGCTATATGCCTGAAGAATGTGAATTCTGGGGAGCAGGAGGAATCAGACTCACAGGAGAAGTCCGAACTACTCTAACAGGGAAAATCCAGCAAAACAGATGAGAGGCCTTCTTTCAAATACTTTTTTTCTGCAGTTAAAGGTATTGCTGGGGAACAGGATTGCAGGAGAGTGAAAGCCTGTATCGATTGAGATGAACTGCACCAACCTGGAGGCCTTTTGCTGTGACGAACACCAGCATGACCTCCATGCAGGAGCTCCGGAAAAACGACAAGCAGTTAATTGGGTTTCCTTTCCAGTCACTCAATTTACAGCTACTTCCTGACCTCGGCTTTACAACGTTTGGAGCCTTGGTGGTTTAATGAGCTAAAATTCCTGCTTTTCCACAAACGGAACCTGCCCAGGTACATTTCTGTATCTCTCCTGGGCTGTGGCCACCGCAGAGCAGCAGCAGTTGCTTGCTGCTCCTCAGCCAACCCATTTTTTTTGGAAGACCATGGGGAGGATGCTGCCTCCACTGCTCCTCTCCTGCAGCAGGCCCTGGAAAGCACACAGGGAGCGGTCAGACAGAGCAGCACCAGGCTGCCACATGCCAAAGGAACTCTCACCCCGGCCCGATGCACTTCTTCCATTCCAAGGAGACAGAGCCCAGACGTGACAGTCCCACGGCAGGTTTAGGTGATGTGAGCTTTAAGCTATCCAATTCCCACTCCTCTCTTTGCCCTCAGCCATATGTTCCCACCTTCTCTCTTGCACCAGTACCTTTATGACTAAGTGGTGAGACAATTCTGGAAATTAGTCCCAAAAAAAGAATTTTTTTTTTTTTCATCACATTAGTTTTTGGCTGGTTTAGCTCTCTCCAGCAGTTATGAACACTTACACTGTTGGCTGAGAGGAAGGGAACATGTGGCCAGAAGCATTGGGGAGGGAGCTGGAGACCCTCTCCCTGTAAGATAGGACCGTGCTGAAAGCACAGCAAAGGGCAAGCTCTGCCTGCCCTGTTTTACAGGGATCTTCCAAAGTTCAAAGGAGGATGAGCCTGGAACCCAACCCAGTTGTTTAGAAGGTATTATGTCAAACAGACAGCTGTTTTCTGCAATAATTACTTCAAATTTTGCTGTGCAAAACCACAGTTACAACTACCCCAGTTGCTGTTCTGTGGGAGAGATTCCCAGGATGCATCTTCCTTCAATAATCTCCTGTATATTGCTGCAACTGACTTGGGCACCTACTTAATCTGTGACCTTACAGCTCCTGTCAAGCAGACTGTGACCCTCTCTAGACTTGTATTATCCATTACCAAATTTTCATTTTTATTAAGCTCAGCAGAGACTTTTTTCCTTCTCCTCTAGGAAGCATGAATTCTCTTTTGTCATTTATTCCACAAATGATTTACACCAAGATCCTGTCAACTATAGGAGGCACTTGCTTGTGCTTACTATACCTGCAAGTAGCTCTGTCCTTTCTGGGTCATTACTAATAAAGCACTTATCCCTCATACAAGCACAAATGCCTCCCTGTGCTCTCATAGGTATTTATCTGAGCACTTCAGAGTCCTCAGTGGATTTATCCTCACAGTGCTCTAGCAAGCTGGGCATTGATGTGATTTCTGTTACACAGATAAAGAACAGGGCTTGGAGACTGAATTCCACTCTTTGCTGCTTCAAGGAGACTCAATCTCCTGAATCAGGATGCTGTAGCCACCGACTCCGATGATTCCTCCTTACTCCCCACACCTGCTTCCTCCTGGGACAGCAGGAAACTACTTTTGGTTCATCCCACACTCTCTCCTTTATCAGCCAGCCCCACACCAGCAGAGTATTGCTGCTCCAGCCTGCCGGAGAGAAGCCTGGGGCCATTTCTTACTGTTGAAGTGCTTATGAAAGAGAGCATCAACCCCCCACATCCCAGCCCACATGACCCAAATCATCACCCTCCATCCTGCTCCCCATTCACAGATGACTCATGAGATGAAGTCTCCCTGCTGCTCAGCACCATCACTCTGCAGCCAGCCACATTTCATGAACAACACTAAAACAAATATATTTGTCTTGCAATTACAGCGCCAAGACAAGCAAGGAGCAAAGCTGGGGGCCAACTGTAACACCACAGATTTTGGCAGTCAGCCCTCTTTCCAGCTCCTTATATATTTTTGTCCCAACTTTCCACCTAGGTCTCCCTCTTTTCAGTATTTCTGGGCAGATCATAACACCCACCGAAGAGCAACAAACGCCTGCGTGGCTCAGTGCTTGCCCTTGATGAATTAAGGCATCTCCACACTCTCTCCTCTCCCACTCTTTCCAGCACCACTTTATCACAGGCAAGGCTGAGAAACCTGTTGCTGCTGTGTTTCTCTTTTAAACCCTAAAGCCAACTGGCAAACTAGAATTTAACCACAGAGCTGCTGAATGTAGTTAGATTAATACACGGTGGCCAAACAAAACATTGCTTTTAAAATGCAATTTGTGCTTGGCACTGAACACATTGGGAGAATTCAGAGCAATAATCTGCACTACAGACCAGCTCATAACCCTATGCAGAAAGTGCTTTGATGCCCCCAATTTACATCTGACAGCCTTAATGCATTTTGGAAAGGGGCAGTAGAGCAGAAAGCCCCTGCACTACTCACAACTGATGTAAGAAAACTCATTTTTGCTTCTACTTTGCTGTAAAATTCTGTGTGTGCACACACCCCATTTTCCAAAATCTAAAAAAACCACAGCAAGATGGTGGAAAAAAATGTTGTAACTTTTAGCCTGAAAATCCTCCTTTATTGATCCAAAATACACCTGGCAGTTTTCTGGTGGCATGGGGAAAAGGAAGGCGTAACAAAAAGCTTTCACCTGTGATTAACTTGCCTGACCCTCATGCAGCTCCATCCTGCTGCACCGAGCTGCAGCTGTGTTCATCTGCACAGGTATTTATGGTCAACCTCTTGCAGACAGAACGCATATTTCTCCATCACAGTAAAAGTTAGTTCAAAGCAGGCTGCTCTCATTGAAGTCCATGGGAGATTTTTTTCTTCCTTCAACTTGAGCAGGAGATTGGGCCCACTGAGATAGTTTGCTCCAGGAAAATCCCCACTTGTTGATTATGGCTCAGCAGGAATAAACACAAAGAATATTTTATTTTCATTGATAACACCCATTCCTCAAATAATTTGAAATTAATCCTCCAATTTAATTTCAAGCTGCTTTTCTGCTGCGCTTGGTTGCTGAAGGAGAAAAGATTCTGGAGAAAGCAGCACAGGTGAATTACATTTGCTCAATGTTTTCAGCATTAAATAATCTGCACATAACTCAGGCTCACTCGAATGGTACACTGCACTGACCTGACATAAAATACAGCTCTGCTAAGCCAAAAAAGATAAAACAGGAATACCTTCATATTTAAAGGAGAAACAGTGAAGGATTTCAGACTTTAATGAGATACAGATGCTGACCACTGAATGAATCACTCTGCCCATAATTAAAGAGTCTTCTGATGTCTGAAGACTCTTCCTGTCATGAAAACTCTTGGATGCCATTTCATCTCCATCCTAAGCCTGATTTCAGACTGAAAGAGGGGAATCCAAATGTTGATGTCACCCCAGACACCACTTATATTCTCCATTTCCCTTTTGAAGAACTTGGTATTAATTTCTGTCTATTCGGGTTTTATGTTTTTATAGGTCTTCAGGCACCCTTAGAGCTAGACCGGAGATATGAAAAATCAACAATGAACCAAGGAATTTCCAGGCACCATGCTTTAGCATTTCACACAAAACAGCAGTATTTAAATGGGGGATCTCTCTCCCTAGCCCCCAGTATAAAATCAGAAAATTCCACTTTTGTGTACATGAACACAACAAGAACATTTCACAGTTTTGTTGATGTTTCAACTGTAACAATCCAAGGATACCAGGCAACTGAAAGTCACAAGAAGTTGGAGCTTTATTACTATTATTATCCAGCTGGGCTACCTGGGGGTAAAAATAAAAAGAAAGGAAAAAGCAGTGTCCAGGTACACAGCCTTTTCATGAGATGCCCAAAAGCTTGTCTCTTACCTGATAACTTGCATGTCCAAAAAAGCCCCTTTTTTGCCAATTAGGTTGGAATTCTCTATTTTAATTTACTTACCATTACTGCTCCCTGGGCATGAATAAATCTCTCAGCTTTTCTGCTATGTGTTAAAAGAATTATTTAAAAAATAATAAATAAATCACTCTTATCTTGGGCTGAAGTATCACCTGAGGGTACTCTTGCTTCACTGCAGCTGTAGCCTCCCCAGGGAAGCTGGTCCCCATGCAGAACTAGCCCTTATGCTGCAAATCTCTCCTAATGTCTCTTCTGACAGCCTGTATCCTCCCTGAAGGGTGATGTTCAGAATGAAATGTACTGCACCCACCACCAGAACCGAATAAATTGAACAAAATCCCTGGAATATTTTATAGTAAATCATATTTCTATTTCCTGATGACTTTTTTGCCCCTACAAAAAGACGCCATTGCAGATCCCAGGGCATTAGTGATCAAGCTCCTGTAACCCCAAACCCTCCACTCACGCTTTATTTTATCATTTCTGGTAGAACAGGTACCTGACCAGTTCTGGTCTTTTACTGTTCATTCTTTCTTTGCGTAGCACTGCCAAGCTGGAACCTACTTTTTTCAGACCTTTTCTATTATTTCAGATCCCCTGAATCCTAGTTCTGAACTTGGCTCTGTTTGTACCTGTTTCAGCTTGGCATGAGCTGCAGAGTACCTGTGATCTTTATTGTGTCATCCAAGTGTTAACAGAGATGGAAACTGCTGAGGGAGCTGCAGGTCTCCACCTCTTCCAGGGACTGCTGCCTTCTACATGCTTAGAAACAACTTAATCATTTTTATCATACTTTCCTGAAAAATATTCTCTAGGCATTACAGGCTTCCCAGCCCACAGCTCCTCCCTTTCTCCCTTTTTGAAAGATATCCCATTAAATTTTCTTTTCCGCAGTCTTCTCAAGCCTCATTTGTCCTCCACAGATTTTCAAAGATTATCACTAATGGCACTGAAATCACTTAAGCCAGTTTTCTAACTATCTGGAGCTGAATTCCTCCAGGCTCTGCTAAGTATTCAAACTTATTCTTTCCCTCTTTTCTGAGAGCATGCTGGCTGCAGCTCACCCTCTCAGGAAGAACAGAAGGGATAAAAAAGTCATTTGGTACTTCTGCTTTCTCACTTCCATCGTCTGAGAGCTTTTCCTTTCCACTGAGCAGTGGCCTAACTCATTCCCTGGCTCAGCTCTTGCTGCAAACACATTCATAGAAACCCCTCTGGCTGCCCTTTTTGTCTTTTGCCAATTGTGGCTCATTTGGACCTTGGCTTCTCAATTTTCTTTGCATGTTCATGATAAAATCATTCTCAATAGTTTGACCTACTCTCCAATTTTTTTATGTTGCTTTGAGTTTCAGGTCATTAAAGATCCCGTAATTTAGCTAAAGTAATCTCTTACTATGTTTCCCATCTGTCCTCTCCATTAAGGGAGTTCTACTTGTGCATTAAATTTGCTTCTCTAAGAAACTTTCAACTCTCCCAAACTCCCTCTTCACTTGGAGTAGCTTGCCAAGACTGCAGCTCTGAGCTGACTGAAATCCACTTCCCCGAAACCCATTGTCTTCCCCCTGCTGCTCTCCCTACTCTCCTTCTTAATAGTCAGCAGTCTGGCAATCCAGAAATGTTTTTGGTTTAGAAAGGCTATTCTGCCCAGGTGGACTCATTCCCTAAATTTCCCAAGGACTGAATTCCAGTTACAGATCAGTTTGCATCTGTTCTGCTTCGGGTTCTGGAGATGAACAAGGGTGTACTTCAAGCACTTAGAAGAAATTTTCCTGCCAAAGTTTCACAGCCAAACCTGTCCTGCTGCAAAGCATCACCCCAGAATAGAGGAACTGGCAAAGAATGAAAGGAGGGGAATTAAAAAAAAATCCTCAGATTTTTCTGGAAGGACAGACAACACATCCTCCAAAGTGCCTGAATCTTTAGCTCAGTGTCCTTAGGAAAGGCTGCAGAATCCGCCTTGCTGCTGGCGCAAGATATAATGAAGGATTTAAGTACAGGTTGTAAAATTCTATGTGCTGTCCTAGATAATTTATACCTTTCCAAATGATGCCTCTCCATTCCTCAGATACGGGAGATCACCCTGGAGGAGTCAGCCCTGACCTCAGTCCTTTCAACATCCTCTCTCTGCACAGGGGATACTTATATCCTCCAGCCGTGCTTCGCTCACAGTAGCAGTCAATAGGAAAGAGTGACTTAGAGGAGTTCAGAAAGAACAAATATTTTTATAGCAGCCCCCTAATACTTCGAGCAGGACGGGAAGACGACAGCATGTACAAGGGAGCCATTGAAAACAGCACTGCTCCTAACATGTGCTTGGGAAGATATCTGTTATCTGGGGTTTGCCAGCTGGCTCCTGTGTGCACAAGATCACTCTGCCTTTAACTCTGTTTGCTTTGCCGTTCCCACAAACGCAGTCTTTGCCCTGCACAAAACCCCCTCCTGCTGTCAGCTGTGATTAACCAGCCCCAAGGAGCCCCCGCCAGCCAGGCTGCAGCAGGGCCAGTCCCACAGGAAGCACAGCTACCCCAAACAATCCCCTAACAGATGAACACTGTGCCCTGCACTGAGAAAGAAGCAAACTCTCTACCCAGGGTCTGTGTGAATCCCACCATCCTTCCCAACACCAAAGCTGTCAATGGTTGACTTTTGCAACTTTGCACTGAGCATCCTTGGGAGGACGTGCACTCCATCTCCAGCCCCACTTCGTCCTTCGGCAAAGGTGATTCTCCTGTCTCCTGCCCCCAACTCCAGAAACTCAGGTATCAGAAAGAAGAAATCTTCCTTGATCCTTGCAGAGAAGAAGGAGACATCAGCTATAGGATTGATGGAGCCTAAGTATGGTGCAAACAATGAGTTATCCACAACCTGATCTGTATTACCAGCTTAATTTCTGACTGTTCCTCACTGGGCCATACAGGTTCTCTGAATGTTTTAACCTTCATTCTAAAACAATTGAGGTCCTTGCTCCCATTACTATCTTTGGCCAAACTCCACTCCTAAGAACACCTGGACACTATCAATTTTCCCTTTCACACAAATTAGGACTATTACATTCCCTTACAGAAGCTACATTTCTTCTATTAATTTGCTTTTACCCAACTATTTGCACCTCCATCAAACATCCTAAGCTGCCTATATCAATATTTGGGTTGCTAGTTTGTTTTTCTTTCCAGCTTGTTTCCATTTATGGTGTGCTTCTCCATTTAATATTAAATCGACAGTGACAGATCATCACCCTTTTTCTAAATTCACTAAATGGTTTAATAATATAATTTTGAGAAATAGATTTATGGCTTGCACGCACACACCAAGGCAAAATAAAGATGACAGCGCATTTGAACAAGGCAGCAATAAAACAGTGATAGTAATAAAGAATAAAAATGCTATATCAGGTTGCCATGGGAACCAGCATTCAAGGACTCCAGGTAACGTTGTAAAACATGCCACTGAGCATAAAGCAGCTAAGCAGGTTAAGAGGTTATTTATTAGGCTGCGACATGTCGTGCAGTGCCCTCTGGTGAGAGCGCAAGAGAGGCACAAACGGGTTCAAAATGAGGCAGAAGATCCAAGTATTGGTGCCCCAGGAGCATCACCCAGGAATTGTCAGCTTGGCAGCTGCACAGCCAGGGAGAATAGCACAGGTCACAGGCAGCGAGCACAGGTCATGCACAGGCAGAGCTGCGCAGAGGTGACACCAGGACACGCACCCCCAGCTGCTTTAATTTGTCTCCTGTCCCAGCCACAAGCACCACAGTGCACACAGGGAGCCACCAAGGGCTCCAGGAAACGTCTCCATAGGTGGGATCTGCCAGCCTCTCCAAGTGCTGCTTTTCCTGCCGAGGGTAATGGGACCAGCTGAGATGAAAGCCACAGCAGGTATGATTAAAGCCAGTAAGCACAATCCTTGGGCACAGCACATTTTCTTAAAGACTGAAAGTGGAACTTGTTCCATGCCCAGAAATTTCACTAAAATTAGCAGCAGTTCCCCACGTGGAGGAGTTCCAAACCCAGGCTCAGAGTCCCTGGAGCTCAGAGTTTCATGCACCACTGCACGAGGAGCACACAGAAACGACTCAATGGGGTAAGGAGCCCATGTGCAAACAACAAAAAATCCAATTCAGTAATTCAATTCAACTCAAGGTAAAACCAGCCCGAGGTGTCCTGTCCTACACAAGACAAAAATAAATAGATACCAACCAAGCACAAGATGTTCTTGAGCGTCCTGACAAGGTAGAACATCTCACACATACACCACAGAGGATGCTCCAAAGCCTTTTGAGCGCCATGTGCTCCACTGCACCCTCACCACGACACTCCAGGCTCATGGGGACACGTGGCTGATGGCCATGTCCATGCCTGCCAGCAGCAGACACCCGAGTCTATTTCCAGGTACCATTAGTTAACATTAAGCATTTATCTGGGGGAGCAGAATAGATTGCTTACGAATATCACAGCACAGGGTTTCTTTTTTTCCCCACAGGCCTGTCTGTAGGGAAATCAATACAAAATCCAGTTAAATGATTTTGAATAAACACTGTTAACATTTTGTATAGATTGCCTCCTGCAAAACTGAATCAGAGCTAACACCATCCTGATCCATCATCCTTCCTGCTACACCTAAAATAATGGAAATCACAACAGAGGGAGGATGATTTTTAAGCCTGCCAAACCTGCTAAACACAAGGCATGGCTGGATTAGCTTTTTCGATTAGCAAAGCCTACTTAGCCTAATATTCTGCAGTGCTTTCCACGCAGTTTTCCTGTTGGGATGAGGGTCAGTGCATGCCCAGCCTGCCAGCACTACTCTGCCAACAGCCAGCTCCCGAACCCACCACAGCTCTGTGGCTAGCAGCAGATTTGGATTTGTCTTTAAACTGCAGAAATACTGCTGGGAGGTGGAGGGGGGCTGGAATATGAAACCCATCTCTCCTTGTTTTCCCCTGCACCGTTAAAGCTGTCAATTCAATTCTCCTCCCACTAAGTGGCACCAATGCACCGCAAACCACAACGAAAACATCTGTACAGACAGCTTATAAATAAATATTCCCCTGTCTTCCTGAGCCTGGCCCGCAGCAGGGGAAATCAAACAAGCAGGGGCTGCGTGCGGGAAGGGGCGGCGGGGCTGCCGTGGGCCAGCTCTCCCCCAGCACAGCCCTTCGGGTATGGCTCTCCTCCCTCATAAAACCTTTAATCACCTTTCCATGAAGGAAATGCCACTTACAGGGACATAAGGAAAGAGAAAAAGTCAAAGGGGCAATCTTGTTTTAGTTGCGCACCCAATACCTGCTCTCTCTTTGAGAAGAAAAGCAGTGCAGGGACAGCAGCAGACATTGAAACCCATGGAGCATTGAGTGAAGCCCAAACCAGGGTCCCTGCAGTTGAACTGCACATAATCCACACCATGAATCACACCCCGAATGCCAGGCTCTGCAGTTTTTCTTCCAGACAGCCCTTGTGAGGCTCTTTTGTTCAGGAGAGCGGTAAGGAGTGCCCTGAGTTCCTGGCTGAATCACCCAAGGCTTTGCCCAGCAAAGCCCAGCTCTTGTGTTACTGGAGAGCAGGTATGTGGGGCAGAAACAGCTTTGCTGTAAATCAAATCTACTGTAAAAAACCGAATCTCTGTCTCAAACTTACTGTAGCTGGGAAAATGTTATGAAATAACAAGCCCCATTTCTGTTAACCATTAGGGGCAAGAGCAGAAATCAGCAGGGAAAAATGTCTAGCAAATATCTTTCCACCAGTGCTCTTGAGAGAAGTGACAACTAGCCAATAATACCAGTACAAATGCCAACAATGAGCAGTTTGGGACATCACCGTTTCCCCTGTCATGTCCTGTCCTTTGGAAGCGTGATGCCCATGGTCCCTGCTAGGTATGGAAACAAGGCCGTGTGTTGAGCAAAGAGCTGAGCAGTGCCTGGACAGGAGGAGCAGGACCTGGCAGCGATGGATGATTGGTCTTGGTGGTTTCACCACCAGCTGCCTCACATTTGTTCCAGCAGAAAGCTGCTAGAAGACAGCAGCTCCCTAACACATTCCCATGCAGGCCAGCCTGGCCAAGACACAGAGCCCAGTGCTGGAAGCTGACAGACACTGACTCCTCCAGCCTAGAACTGCTTGTGGCTGATGGCCACCACACTCCAAACCAGACATACCAATCTGCCCTCCTAAATTAGCAATATGCAATGGCCACAGAGGAATATCTTGCCTTCATTTACAACAGAGCTAAACAAACCACAATCACCATCTTTTTATACAGCAAGTCTGAGCAGTGATCCCTAAGGGGAGGAAGATATCCCAAAAGGGAAGAAAAAAGAATTCATAGGCACCTCCTGAGTTTGTTTTTAAAACAACACTCACAGATGTAGTAGTGACATTAAACCTCCTGTGCACTGAAACCAAAACAGGGAATAAAAGAATCCTTTCGGTCTTGAAACATTCCAAATCCCCTACACTGAGCGCCGGGGCATCACGTCACTGGCCAGGGAGGTTGACTTGCTTCTTTATGCTCCCTCCACCTTTCCCCATGCAATATCCAACAGCTGATTATTCTGTTGTTTGCAGTAGACTGAAGTAATTAAGCTTAACCCTAGTCCTGTGGGAGTCCCAGAGAAGGTTAGTGATCCACAGGCATGGCACGCTGTTATTTATAGCTGATTAAGTTCTATTTATCTACATTTAAATGTTGCAGGAGATGGGAAGAGATCCCAAAACACATCTGTGTCTTATTAGAAACACCAGCTGTGTGTGGTAGCTTAAAGTTTGCCTTTCTTGAGAGGTTATAAGGAAAAGAAAAACCAACCCTGAATAATTCAAATTCTTCCCTTTAGCTAAATAAATTGGTGTGGTTTAGTCATAATCTTCAAGATGTAAGCCTGCCATCCCATACAACTGACCTGCTTCTGGGGTCAAGCTCAAACCCAAAATTAGCCAGGCCACTTTGAAGCTGTTCTGAGCACTGTAATTGCATTTAGTTTTTACTATAAGACTGCTCATGTCTTAAGAGACATGAGAAAGGTGCCCAGCAGGTCACAAACCAGATCTTTAGAGACTTCTGAGCCTCTATGCATTTCGTAACAGCACTGTGGTTTCACTAGTTAGACCATCCTCATATATATGCTCTATTTTCACACACACACACAGAGGAAGACAAGCAAACTGAGGGGATGCAGTTCTGTCACCACCCTTTCCTCCAGACAGATGTGGTGCTAGGGCCCATAGCAACAACTGAGACTGGTATTAAAACCTTGGTGTAGTTTGACTTAATGCATTTTTGGTGGTAGAGAACAGTAACAGAACTACTTGCATGTAGGAGATATAAATAGTTTCAAACCAGTATCACCATAACTCCAAGTCAGGCTTCAGAGGAAGGGACACAACTGTCTTGTCACTATTTTCACCAAATCACAGAGGTAATGCAGAGTTTACCTCCTAATTGCCAAAGCAGAATGTACTGAAGGAAGCAGAGAACTGAGATTTCCTTCTGTAAGAAGTCCTAGTTGAAACATCCAGATAGCAACAGGGGGATAGAGCAGGAATGTCCAGCTCTCGTGGCTGCAGAACTGTAACTCTCCCTAAGAGGCTTAAGAACCAGAAGAATGATGTATCATCTTTGCCTTTCCCCACTGCAAACTATTTGTGAGCTGCAAGGCCTTTGTTGGTAAGTTCCAGCCCAGAAGAGCTGGCTGAGTTTCACTTCTAGCACCACCTGAAATGGAGCTGAGATTCAAAATGAAACTTTAAGGTAAAAAGTAAAACCTCTGAGTTTTGCAAAGAATGCTTTGAAATGCCTCAGCTTGGCTTTGACACCTTCTCGCACAGGAATCAGTGAAACTGTCCACAGGAGCTCTGTGAAACTGCATCTTGAAGGGAAGGCACCCACAAGGACCACCTTCACCCCAGCCACTGACTGCAATCTTCTGATGGACGATTAACCAGCTGTCAGTCACCCCACCACAGACCAAACTGCAGCTCACTTGGGCTTTGTTTGCAATCCTCACCCACAGTTTGACCTGGGGGGTAAAAGCCACCCTGCTTTCCTGTGCAAGTTCTCTCCAAGCTCCCGGCTCTGACCATCCCCATGCAGTGCAGAGGCTGGGGACTCCTTGCTCTCACCAGTCCCAGCCCACATCTACTCGAGTGATGCAGCCGTGGGCTGATGTTAACAGAGCGTTAAACCTCAAATTAGAGCACGGCTGGAGCAAGCCTGGGATATTTCCAGTTTCCCCTAGGAAGGCAATGCTGCCAGCTCTTTGTTTTCTAGTGAGGCATGTGATAATTTGGCATCATCTTCTAAGTTCTGAAATTTGCTGGAACAAAAGAAATGTTGAGCTTTCATTAAGAGGAAAAAACAAAGTGTACAGTCTCAAGTCATAAACACAGACTTGAAAATACAGCCCATGAGTGCCTGAACACAATTAAGAAGACTCTAAACCAGTGCTCATTAAGTATCTTGGTTGCTGGATAGCTTATGTGTTCATTCTTATTATTTGATTAGATAAACTCAAATAGTTTGGAATTGTATTTCTGCTGTGGTTCATCTGTTGCTGAATTACTCTTTCACAGGCCACCTGTACAACCCTAAGGAATTCGGATGGTCACTCTGCAGTGATATTTTAAAACTGATGTTTTAAGATATAACCAATATACAGAACTATCAATCTCTTAAATTTATCTTACTGGTGCTTTTAGAGGACATGTTTCAGCAGTTGCAAGCAGACATGGGCATACATTCAGTAAGTTAACTGCCAGAAAGATCCCTCCCATATTATAGGAAAAATAGAGGCATTTCAGTTTAAAAACAAAGGAAAAAAACCTATGAAATGAAAGCCAACAATAAAGCACAGTCTGGTTATTCCAGAGTACAGTTTCCCCTGGTACTTTGTGTTGCAATTATTGACATATCCCCAGATAGTCAAATTTATGCGGTCCAAAGTTTTGTTGTGGACTTTGTAGAACACGTTGTGCCTGAGCCAACTGGAGCAGACTTAAGTGTGTTATCAGGCTGACCAGTGGAACAGGGGACACACCAGATTTGCTACTAAAGGGAAAAAGAAAACCACTCAGCTACACAAACCACAACAAAACACAAAACCAAATTCAAGCACACTACAAGATGCAGGTTCAAGGTGCAACCACCTTGACATCTCAAGACTCCTTGGTTGGAAGAACAGCACAAATAACCAAGATAAGGAAGCACCAACACCTCCCACTTCTCTGTATTTCCAGCAATAGTTGAATACAGCTCCTGGCAGAGCCACACCTCATAACCACAGGACAAAAATATCGTCAGGTACACACAACAGCAGCAGGATGAATACTCCTCTAACAGCAGCAGTATTTCTTCCTCATGCTTTTTTCATAATGTTTTAACTTTATCCTTTGGCTGAACAGGCTAAAAACATGAGTAGAGATAGAATGCCTGGATGCACTGCTTTGCTATTAATCCTAATAAGCACAAGCAGAAACCTGAAAGGGTACTGCAAAGGGTTTTTACCACAAAAATTCAACCTCAACTTCCATTTTCTAACCATAGTCCTGCAACTTCAGAATTTTCCTTGTTGTACTTATGAGTTCCACAGTTTCTCTGCTTCCTCCTTTCAAATTATATTTACACAAAAACAAACCAATTTGAATTACTCTGAAAAACTAAGCAGCATACGCTTTCAGATGTGCAAGATCTGCTGAGTGCCAAATTTATTAGAAGAAAGGCAGAACCAAAATACCACCATCTTGCCATACCATATAAATCACCTTCAATAAGAACTAGACAAAAACATCGCATTGGTTTCTGTAACCCTGTTTCTGTCCCATTCATTGCATGCAGACGAGATGAGTTCAATTGGAGACTTGTTACTAATCTCTATCTAAAAAAAAAACCACCCCACAAAATCACAACCCCAAAAAGATAACACAGTCAAAAACAGCACTAAGAACACAAATGTACTGCCACAAACGCCGCATAGATTTTTGGGCTGGTGCTTTACATCCCCATTCAATGAACTGCTGTAAACTAACAGATTGTTACAGGAACTTTGGAGAAGTAACCAGGAGAAAGCTCCCAAGCCTGCTGTGCTCCCAAGCCTTTAGTATCCTCACAGCTTGTGAAACTGCACAGGTCAGAGCCTGAAACGGGATCAGATGAAGAGGTGCAGCAGTACCTTGTTTTTCTTCTTCCGTCAGCATTCACCTCCACTCCTCAGCACGGGTCCCCTCTTCTACGCACATGCACTGTTCCCCAAAAGTGCTCAGAAGAGGCTGTGTGGCTCAAAATGAGGAGGATCTAAAACAAGAGCTTAAGCACTTAAAAACATGAAACAAAAGAAGAGAAGGGGGGCGGAGGGAAAAAAAAAAGTAGTGGAATAAATCCAAGCGTAGCTCTTGCAGCTCAGAGCCCCTGGCAAGTGCCAGCAGTTTCAAAAGAGCTGTAATCTCTAAACTGTTATCAAGGTTTTATCGCACTCCAGTTCTTATCTAAAGCAAACAATCACTAGAACAGCAGCTGATAAGGCATCCTGACAAGGTAATTTCAGCAATTTAAATCCACTGCTACAGCCATCATACACTGAGAATATTTTAACACCCTTTCCAGTTTAACCTCTAATCTCTCTTCCTCTGTTCTTTCCAACACAGGGCCAATTTTTCTCTCCTGCAGCCAGGCACACTTCCTGCCATCGCTCGTGTTACAGGCAGGTGCCCTTTGAGCTCTCCCCTTCGGCGTCCGCAGCACAGCCACCAACGCCAGCTTGCTTAATCAAAAGGATCATTATTTTCCCCCTGAATTCAAGTGGCCATTTTCCCTGGCTTGACAAAGGTCCATCGTTAAAAGCGGTGGCTACATCTGTCACAAGCTGCTGTGTGGGAGAGGAGAGGGAAATCAAAGGCAGCAAACATGAGGCAGGATCAACCCCGGCCCTGCGTGATTGGGTGTAACACAATAGAAATATGTTCTTTGGAGTCCTGTGGGATTGTCACCTTGAACATCTCACCCACGTGCCACAAGGCAGGATTAGCTCAATGGCTCATCTTCCAAAATCATTCACTGGCCAAAACATCCAGCATCTCTTTCTATATTTTTCCTTGCAACAGACTTTTTACATCAGGCTAGACTTTGATATATGGGACATCTGAAAACACTTATTCATGCTAAATGTAGCTGGCAAATGACATACAAAACAAAAACAAAACCAGCTACCTCTACTGGAAAGAAGCATCATTCCATCTGATGCAATTTCCTCTGGTCACTAGACACTGCCTTGACACAACTCCTAATTATTTCTCTCTATATGCTGGAGCAGAAAAGCGATACTAAGCTACTAAGACATGGCTACGTCTCCAATGCTAAGCAGCAACTTGCCTATATCACATGATGTTGATGTACATAGGACAGGGCAGAGCAGCTTTAGAACCTAAGGAATTTACCCTGGGCTTTTCACAGCTCCCACAAGGCCGGGGAGCCGAGCTCGACACTTGTGCAACGGCCCTGGGCACACCCAGCTCCTGCAAGTGCAGCAGAGAGAGCAGCCAGAGCCACTAAAGTCACCCAAGTGACCACAGGAAAAGCTCCTGGAGGAGCCTGTGGCCAGGTCCCTCCTGTGGTGCCATCACTGAGTGTGCCAGAGCTGTTGTCTTGAATAGAAAGTGAATGGTGCAAATTAGAGAAATTGCTCAATCCCCTCAGGTTGAACTTCCCAAATCAGGAAAGGGAATTCAAGATTTCTTGGTATATGCACACCAGGGGAAAAAAAACCCCATCCAGATGCTGCAAACCCCAAGAAATCCCTTCATTAAAGATGGAAAATTCTTTTACACCCTATTTCAAAACTGTTCTTCAATCAAAAAAATGAATCAAGAGACATACCAGATGCAAGCTCCCATTTTCCTCTATAAATCAGCATCTGACACGTGAAATGTGAACTAATTTGTTTACATTACAAGACTTAAATGTGGTTATAGAAATAATAGAGTGTCTTCAGTTTTAATCAGAAAAAATACATCCTGAGTTTCAGAAAAATTACCCAGCACAGGTAGGAACAGAACTAGAAATATACCATGGTGGCCTTCACCAGCCCAGAGAGATGAATTATTTCCTTTCTCTTACACTGTGAAAACCAGTATTTTTTTCATCCCTGAATACCTCTGATTGGGAAAGCACTGGGTCTCTGACATCAAGGAAACCCACCAGTAGTGGTCTGATTCACTGGGTATGAAAATCTGGATGTGTATGAATATTGCTCTAAAGGAGACGACATCAAGATCTGCGTAGCATGAGTGTCTACCACATAAGAAGAAAGGGATCATCTAGTTGTAAAAGACATGCAGTTTGTATCAAAATACACATCATCTTTGTGTCCCTCTTCCAAGGTTTTTTTGGGAGGTTATTTGGGCTGGATATTGTGTTCTAATGGGTTCCTATTGTATAATATTTGCAAGGGCTGGGCATTACCCAGGGTCCAACTGCTCTGCTCCAAGGAGAAATGAACATCACAGTTCAACCTGTTTCTTCAACCAACCTGAGTGCACAGCGAGCTCGCCTGTGAAAGCACAGTTATGATACAGCGTTTAAAACATCCAATCCGACCCACCATAAAGTGTCACTTCAGGCATTTATGGCAGACAGTAAACACGTGCTTATCAGGGAACTGCACCCTGCAAGCTCAGCCAATGGTACAGTATTTCTTATCAAATCAATGGCTTATCAGGGAACTTAACAAAAATAAAGGTTACACCATACAGTCTCCTCCTTTTTACCTCTGCTCCATCAAGATGTGTAACTCCAATTAAAGCTACATTGCTCAGACTTTGTAGATCTGCTTCCTCCTTGTCTGCCCTTGAAAGCAAAAGCCTACCTTTAAAGCAAAGCATATGGAAACAATTCCCTGTCCAGCTGTGCTGAGCTGGACAAACAGTGCATCGACCCTAGGCCTCAGTCGTGCCCACCTGCTCGGGTCGATAACCCAGCGTGGCACTTGGGACTCCTTGTCCCCTGTGTGCTCCCATGCTGCTTCCTGCACCCCAGGGACAATACCAAGGTCAAGAGCCATCAGGAACAAGCGTGATGTGTCTGCACAGCCACTGGAATCACAGGGAGACCATTGCTGCTGATAGGGATTTGGTTAACCAAGTTAACAAATGAAAGCAAGCACCATGTAACAAAATAGAAAAGAACTCAGATTCCCTTATGTCTGCCTTTTACCAAGCATTGTCTAAAAATGTCAGGTCACGTTGCATGAACAAGGGCATTTCGGAAGCAAGCAAAAGTGAGTATTTTTGTTTGACCAAGTATTAAAACCCTTCAAAAGCCACACTTCTCCACACAAAATGAGTTATTCCTCCCTCTGTGGTTGTTCTGTCCCACATCACAGCCTTACTCCCCTACTGGCAAAGTAACATAGCCCCTTCAAACAGAATAGGTTGGATACAACTTAGTGTCCATAATTTAAATGAACTTAATTAACGATCTTCTAATTAATTGCTGCTTAACAGGTGATATCATTATTAGACCACCTTCCATCCATAAGTTTACAGCAGAGGCCCTGGAAAGTACTCACATAAATAGCAGCCAGATGGAGATTGAGGAACAGGCGTCTTGAGTGGTTACTGATGCTGTTATCTGAAACAATTGCTATTAAATGCCTTCACACATTCACACACGAAAATTCCTCCATTGCACAGGATCAGAAGAATTTCAGGTGCTGAGCTGCTGAGTTGCCAAGCTGAACTTCACACTAACCAAAGACTCCTCTGCTTCCAGGGAACAGGCTGGTGAAGTAACTCAACACAAGGAAAAAAAAAGCCTCTTGATTTTTTTATTCAAACCAGGTTTTTCAGATTACAAAGCAGCTGTCAGTACTGTCACAGAACCAGATGAATAATGACTAAAAAAAATTCAACAGAGATAGCCCAGCTATTCACCACTTTACACTATACAGTCCTGGTCAATCCATGCTTCTAATCTTGACATGTGAATGCTCTTTCTAAAAGCTCTAGCTCATCAGATATAAATTAACCTGAAAAATGGAACTGACCTGTAAAGTGATCTGTCCTTTCCCTCTACTTTTTACAAGATCTAAGAATAAAACACTTGGGGCCTATAATGTGTTGCTGACAACACTTGATTTTGCTGAGCTGTACAGTCTGGAACAAGAAACATTCATTTTACTTAAGAGACAGAGATGGATTTTAATCAGTATTATCCAAATTGCTGCAGTGATATTCACTAGGTTTTGAGAGCATCAAACTCACTTCTCCTCTGTGCCATCACCAAAAGCAATCAACACAACATTTTTCTCACAAGCAGAAAAGAATCGTCCTATGATTCTGCTGCCAACACAAACCCTTCTTCAGAGCTTTGCTAAGACCAAATACAATTTGGCCATTGCTGCTCACAATTCTTACAGCCTGGCTACAGGTGGAAATGACTCCAAGTTGCTGCAGGATATGAATGTGTGTGTGTGATATTCCTTTCAGACAAGGAGCCTTTTCCCAGTTCCCTTTACTACACTGAACTGAGGTAAACTGCTAAGAGAGCCACGTGGTGAAGCTCTTTTGGGTCATTTCTCCTGGTAAACAAGCCCTAAAAAGCTGGAAGTGCTGAATTGGAGAACAGCTGCCCTGAGGAGCATTCTGCCACCTCAGCTCCTGGTCCCACAGCTCCTTCCTGTGCTGCAGCCTGAGCTCCTCCTCAGATGACTAGGAATGCTTTCCATCTACAAGAGCTTTCCTATTGATTAGCTGTTGTTTGGGTTTTTTCAGGAAAATCTTTAAAAATAGATACTCATCTGTTTTATCAATACTACTGACAACTCCATTGTCAAGTAAAAAACATTAAAGCCCTTAACTTTTTTTTTAACTTCTTTAAACTATTACCATATAAATCTGAACTGTCTTTATGGATTACCTATGTGTGCTGTTGTTACCAAGCCAGGTTAAATTTAGTTCTAATGTAATGCACTTACTTTTCAACGAACTCATAAACACAAACCCCCCTTGATAAGCGAGCAATAAAAACCTGTCCTTTATTGCCACCAAGGTAATTCCAACTTTAATATATCTATTATTTCAGTACTAAGATTATTTTGCTGCAGCAAATTGAATTCCTCATGAAGGAAATGAAAGAAAATGCATGAGAAATGCTGAAACAAAACTCAAGATTCTGTGAGAGACTAGAGAACAGAAAATTTCAGAGAAACTGAAATTAGTATTGATATTACAAGAAAGGATAACTTAGAATAACATTATTTCTCACATTGTTGCTGGGATAATTTGAAGAATGTCAAGGCTAAGCACTTCTATACTGCACTTCATCTGAGACTATTGGAGAAGAGGCACTGAACAGTTCACTTTGCCGCTGCCTCAAGGACAGGATTCCCAGCTTTCAGCCAACCAACCTGCAGCAGGCAAAATGCTGCAAGTGGAACCTGAGGTCTTTTTTCTGACTCACTTTCTCACCATTGCAAAATCCTTCCTTTTCCACAGCCTGGATCTGATCTGCAAATTACTCTTTTCCTAGTGTGCAAAAGAAATTGGGAATGGGTTGAAAGATCATGGATTGTCCTGAGAATTTACTCAATTTGTGCGAAGATTTAGAAGGCAAGTTAACCATCTGCTGTATGTTAGAACAGCTGAGACTCAGAACTCTTGCTCCCCTTTGTGATCTTAACTCCACAGGCTCCAGAAATGTTTTCATTAACACCAATTTTGTATTCAGAGAATCAGACACTACCATCATCATCCTAAACCCCTGCTCAATGCTTTGCACCACAACAGTTCTTAATCAATACAAATATGATTCACAAATTGATAGAGGATTTGGAAACATGTGCAGAATCTCACATCAGAGGATGAGTCTCTTGTCATTGAGCATTTCAAGCTTCTCCTTCAGATGGAGATCTGCCATACGCAATTAGAGGAGTTTACACTTTATTTTCATGCTCCAGTAAGAGAACTAGAACGTCTCTCAGTAAAACAAAGACTGAAAACAGAATTGGGATCTCCAGAGTATAGCATAGCATTGTATACATCAACTACCACCCCCAACAAAACCAAGTTGGAAAATAAGGAAAATAATAAGAAAAAAAAAATCAAAACACTTTATCTTCCACCATCTCACGAAACTGAAATCAAGCAGTCAAAACATGCTGGCTGCACCCACACAACAGAGAAACTGAAGGGAAAGGCAGGACCAGAACTATTTCCATCCTACCTCCCACCTTCAGCTACAGCAGCCACAACTCCCCAGGTCTGTTTGCCCTGACTGCCACAGAAAGCCCATCTTGCCCAGACACAGCCTGGCTGAAGCTCCCACAGCAGCAGGGTCTGTGATTATTTGGGCTGACACAACCCAGCATGGTTCCCTAGAGCCAGGGAAAGTTTGTTCTTCACTGCAGTGTGAACAAGAAATGGTGGAAGTCACAAAGATGAACAACAAAAGAAAAATGTAAAATTGTAGAAGTGAAAGCTACAGTACAGGACAGTTAGAGAGGCAGGTTAATTATTAACACCGAAGACTTACCATCCCTTGGATCTTTAAAAATGTTTAACTAGCAGAGCCACAGTAAGGAAAGCATGTGGTTGAGTCTTCTTTCCATTTTGCAGAGGAGGAAACTGAGGTGAGGAATGAGCTCTTAAAGCCACAGAGAAGGGCACAGCAACATGAATAAATGTGTCTGGCTTCTAATCCTGCCTGCTAGACTGAGAGTCCTCTGCTCTGGTTTATCCTCTTCTAAACCTTGATCAGGAAAGTGAGTATCAGTATCTTTTAAGTAACAACATTCTTACTCGTGAATTGAAAAGCGCTTGATACAAGGGACAAAATAAAAAAGCTGACCTTTGACATTTTTGAAAGCTCAATAAATGGCAATAGGAAGCAAAATTGTATCGTGCACCAATAAACCATAAATTATTTTATGATATGAGAGGTTACTTAATCTAAAACTATAACTATTAAGGAGAGTGATAAGAGATAAGGAAGTTAAAGACTCAGGGACTTTTCAGTCTCATATCTTATCACTTCTGGTATATTATTAACCAGCTTGATTCACAATATCCCAGTTACTTTGTGATCTTTCCACAGTTGAAAACTATTACCAAATGTGAAGTATCCAGAACTTTGTTCAGTTGTGCCACTAAAACAATACAATCTTGTTTTTGATCACGCATTCAAGCTACAGTAGCACCAACACAGGGAGTTGTAAATCCTGCAGATTTTTTTTTTTCTTAAGCCTGTGTAAACTTTATTTTGATTTTACTCTGAAAAGGACAGTATGAACACTTACTACTCCTCTCCAGTCAACAGACTTTTTAATCCACTTTGCAAAGATTAGTAAACTGCTCTCTAATATATTGCTTTGACATCTCTCTAACCAATTACACAAAGTTTTCCAGCAGGCATTGATATATGTTAGATGTCCACAAAAATAGTCACATTAATAAAGCTGATTGTCTCTCTCACCACAGAAATTATTTAATGACAGAGGCACTGGGATGCACATTCACCTGCACCCAAAGGAAATCAATTTACCAGCTAAACCACCTACCTGCTGTTAAATCTTTTCTTTAGCTTGCATTGTTATTGATTTTAATTGAAGAAGTCACGATTTGTCATAGCTTGTAGTGCCTGAAAACTAAAAACTCTTTAATGTGCTGTTAAAATTGCAGGTTGTTTTGTCCACAGTGGAAGAGTATTGCTCAACTAAATCCCCATATCACAAACCTGCAATCACCCTGCACCTATGATTGTTTAGCTCTTGTAAACCGTTGTGGTCGGATAAGACATCTCCAAGCAGAGTACTGGGGCTTGCTGGCTGGAGAGAGAGAGAGATGTATTATTTTATTAAATGCAATTCATCCTCCTCCCCTCTAAATCCTCTATCCAGCCAAGACTTATTCATATCAATAATCTCTCAACTTCAAGAGGTTAATGAGTATAAAATATTGGCATGTGCTGCAACCTTAGGGACGTAATTGCACAGAGACTTCAATGCAACACAAACCTACACAGCGGCCAGAAATGTGGAATCTTCTCCAGGTCACTGCTGCTCCTGCACCTCAGCAAAGGTGATGGTGCACATCAGGAAACTGGTATGGCTAAAAACCTCCCAAAATATGGAAGAAAAAGACAAAACCAAAACGAAACCACTAACAAAACACAGTTGACTCTGATCCTAACCCACAACTGGACAGAGCAGTGCCTATATAAAACCTTGCTCCAGAAGTGTATGCAGTTAAGTGCCCCCCATAGATCATTAAGGAGGAAACTCTTTCTGGAGGTGGCTGTTAGGTGGCTATTTTTGGCCAACAAAGCAAGAATGTAATTTTCTCTGATGCCAAGAGTGCTGTGTTAAAGAAAAAGGCCGTGCAAATAAAATACAACCCAGTCTCTGCTCTTCTAGCACAGAGCTGTCCCCAGCCATTTTACATCTGGCAGCTGCTTGGCTGCTCCTCACTCATGCTGTCCAAAATGAGGCATTTCAACACACACTTATGTTGCAAACAACATTCAAAAGCTTTTTCCTTTTGTTGCAACACTAAACCAAAACAAACTTTGAAATCTCAGAAGCTGCAACAAAACAGCTCTGTCATTCTCCCAGCCAGCTTTAATCCTCACCCCAGAGGAGCCTGATGGCAGAACCACAGATACACTCAGGGCTGCACAAGCTCTATTTCAAGCAGTTCCTTCACACACTGTGCCACCAGGAGCCTCTAACATGAGGAGATGGGGGAAGCCTCAAACACTTTATATTTCTCAAGGGAAAATAATATCTTGTTTTTCCTCACTGGAGGGTGGATGGGGAAAAACAACCTGTGAAGGTGGTTTGCAGCCAGCATTACGTATGCAGGGCACAAACATTTCCCACCCACAGAACTCACCCTTAACACGCCCTGTCCACGTTTATTTTATTGCACCTCCTTCATGAAGTTACACTGCCTATAATTATGCAGCTAATACAGAGGGATGGATACATTACATTGCCTCATTAGATTGACAATAGGTATTTTATAAAAAACATTTTTAATGCAGCTGCAGAGGAGGTAGAGGGATAAGAATCGACAGGTAGCTCTCTCCCTGCTGCCTTTAGCTCTGCACACTAATAACCATTACATCTATCTCTCTCCCTCTTGGTAGAAATACTAATTTAAACCCAAAAGCCCAGTCAGATTTGAGTTGCTATTATATAACTTTTCATTTGACACGCACACCCCTCATTGAAGATGGGTTTTTCCTCTTGACAACAGAGCTATGTGCTCTGTGTGTGGGGAATTACAGAACACCCACCTTTGCTCAGCTACGTAACATCTGCAGCATTTCAGAAAAACAATTCTCTGTCAGACATTTCACCGAGCTACCACCAGGATCCTCCCCTCCGAGTCACCAGGAAAGCAGGGAGGCAGTAACCCTGAAAAGCTCTGTCAGCTCCCAACACTTAATGCTCTCTGACAGTGCCTGCCTGGAGCAAGTGGCTGTAAATAAGAGGGTATGAGACATTCTTCAGCTTGGAAAGAAACAAGGGGAAAACAGAGCTGGAAGTGTCCCTAGGCTTTCTAAAATGTAAAAAAAGACTCCAGCTCTAAAGAACTGAAAGATGGAAAT